>NC_053041.3:94559293-94864293 GCF_002575655.3 Aegilops tauschii subsp. strangulata | reverse complement strand
AAGTTCCGACCCACATGAAAGCCGTAACGATCTGGGCATTATCTCAGAGAGAGGCTGGGTGAACTAGACATGTCTGTGAAGATGCGGACTACCTGCACCTGGACAGAAAGACCCTATGAAGCTTTACTATTCCCTAGGATTGGCTTTGGGCCTTTCCTGCGCAGCTTAGGTGGAAGGCGAAGAAGGCCCCTTCCGGGGGCCCTGAGCCATCAGTGAGATACCACTCTGGAAGAGCTCGGATTCTAACCTTGTGTCAGACCCGTGGGCCAAGGGACAGTTTCAGGTAGACAGTTTCTATGGGGCGTAGGCCTCCCAAAAGGTAACGGAGGCGTGCAAAGGTTTCCTCGGGCCAGACGGACTTTTGTGCTCGAGTGCAAAGGCAGAAGCTAGCTTGACTGGAAGACTCACCCGTCGAGCAGAGACGAAAGTCGGCCTTAGTGATCCGACAGTGCCAAGTGGAAGGGCCGTCGTTCAACGGATAAAATTTACTCTAGGGATAACAGGATGATCTTCCCCAAGAGTCCACATCGACGGGAAGGTTTGGCACCTCGATGTCGGCTCTTCACCACCTGGAGCTGTAGGTGGTTCCAAGGGTTGGGCTGTTCGCCCATTAATGCGGTACGTGAGCTATGTTTAGAACCTCGTGAGATAGTTCGGTCCATATCCGGTGTGGACGTTAGAGCATTGACAGGACCTTTCCCTAGTGCGAGAGGACCGGGAAGGACACACCTCTGGTGTACCAGTTATCGTGCCTACGGTAAACGCTGGGTAGCCAAGTGCGGAGAGGATAACTGCTGAAAGCAAATAAGTAGTAAGCCCACCCCAAGATGAGTGCTCTCTCCTCTGACTTCCCTATAGCCTCCCGTATCACAGCCGAGACAACGACGGGTTCTCCATCGATACGGGGATGGAGCGACAGAAGTATGGAAATAGGATAAGGTAGCAGCGAGACGAGCCGTTTAAATAGGTGTCAAGTGGAAGTGCAGTGATGTATGCAGCTGAGGCATCCTAACGAACGAACGATTTGAACCTTGTTCCTACACGGCCTGATCAAATCAATCAGGCACTTGCCATCTATCGTCATTGTTCAACTCTTTGATGAAAAGATGAAAAAACCAAAAAAAGCTCTGCCCTTCCATCTCTTGGATAGATAGAGAGGGAGGGTAGAGGCCTTTGGTGTCCCCTGGTCATTGAGGGCCCCCTAGAAGGATCTACTAAATTCATCGAGTTGTTCTAAAGAATTAAAATGGCCGGTTATTAACGAAATTCCTTGTCAGCTTTCCGTGAAATACTCGTTTGGCCTAGGACTTATAAACACGCCATAAGCTAAACCCGTACTGACAAATAACCAAACCCCAATGAATAGGGAAGGTATATTAATGCTATGAATAACCCAGTATCAAATACTGGTAATAATATCAGCAAAAGAACGTTCTCCCGTGCTTCCGGACATGCTGAACTCCCAAAAATTTTGAACATTCAATAAAGGAATTGATTCCGTAAATGATGGGATCGACCAGTAAATAGAAAATTACTGATATTTCATCCTTGTGAGATTGTCAACTTTGTACCAAAGGTGTATTTTGAGTATTCTGAAATAGTATAGCTATCCTTCCTATGGCACAACAATCTGGTTTTGCCAGGTTCCGAAACATAATTACTTTTTTATTTTTTGTCTATAGGTAAGCTATATGTTATTCAAGGCATCAATAGAAAACCCCATTTTTGTAGGTTCTACTTAATTTTCATTAGCTTCGGAATAATAGAGTAATTCGGAATAGCAGCCAAAATCTTGGGAAAAAATCTAAGTTAATGATCAATAGTTTTGGATAAATAATTTAGAAGGATATTCTCATACTGACACAATACAAGGACAAGTATATGTGAAATCTATCCTTTCATAATTCGTAATTCATCCTTGTATTGTTTGTTGGATTAGGTCTAACTTTCTTGACCAAACTGCGAGCGCGGAACTTTACGAGCAAATGAAAGAGCACAACCCTTTCCATCACTTCTCTACATGCTGGCATTTGGAGCTAGGAGCAGAGAAGAGAAGTCAATCGAAAGAATCGTAAAAGCTTGGAGCTCAAACATTGCGTTCTACACTTTACTTTTGTTTTGTATCTCTGAAACAAGAGTGAAAAGAAATCAGCTCATCCACCGCTAACTAAACAGGGCGAAACTAGCTCTTCTTTGGTTTCCCTGGGTCCAAGTTGGGGCAAAACCTACTCTTTTCCCGCAAAAAGTCTATCATACTACGTGGCGCGACACGCGACATAGGTAGTAAAGTAGTGATTTTGGGCCCAATTCATACTTCTTTTTTATTGGAATTCTTATCCTAGCTCGGCCTACTCGCGAGATGTTAGCCTTCAGCCTGATTACATAAAGCATAGCACTTCTGATCGATTTGAATATTCCATTCCCTATTTCCTTGAGCGCTTTCACCATTAACCCATGGGTGGCAAGACAATCCCACCAGCTCTTTCTTCTTCTACTTCATATAATATAGCACAAGGATCAAACCTACTTTGCTTTAAGTCTGTTTACTTTTTAACGCCGTCTACGGAGAGACAAGATGAGAGAGGAGAGAGGAAGCTGAACGACAAGAGCTGACGAAGTCCAATCAAGCTGAGGCCTGGAAAGAGTTAAGAAAAAACACCTTCTATCTGCATTCATGGGTGCTCAATGATAGATTCCACATCAAGATAGGCAAAGCGGGATACAGCTCGTTTATTAACTCAAAGAAAACAAGAAACATGTCTTTTCTAATCACAGAACACGAGAATAGCATGCACGGGAGAAGGATTTAGGGAAAGGTACACGCTGCTTTTTCGGAGTCTATAGGGGAAAGGTGCACGATGATTTTTCGAAGTCTATAGGGGAAGATTCCACCAGCCCCAATTGCTTTGGGTGAGAGATCGAACCTCCACTCATTTCTGGTTTCTACTTTCTCCCTAGGGAAAGAAGATATGATACTTTTAGAAGAATGCAATCCCCGCATTCCGGCCCTGCTCTGCAAATCAACATCTGAAGATCTACGGGTCACCATAGTCTTCCGATCCACTAATAAGATTCCGCGCTCGAGATGATGTGATCTAAACGAAAAGGTAGATACATCCGAGCTGCCCAAGGATATGGTCTGGGTACCGATCTGCTAGGATAAGGGGGAGATCCTAGTACTCGAAATTAAGCGGAGGAAATCCACCAATAAGAGAGTAATAGAAAATATTGTTATCATGAAGAAATTCTTTCAATCCATTAAGAAGATACTTAATTCGTTGTACAATAGAGATGGGGAAAAAGATGATGATAAAAAACTCAATATCTAGGAGAATAAAGTGGAAGCTACGCACGCATGCATAAATCATCAATTACATTACTATAACCTCGAGTAATAAGGGAAACCGAATATGCACAAGACAGTAACACTCACTTGAAGTTGTAAGGAAAGAGTATTTTATCTTTGTTTTGATTTTGAAGCAACGATTTTAGCAAGTTGGCCTTGGCTTCTTTGCCATCATGTTTAACCGTCCATTCATCTATGAGATTTGTGTTAATGAACCCAATATCATAGATTTATCTTTTCTTGCATTCGATGATCTTCAATCTGCATAATATAGTGAGGATAATTATATATAGATGCAATGAAAGAGCTGAGCTATATATAGAGACTTAATTACAGAAGTAGTACTTACAGACAGTAACAAGTGATGATTATTTTATCTAGGGCCTTTTGATTGAAAAACTGGAAGAACTCCTCAAATGGAATAGAGAACAGATCAATTCCAACGAGGTCGTGCTCCTCTTTAACTCTCTGCGTCAAAATATCCTTCCCAGACATGCAGGTGTCCATGTACCACTTATGGAATCTTCGCATCATCGTTGTTAGAGGAGGATGACCAGGTTTGACGAGAGGCTTTCCGTACCGGTATTTGTGTTCATCCACCTTCATTGTATCAAAATGTGCAGAGTCGGGCAGGTAATCACCAGGATTGGTACCGGGCAGCATCCCCGGCAGATTTGCCACGATATCGCTAGACACCTTCAGCGGGGGGCACGATTGGTTCGCCGAGCTGGGGAATTTTTCCCACTATTTCGTTCTTGTAACCTTTTGTCACTTGAAGTAGTTCCCGACCAGCACGCTTCTTGCGCTGCCTTTTTAAGAGCCCGGACATGGTTGTCATCCGGCGGAGGCGGTGCTGGTCGCTTCAGGGCATCCAAAGTGCACTTCAATTCTTAGCTCTTTACATTTCAAAGAAGTCCTTCACATAGGTTTGACAGATCTCCACGTTTTCCTCCACAGTCATCTCATTTGGTAACTTCTATAGAGGCTTGAGAGATGGACCGCATCTGTATTGCCTCCCGCCTCTGGCTGTCCTGCTAGACGCTGGAGCGGCGGCAGCTGTATTCCTTTGTTGCTTACGAGGCGGAGAAGGAGGCGGCGTGCTACGATGCGCCGGAGCAGCCGGAGCAGCGTCGGCTCTCTTCCGCCCTTGCTAACGAGGCAGAGGAGGAGGCGGGCTATCGGACACGCCGGCGCAGGTGGAGAAGGAGGAGGATTGCCGCCACGCACCAGAGCAGGCGGAGAAGGAGGCGGAGTGCCATGATCACTCGCCGGAGGAGGAGGAGGCGGAGGCATCCAGTTCGGAAGGTTGATGAGATCCTTCCGCCATAGACATCGAGTCTTCGGAGCAGGACCCAGCTGAGTCTCCCCTTCACCGGTAGGGTGGTCAAGCTCGAGCTCCCCAAATCCCTCCGTTATTTGATCGACTATCACAACGGTATAGCTTTGTGGAATCGGCAGGCAGTGAAAAGTTGCGCCGGGTTCAGGAGGTGCAACAGAGCCGACAGCCACCTTGACTTTGAGGTGCTGCCATCGCGTCATAAGGTGGCAATCTTGAGACTCCGTGATAACATCTACAGGGTAGCTGGGAGTCGTGAAGTCAGGCTCCTGAAGCAGCTCGGTGGAAGCCACGCCGCTTCTCCGCTGAGATGGCGGGGTAGCTTCTGGGGTAGCTTCGGCAGGTCGCTTGCTGTGAACTGCTTGTTCCTCTAGCGCTTGTACCCTTGCGTGTAGCTTCTGTAGTTGGGTCTGCTCCACTTTCCTCCTCCTCTCCTGGGTTTTGTAACCGCCTACGCCGGGAAACCCAGCCTTCCACGAAATGGAGCCTGACGTGCCTCATGTCCGTCCAGGGTGCTCAGGATTCCCGAGGGCCTGTTCGAGCTCGTCATTCTCTCTGTCGGGAACGAACGTCCCTTGCTGCGCTGCGGCGATATACTCCTGAAGCTTCGTGACAGGTATTTCCAGTTGCTGGTTCGTCCAAACGCACTTCCCTGTTTCAGGGTCCAACGTTCCCCCAACCACGAAGAACCAAGTCCTTGAACGGTCAGGCTAGTGCAATGTCTCTGGTTCGACCCCTTTATCAAGCAGGTCATTCTCAGCCTTGTCCCACAACGGCAGGGCTTTGAGGTAGCCACCTGACCCCGTGCAATGGTGAAGCTCCTTCTTGCAGCGTTTTTCTTGTTTCTCGCTGACATCTTCGTACTCTTCTCCGATGTCTTGTGGGCCACAAATGCGTCCCAGTGATCTCTTATCTTCTCAAATCGGCCGGTGAATTCTGGAGTCTTCTCTTTGTTGACAAACGTTGATTTCAACTCATTCTTCCACCTCCTGAATAGATCTGCCATCTTCTTAAGAGCTTGAGCCTTGACCAATGGCTCTATAACTGGCTTCTCCGGATCCTCCTCTGGCGGTAGGGTGAAATTTGCCGTCAGCACGGTCCAAAGATCATCTTTCTGCCTATCGTTGACATAAGACACCTGAAGGTCTTCGTTCTCAGGCTTATACCATTGGTGGATGCTGATCGGGATCATGTCCCTAACAAGAACCCCGCAATGAGCAGAAAATGCTTCCTTGGTCCGGATGGGTTCAATCGGTTGGCCATCGCGCGCGATTGCTATGATCGTGAACCTTTCATCCTGGCGCAACTTTTTCTTCGGGCCTCGTCTCGTTACCGAAGTTTGGCTCGATCCGGAGGGCTAGAAAAAAGAAAGAAGAGAGTTAATATGTGTACATACCAAAACAATTAATGCATCAATTAGCTAGTCAGCACAGGCTTAATTAATATATATACCTGGCCGGACTCCGTTCGGTCACCGGAGCCGTCATCACGGTCTCCTTCTTCCACCGGCATTCGGTCACCGGAGCCATCATAATCATGTCCTTCCTCCTCCATTGTTCGATCACCGTAGCCTGCTTCACCCTCTCCTTCCAGACCATCGGTGTCGTCGAGATACGACAAGACATCACCTCCGCCGAGGATTATGTCCCCCAAAACCTGTTCTGCTTCCATGTCTCGGTGCTCCATAGTTTTTGCAAATATTACAACATGGCAATTAATATACAAACATGACAGATGGATATATTAGTGGAAAACGTAGACCTAGCTAGCTAATCGCAACAAGGAATAATATTAGTGGCCTCGACGCTTCTAGGGTTTGGAGTGGCCTCGGCAACGCTTCAAGGGTTTTGGGTGGCCTCGACGACAACGCTCTTTTAACTTGATAAATTTGGGTGGCCTCGGCAGCGCTTCTAGGGTTTGGGCCAGACCGGCTCTCTCATGATTGTCCGACGTCCAGACCGACAAGGGATTTAACAAAATGGCGCCATTCTGGATGTGCAGAAAATGGTCCATATATATCCTGATCTCATCTACCCTTCTATATGTCACGTTGTCTAGTGTCAAAGAATTCAAGAAAACCATGACTTCATCATTAGCCGGAAATGACAGGCGCATAATGATACGAAGCTCTTCAAAGTTGTTTTGGAACGGAGTTCCCGATAGAATAATTTGCTTTTTGCTACAAAGTTTAGCAAGAGCCTTCCGAATATTGCTATTTCGAAGGCCTTTGCCGAAATTCATACCAAAAGGCGAATTATTCTATCAGGAACTCCGTTCCAAAACAACTTTGAAGAGCTTCGTAGCATCATACGCCTGTTACTTCCAGCTAATGATGAAGCCATGGATTTCTTCAACACTTTGATAGACAACATGACATATAGAAGAATGTGTATATATAGATGAGATCAGAAAAAAAATTGGATCAACTTGTGCACATCCATAATGGGGGCATTCTTGATAAATCTGGACCCTCGACCCCTCGACGACCTTCGACCGCTCGCCGATCCATGACCCTCTACCCTAGTTCCCGACCCTCGACCCCCTCATGTCATGTTTTCTAGTGTCAAAGGATTCAACAAAACCATGTCTTCATCATTAGGTGAAAGTAACAGGCGCATGATGGTACGAAGCTCCCAAAGTTATTTTGGAACGGAATCCCAGATAGGATAATTTGCTTTTTGGTACAAAGTTCAGCAAGACTCTTCCGAATATCGCTATTTGGAAGACCTTTGCTGAAATTCGTACCAAAAGGCGAATTATCCTATCCGGGACTCCGTTCGAAAATAACTTTGGAGAACTTCGTACCATCATGCCCCGGTTACTTCCGGCTAATGATGAAGCCATGGATTTCTTCATTACTTTGACACAAGGCAACTGATGGAAATATGCCCAAGAGGCAATAATAAAGTTGTTATTTATATTTCATTATATCATGATAAATGTTTATTATTCATGCTAGAATTGTATTAACCAGAAACTTGATACATGTGTGAATACATAGACAAAACAAAGTGTCCCTGGTATGCCTCTACTAGACTAGCTCGTTAATCAAAGATGGTTAAGTTTCCTGACCATAGGCATGTGTTGTCATTTGATGAACGGGACCACATCATTAGAGAATGATGTGATGGACAAGACCCATCCGTTAGCTTAGCATTATGATCATTGAGTTTTATTTCTATTGCTTTCTTCATGACTTATACATGTTCCTCTAACTATGAGATTATGCCACTCCCGAATACCAGAGGAACACCTTGTGTGCTATCAAATGTCACAATGTAACTGGGTGATTATAAAGATGCTCTACAGGTTTCTCTGAAGGTGTTTGTTTAGTTGGCATAGATCGAGATTAGGATTTGTCACTCCGATTGTCGGAGAGGTATCTCTGGGCCCTCTCGGTAATGCACATCACTATATGGCTTGCAAAAAATGTAACTAATGAGTTAGTTATGGGATGATGCATTACGGAATGAGTAAAGAGACTTGCCGGTAATGAGATTGAACTAGGTATGGTGATACCGACGGTCGAATCTTGGGCAAGTAACATACCGATGAAAAAGGGAACAACGTATGTTGTTATGCGGTTTGACCGATAAAGATCTTCGTAGAATATGTAGGAGCCAATATGAGCATCCAGGTTCCGCTATTGGTTATTGACCGGAGATGTGTCTCGATCATGTCTACATAGTTCTCGAACGCGTAGGGTCCGCACGCTTAACGTTCGATGACGATTTGTATTATGAATTATGTGATTTGATGTACCGAAGGTTGTTGCGGAGTCCCGGATGAGATCACGGACATGACGAGGAGTCTCTAAATGGTCGAGACGTAAAGAGCGATATATTGGAAGGCTATATTCGGACATCGGAAAGGTTCCGAGAGATTCGGGTATTTTTCGGAGTACCGGAGAGTTACGGGAATTCGCCGAGGGGAAGTATTGGGCCTTAATGGGCTTTAGTGGAAAGGAGAGAAGGGCCACAAGGGGAGGCAGCGCGCCCCCCCATGGGCTAGTCAGAATTGGACTAGGAGGGGGCGGTGCCCCCCTCTTTCCTTCTCCCCTCTTCCTTCTCCTACTAGGAATAGGAAAGAGGAGGGGAATCCTACTTGCACTATAAAAAAAGACACTTCCGTGATTATACGTGTTTGTCACAGTAGGTCACATTTTCTGTCATGCATGTGCATCCATGACAAATTTATGACAGAATCAAGATAGTCATACCGGTGCTGTCGTAGAAGTGTTCCAGGACATTACCAAAATTATCATCACGGAAGTGTCCACTTCCGTGACGATAAATCGCGCGTCATGGAAGTGCTTTTTTCAAGGGTGACCGACATGTGGCATCCACCGTAAGGGAACGCCTGTTAATTTGGATCCGATAACCCGCTAACAGCCCGGACCAATGAGGATTTTCCACGTGTAAAATTCTCATTGGCCGGAGGAAACACGTGTTGGCTCAGCGTTGGAACAGATCTCATCCATTCATTGGATAGGAGGCGCCTATGATACGTCGACACGTGGCACGGCCCAACAGAGGCCTATTCCGGTGAAAAGGCCGGCCCATTTGACTTGGTCAAAAGGTAACAGGCCGGCCCGCGAAAAGCCTGTTAACGGCATGTTCGTATATAGCCCATTTACGGCCCACTAACTCACGGCCCGTTATGGCCTATCCGAATTAAGCCCAGTAGCT
Source organism: Aegilops tauschii subsp. strangulata (assembly GCF_002575655.3). NCBI lineage: Eukaryota > Viridiplantae > Streptophyta > Magnoliopsida > Poales > Poaceae > Aegilops > Aegilops tauschii. Next base: position 94,854,923 of record NC_053041.3, on the reverse strand, counting down.
TCATCTGGGCCTTCCAATATGATTCCAGCCCGTTGTAACTTCTGGCCCATCTATGGCCCATGATGTCTTTCGGCCCATATGAGACCATTTCTAACTCTTGGCCCATTAACGACTCGTGGTGAATCTGGCCCGCAATGAACATTGTACCCCTTTATACCCATTAACGGCCCATTATTCCATTGGGTCGTTTCCAACCCGTGTTATCTTTCGGCCTTCTCAGGGCCCATTTATTCTTGGGCTCATTTCCAGCATTCGGTTACTTACGGCCCGTCATTGGCCTTTTCTGCCTGTGGGCCAAATTCAGCCCGCGGTTACAATCTGCTCGTTTGCGGCCCGTTACTCCGTTGGGCCGTTTTCATAACGTCATCAAATACAGCCGATTAATGATGGCCTGTTAGATTCTCAAAAAAACCGACGGCCTGTTATTGTTGGCCCATGAACGGACAATTCCAAATCTAGCCCGTTTGTGACCCATAATGTGGTCTGTTATTGTCCCATGTTTGGCCTATCGATCATACGGCACATAGAAGGCCTATTGATGCTACGGCCCGTAGAAGACCCATTGATGCTACGGCCCGTAGAAGGCCCATTCTTTCTACGGCCTAAGAAGGCCCATTGTTTCTACGGCCCATAGGAGGCCCATGGTAACTACAGTAAATATGTAGCCCATGGTTATTGTGGCCTAGTTTTAAAAAATAGGTTATTGCGGCCACTAGCAAACCGCGGAAAAAGAACAACACTGACTACATGCAAACAAATAAACAAGACAACAAGGAAATAAATAAGGAAGCAACTTACGCTAGGCTATCACGGCTATTACACATATTACATCCACTGGGCATCAAAGTTCGCCACCAGTGCAAATATAGGCAACAAAGCAGCATATCATATACACTAGTTGTCAAAGTTGGCGACCAGTGCAAATAAACGCCGCAGCAAAACAAGTCCAGAACTAGAACCACTTCAGAAGATCTCAAGAAACAATATCCTGGGTACCCATAATGCTGGCAAGATGCTTAGCAAGCTTATTAACTTTCTCTTGTTTGGCGCTTAAATCCTCCAGCGCTTGCTGTTGCACCAGAAAGTATGCATCTGAATTCTGCAGGGACTTCCTCAGTCCTTCAGCTTCCTGTCGCAAGACATCTGATCGGTGTCTTTCAACTTGAAGTTGAGACTCAAGAAGACGAACTGATTCAGGAAGCGAGTTCAAAGAGCCTGTGCCAGCAGTAGTGGCCAGTAACTCGAACACTAAATCAAGATAGGACTTTTGGGTTCTCTCACTGTCATCAAGGTAGTTTTTATCAGCTTTCTTGGAGACCAAGAGGGATGTCTCACTATCTTGAACCTTATTTGCATTACTTCCTTTAACATTGCATAACGGGGTACTGTTCTCCAATATTTTGTCCGCATTCTAAAATAGAAACAAGCAGGCACATCACAGGTTTACCATGTTGTATATGAAACTCATTTTGGTAAATTAGTTCAGTAGTAAAGTGCACAGGATAAAAACATGAAACAAACATATATCTATGTACCATGGTCACTTTATGGTCTATATCATTCTAGTTTTTCTTGCCAAATCAAGATAGAGACACAGTTCAAATAATATTTGTTCAAGACAAAGTAGAATAGACAAAATATAAGTGTGGGAAACTATAGAGCAATAAAAACACTTGTAATGTGCATGACATGAGAACATAACTGTTTATTCAATTGAAACTGAAATCAACATAGAGCAAGTTACAACAGCAAACCAGTTAAAGAAACGGGTTTAAAACATACCTGTTGCGCCATTAGAGTTTCAATTCCATCCTTCAAATTTGAAAATAGTTGGTCTGAGTAAATACAGTGATGGAAGAGCAAAGGAGTATGAACCATAGCTACAGAACCTGACCTGAGAACAATTCTTCTTCTCCTTTAAGCATTGAGTTGGGATTCGGAGTGGTGGTCCTCGTTCTTTGGGCACTGCAGTTCCCTTACTAACTGCTCGTGTTTGGGTGCTCTATGGTGGAGACGGTGTTGTGTCAACTAGAACCGGGTTACTATCTGCTGGGGTTGGGGTTAGAAGGGGTGTAGCTGGTTCTCTGTCCAGCTGGATAGAGGTACAGTCTGCGAGAGTTTGGGTTATGTGTGGTGGGGCTGGTTCTTGGGCAAGTACAACCATGGTTCTATCTGCATCAACTTGTCGCACTATCTTTTCTGAAGATCGTGTTGTTACTCCCTTAGATACTGCCATCACCCTCTCCAATTCAAATGGCTGATAAACAAGAAAAGTAATTGAATGTACAGACATTGTATGATAGACAGGTGCAATGGATAGTGGGGAATAAAAGAGGGCATGAATAATTCACATTTATGTTGTCTAACCAAACAGGATAGCATGACACAGTTTCACATATATGATGGCTAACTAAACAGGATAGCATGACACAATTTCACATTATGATGGCTAACTAAAAAAGATGAAAGACATAGTTCAAAACATGATGACTATGTAAACAGGATGACATGATATAACTATATAATGTGTTTATTAAATAGGTTGGCATGCCATAATTCACATACATGCCGCCTATGGAAACTTGATAGCATGATATAATTCCCGTCTAGAATGACATAATTCAAAATATGATGACTGTAAACACTAAACAGGATGAGATGATATAACTATATGATGTCTTTATTAAATGGTTTGCCATGCCATAATTCAGATAGATGTTGTGTATGTAAACATGATGGCATGATATAATTCAAATATATGATTTATATAGTAAGCAAGTAAGCAGATGGCAATCCATATATGATGTAAAAACTAAGCAATGCAAGACAACATGCATGACATGGGTAATATAACCCTGCCAAGTTTGAGCATAGACCTCAGGGGGGGGGAATAGGATTGTTCATCAGTCTCTGAATCCTCCTCTGAGGAGCTCTCTGTATCCAGCAAGATGTCTGCTTCAACAGGTAGCATTGTCTGCTCTGAGTACCTTGTTTTCACTCCAGATACTTCCATCACCGCTTCAAATGGCTGATGCACAGGAAGAGTAGTTGAATATACAAACGTTGTCGACAAATGGAACACGTAATACAAAAAATGATAGCATGATATAATTCACATACATGATGATTGGCTCAACAGCATGGCATTGCATAATTCACATATATAATGCCTTTGCAACAAGATAGCATTGCATAATTCATATATATAATGTCTTGGAACAAGATGGAAATACATAATTCACATATATGGTAATTAGACACTAAACAGGTCGCATTCACACAAAGCATGTCTAAACTAATCAAATGACATAGCAACGCAAGACACCATACGCACGATATGAGCAACATAACCCTGCCAAGTTAGAGCATACACCTCGGGGGGGGGGGAATAGGACTGGTCATCTGTCTCTGAATCCTCCTCTAAGGAGCTATCCATAACCAGCGAGATATGCGCTTTGTCAGATAACATAGTCTGCTCTGAAGACCTTGTTTTCACTCCATAATTTTCCATCACCGTGTCAAATGGCTAATGCACACGAAGAGTAGTTGAATGTACTAACATTGTTGACAAATGTAATACGTAACAAAAAAAAGGATGGACTGATATAATTTACATATAAGATGACTGGCTAAGCAGGATGGCATTGCAAAATTCACATATATGATGCCTGGCTAAACAAGATGGCGTTGCATAATTCACATAAATGATGAATAAACTAAGCATATGGCATTCACACAAAGCATGTCTAAACTAAGCAGTTGACATATTTGATGTATAAAGTAAGCAATGCAGGGCACCATATGCATGATATAACCAACATCAGCATGCCAAGTTAGAGCGAAGACCTCAGGTGGTAAATAGGAATGGTCTTCTCCTTCTGAATTCCCCTCAGAACAGATATCTTCCTCTCGATTACAATCCGAAATGGGTGGAGGGGGGCTGCCTTTGCGCCTACCATGGAGAGACGTCTGCATGAAATTTTATTGCCATGCAAGACTCGTCTCTTTTGCTCTACATGTTCAGTTCCATTGTGTACAATAACTGACATGCATTGGAATAAAACATAGTGAGATTATGTAAGGAGTGCATGCAGAAATCCAGAGTGATGGTAGCAATCTGTGGATAGACCCAAAAACCAATGATAGCAGGCAGATAATGGCTCTAGTTAAAAAATACAGATAATGGCTTCTTTACTATTTGTTTCCCACCCAACATGAAACTCATAGTAGACACCAGAGATTAACCAGATATTAGATAGATACTATTGATTGCGGCCCCGATATGTACCCCACAACATTTAAAAACTCAAGTTTGACCATTAGTTTGGAGCTGAGTCTAATCGATGAACAGGACGATAAAGTAGCATGTAATATTAAGCGATGCATAACATAAGTAGACACGAAAGAGTGCAACCTCTCTTGCGGACCTGTGTAGTCCTCGAGGTCATCTGCTCGGTTGATGATGGTAATGCAGTAGTCATGGCTGCCGGCGGCGGGGAAGAAGATCTGAGGCGACGAAAGATAGTCTGGAGGTCGGATCCCAGCTGTGCTGGACCCTTCTGACGTTGGAGCGGCTGAGCTTGGGTGGACAACGGCGCAGAAGGAGCGGGACAAAACCACACAAGGTTTTCTTTGACAACTATCTGTAAGAGAAGTAATTCTGTAAGGGCTCGTTTGAATTGGAGGATTCTAACAACACAGGGATAGGAAATACACAGTAATAGGTTAGGAATGCACGTGCAAAACAGGGAATTTAAAAACACAGGATTTCTGCCAATCTGGGTGTTTGGTTCACAAGAATTGGAAGATCACAGGATGCAAAGAAGCATGGTGAGATTAAGTTAAATCACAAGAAAGTGTATGGTTATAATGCTATTATGCTACTATCTCTTAGTCTTGTCCTTCATGAATAGGAATTTGAAAAGGAGGACAAGTGGAAATTAAAAGTCGTACGGTTTTTCTTTCAAGGAGACACTAAAGGAACAAATCCTACAGTTTTCCTTTGCTCCATTCCTTTGAACCAAATGCATGAATAGTAGTACCATAGGAAACTTTCCAATTCCTATGTTTTTCCTTCACTTTTCCTTTCAAGCACTGGCGATTCTAGTAGGCAGTCTTGAGCAAGGAAAAGCTACACTCAAAAAATGTTTTTGTGCTACTTGCCTACTTCCGCTACTTTGGACCCGGGCCACTGCCGTACTAGCTCAACTCCCAGGCTCATCAAAAAATGCACAGCTCAAACACGCAGAGATAAATAATGATGGCGTTCAAGAGAGTCCATCACGGATAGCTAAGTTCCCTGGTACCTCACTGCTTATCATATAGTAGGAGAAACTAATCGTATTTCATGTTACTGTGTGTGCTCAGTGGACAATATATATAACTTGTAGAGTAAAAAAGAGATGCAACAAGTGTACAACCTCTTTGGCGAAGCCATGTCGATCTCAGCGTGATTGGGTTGGTCGGTGAGGATGATCCGGCTGACTTGGCTGTCGGAGGAGGGGAAGAAGATCTTAGGCATCTTGAGATGGAGCCCGGGGTACTGCTCCGCTGTGATGGAGGGTCTCGTCATTGGAGCAGCTCCGGTGAGTTGTACGACGCCGAGGCTGAAGCAGGACAGGAGAGACAACGTTAACCTGAGTGGAATTGTAATAGCATCTCCAATAGATGACGTAAAATACATAAGCACAAAGTGCTAGATGTAAAATACATCAGCCGCTCATCTCTGAACTTAACTGTCGAAACTGAATTTAACTGTCGAAACTGAACTTAACTGTTGAAACTGAATTTTGTTGTCGGAACTTAATTTTACTGCCGAAACTGAACGCACTAGCTAGTAGCAGAAAAGCAGTAGCAGCAACAGCAGCAGCGCGTGCGAGAGCCGGTCGACTGAATTTTTCATCTCTGGTCAGTCGATTTTCCAGCCGTTGGATACGAAATCAAGGGCATGCAGTTCAACTTCAACCTCCACCCCCCTGAGCCGCCAGCCACCACTGACCAAATCGCCGCCCTTCGCCGCCTGCGGCCGGCGGTGCGCCGCCCCGCCCGCCCTGAAACCACTCCCCACCGCCGGTCCGCCGCCGCCCCAGCCATCCCTCTAGCCCCCCCCTGTGCCGAGATTTTTCTCCGGCGTTCCCCATGCCACCGCCCCACCACCGCCGGTGACCACCGCCCCCACCCTGAACCCTAAGATAGATAGTGGGGTACCTCTCCGGCGAGCCCCCCTCCCCGCTGCGGCTGGTTCTTCCTTAACTCCGGCGAGCCCCCCGCCCCCTGAAAATCGACTGACCAAAAGTCGATTTAGTCGACTAAAGTGTAGCTAAATCGGAGCAGCATCGCAAGCAAGAGCAAGAGCGAGAGCAGCAGCGCGAGCAAGAGCAGACCAAGAAGGGGACCGAGAGAAAGAGCAGAGCAGCAGCGCGAGCGAGAGCTAAAGCAGCAGCAGCTCCTACTGATGTGCACGTCGCCGCCGAAGGAGCGACGCCGTGGAGGAAGTGGCCGGCGACGCCGCCGTGGATGGAGCCGCACCGTGTCGGCTCGAGACCGAGCGCCAGCAGCACCGTGAGATCGAATCAAGAAGAAAATACGGCGATTAGTGTACAACCTCTTTGGTGGTGCCGATTAGGCCTCAGCTTCATCGGAGGAAACGGTGATGATGATGCTCTTCCGGTGGTGCAGGTGAAGACGGCGGTGTGGGAATGGAGGTGGCATGAAAGACGAGGGGAACGTCGGGGCAGCTCCTTGGAGGTGGAGGGCGGGGTGGCTGAACCGGCGGGACGACGAGATCGACGATGGATCCTCATCCGGTATGGTGGATGAGGGACGTCGAGGTGTTGTTGTGGATGACGTCGTCAGGGAAGAGGCTCCGGCTGGGTGGCGGACGGAGGAGGGTGTGGAGCTTCACGGGTTTTCGCGGCCTCGGTGTACGAATGGGTGGGCGGATGGGATGGGAGTGGTAAACCATGGCTTAGGGACGAGCTTGTCCGAAATGTGGGGTAAGTTACGAAATTACCCCCACCGATTTGAGCTAGGCGGTTCTTTCGGTTCACGGGTATCACGGGCATTTCACGTGTCGGGATTTCACAGGAGGTGGGAGTTTCCACGCGCGTTGTAATTTTGCAATAACAAGGCGCGGGTTGAGATGGAGGGAGTTGTCGGAGCACAACGAGACAAAGATATATCTTAAATATTTCGGGGTAACAAGGCACGGGTTGAAATTTCCGGATAAGCCCAACGTGTAATGTACCAAATCAATTCGCACTTCCATCGACGAAAAAACAAAAAGAAATCAATTCGCAGCACACAAGAGGGTCTAGTCCCTTGTACTGTACCAAATCAATTCGCACTACAAATGTCATTCCAAACTTTGAATTCATGTTATGTTCAATTAAAATATTTCGCTACATGTATAATGCATGCAACCTGCTACTCAAATGAACGTTTTAGTGCATTCCAAACGTATATACTACCGCTTCAATATGAACTAAATTTGAATTCGTTCCTCTATTTGAATAAGATCTACAATGATGATTGTCGTGAAGTCAAACCATTTGAATTCGTTTCTCTATTTTAATAAGATCTACAATCATCATTATTTTCAAGTTAAACCATTGTTAGTGTATTATCTTCACAGCACACCACATGATTACTCTCGAGTTAGATATGAACTATGTGTACCTTCCATCTCCTCCTTTCTGTGTCCATGCCTCGTGTCTCTCATACGGTCCCACATACGTGTAAACTCTCGCCCCTCTTTTCATCGATCTCACAACCGCACACTCCTCCCCCTATCTAGCTAGTAGCTCGGCCTCTCGCACCACTTCCTAGCTCCATTCTCTCTGTCTATCCGTCTCGCAAGGCCTTATTTGCCTCTAAGCAATGGATGTACACCGACCGATCTCCCGCTATACATATAGCTAGCTAGCTCCTTAATTATAACTCATTTCCCCCCACGCGTTGATCGATCTACCTCATTAGTTATGTCTCTCCCTTCCTCCCACAAACAACAATTGATCTACCGACCTAGTTAGGTTTGCTTAGCAAACACATGGTTTCCGTTCATCATCCATGCATGTGTCCCAACAGATCTATCACGCACAGGCACACACAGAAACACATCCCCATTCTTATAGATAATATTGCAGTTCTACCCTCAGTTTGTCCAGTAGGCCTCTCCCACCATCTTCGAGAAGAAACTCCATCACCCATCCAGCACTCTACCCCTCCCCCTCCCTCCCTCTCTCTCCTCTCTCTCTGTCTCTTTCTCTCTCTGTCCCAACCTATTTCCCGTCTTTCAGTTATGTATGGATGTCGACCCATCTCCCTCAAGACATAGCTGGGTATTTCCTTCACAACACATATACGAGTCATTCTACCTCTTTAGTTAGGCCTCTGCCACCCCCTCCCCCCCACCCGCCACACACACCGATACATCGAGCGCTCTAGTCATGTCTCCCTGCCACACACAAACTTTCCCTGTGCCCTCTGACGTTCTGGTAGGTCAGTCGCCCTATATCTTTGACTTGCACACACACAATTTCGATGGCTCTCTTCATCCATCTCGCACCCACCCACTTGATCCTCTCTTCGACTCTATCAATATCTATGACCCCTCCCTCTCTTCTCGTGGATTGCCCCCTCTGGCCCTCTCTATATGATATGGATATGCCTCTATTTCACACACATTGCATGCAAAATTTTGTTTGAGATGTCATCGACACATATTCCCACAAATACATTCACGAAATCACCACACCCCCCAAAAACAAAAAACACTCACGAACGCACACGCCATCTGTCTAGGTTTGTATCTCTCTTACACACACCCACGTAGGTGGGGGACGTGCACGAAGAGAAGAGGTGCATGCACGACGCACGTACTCCCGTCTCTTTCCCAACCACACCCGTGCGGGTACACGGTGGAGCTCATAGCTGTACAAAAAGGCAGCGCACGTGGTAATTTGACACGCGTACTGGTTGTCCACTTGTGGAGGATCATCTACCACGGGTGAAACAACAAACTGCGACTTGACGCGTTATGTTAAAAAAGAGGCAAACCATGTGGGGCCTACCTTAGAGGCTAGGCTCTATACACTGGAGTACTTTTGATGTGTCTCGTCAACTCATAGAACGAGGAGAAGCTTGCTTAGTACACCGTCTCCCCCGCCCACGGGCGCGGTGGCTCGTAGGATGTGGTGGGGTCCTACTTCTATGACAAAAAATCATGATAGAAAATGGGCTTTTTGTCCCGGGCAGGCCGGAGACGCAGCTGCATGACATTCTTTGGGCCGTCCATGATGGAAAAAACCATGGTAGAAGTGAGGGCGAGGAAAATATCGGGGTGTTCCCGGTTACGGTGGGTGGTCGGGGCTGAGCAATGCGCGTTTCTCTCGTACATGCATGCGCGTGGGTGAGAGGCGTTGGGCTCTAACTGAACCCGAGGAGGCGTTGGGCTCTAACTGAACCCAAGCGATTGCACTGCAGGCTACGCGTTACTGAAGCCGAGCAATCGATCGATGGCTGTTAACTGAACCCGATCGAGCGATTCCTTTGCTACTGCTGCTAACTGAAGCCGATCGATGCTGAAGAGTGAGCGTTGCTGGGGGGTTTGGATGAACAGTTCCCGGTGGGGGTGGATGAACAGGACCCCGTGGCGTTGCCTCTGCATGAACAGTGAGCGTTGCTAGGGGTTTGGATGAACAGTTCCCGGTGGGGGTGGATGAACAGGCTCGATCATTCGAGCCGGTTGGGGCTGGATGAAGAGGACCCCGTGGAGAGCATGATGAGCAGGACCGTGGAGGGCAAGATGAACAATAAACGGTGGAGGGTAGGATGAACAGTAGCTCGTGGAGGGGTGGTTGAACAGGAGCCCATGGAGAGGGCTGGTTGAACAGTAGTCGGTGGAGTAGCGCGCGGTGGAGGCTAGATGAACAGGAGCCCGCGGATGAATAGTCACAGGTGGAGGCTGGAGGAGGTCGACGGTGGATGAACAGTAGCCCGTGGAGGCTGGAGGGGGTCGACGGTGGAGATGAACAGTATCCTGTGGAGTCCCGTTTTGTGGTACGCCACACCCCTCCTGATGAACAGGACCCCCGTTTCGACTGTAGTGCTCCAACACAAGTCCGTTTCCTCCGTTTTGCGGTACGCCACACCCCTCCCGATCAACAGGACCCCCGTTTCGACCGTAGGAGGTCCGTTTCCTCCATTTTGCGGTACGCCAGACCCCTCCCGATGAACAGGATCCCGTTTCGAACGTGGCCGGTCGAACACAAGGCCGTTTCCTCCGTTCTACGGTACACCAGGCCTCGTTTCCATCGGTTGTTCCGTCCAAGCCCTCCCGATGAACACGACGACGCATTCCGTTCCGACCCAGCCGGTTGGCTCCCGATGAACACGACGACGACGCTGTTTCTCCATTTTGACCCAGCCATGTACACGAGCCCTGGCCGTACGTATGCGCGAATAGGGGTTCGAGACCCTGCCCGTATGTACATTCATGGCCGTATTTTCTTTCTTGCACACTGGCCTCTATACATACGTGTACATGCTACGTGCGCGCCTCTACTACGACACGTGCGCGCCTCTACACGACTAGTATGTATGTACACGTTCCCGACTAGAATGACAACGCTACGTACGCTTCGACCAGGTGGGTCCCGACTGTCAGGCACTTCCTTGCATGCGAAGATGTAGCTAGTGGGTCCCAGCAGTCAGGGGGGCGAATCGTTTTTTTGCCCGAACACACTTCCTTGCGTGCGAAGATGTAGCTGGTGGGTCCCAGCAGTCAGGGCGAAACGTTTTTTTCGCGAAAGAAGATGGTCCGTCCGGTGGGTCCCCGCTATGATGTGGAGGAATAATTATCTTGCGCGTAATAAGGAGGCACTTCCTTGCTGCCGTCGTGGACCCAGCTGTCAGCCTCTCCACGTACAGTCCATGTCCGATGGAAGCCGTTCCTTGACCACGTTGACCACGCCGCGCCGAGAGCACCAGGGCGGTGGACGACGGCGAGGCCTAAGAAGGGGACGACGCGGAGCCGGGCAAGACGCGACAGTGGATGCCCACGCGTAGAGGAGAATGAGTGTTCGCTGGTTCGCTGCGGTGTGAGGCTGCCGTCGCCGCAGAATAACAGGGGCTGTGGGTGAGTAGAGGGATGGCCTGGCCAGCGGTGGGAGTAGTAGGGGGCGGTGAGGCCTCCGCCGCATCGCAGCCGGCCACGGGAGGCAGGAGCACGAGGCACGACCGGCGCTGGTTTGGGTGGCTGGAGCAAGAAGACCAGAGGTTGAAGAAGCACTACAGCCGTTGGATGGACATCGTACGGTCACCGGAGCTAGAATCGTGCATATTGACTAAGTTGACAACGCCCTCCGTCCCCGTCAACTTAGTAGGCCCACAAGTTAGCCTACCACTATACTGGGTCCCAGCTAGCACGGGGAGTATTCATTTTTTGGTGTGTAATAAGGCGGCACTTCCTTGCATGCGAAGATATAGCTGGTGGGTCCAAGCTGTCAGCGGCGGTAACGTTTTTTCGCGAAATACAGAGGCCCTTTCGGTGGGTCCCAGATGTCAGGTGGAGGAATAATTATTTTGCGCGTAATAAAGAGGCATTTCCTTGCGTGCGGCCGTGGACCCAGTTGTCAGCCTCTCCACGTACATTCCACTTCAGATGCATGTCGGTCATTGACCACGTTGACTAGGCCGCGCCGAGAGCACCAGGGCAGTGGACGACGGCGTGGCCTAGGAAGGGAAGGACACGGAGGCAGGGAAGACTCGGCAGTTGTTTCCCACGCGGAGGGGAGTACGATGTACGAGGGTTTACTGGTTCATCTGCCGTCGCCGGAGAATAACAGCAGGTGTGGGTGAGTAGAGGGATGGCTAGGCCAGCGATGGGAGTACGGTGGGGCGGTGAGGCCTGCGCGGCAGCACAGCCGGCCGCAGGGAGGAGGGAGCAGGCAGTCCCGCCGGCGCTTGTTTGCGGGGCTGGAGCAGGAACAACAGAGATTGAAGAAGCACGACGGCCGTTGGATGGAAATCCAACAGTCACTGCTTGTGCTTCAACCATTTTTTTAGGAAAGCCTCAAATCTGTGGAAAACAGCATACAGCCCATCTGCCATTATTTCTAATAATTTATATCCCATTTGCTAATTCTTAAGGTTTTTTGGAGCCCATATTCTTTTTGTTAGCATTACATCCCATATTGTGGCCACGGTTAAAAAATTGTACGAAATTTTGCATATTTCAGACGGTCCGAACTGTTTTTAATCCCGAAATTTTGAGTCACATTCAAACTGATTTAAAAAACAAATGTATATCAATATAAAATCCAACAAATTGTCCACGCATAAAAATCAATGCAATTTAAAATCTCGAAATGAAAAAAATAAATTTGAAACTAATTGCCGGTTTGATGTGTTTTAAAAATGTACAACACATTTCTCATTATTGATAGGCCATTTTCTCGGCCAGCCGAATGAAGCTCTCCTCGTCTTGAAAGATTTGCAGCCCAACAGGCCTGACAAAGCGACTTACTTGGCAAAGCACAAAAAAAGGCTGTGGCCGTGGACCCAACTGCGGCCGTGGACCCAGCTGTCAGCCTCTCCACGTACAGTACTCTTCCGATGGAAGTCGGTCATTGACCACATTGACCACGCCGCGCCGAGAGCACCAAGGCGGTGGACGACGGCGAGGCCTAGGAAGGGGACGACGCAGAGCCGGGGAAGAGGCGGCAGTGGATGCCCACGCGGAGAGGAGTACGAGGGTTCACTGGTTCGGCTGCAGCGTGAGGCAGCCGTCGCCATAGAATAACAGGGGGTGTGGGTGAGTAGAGGGATGCCCTGTCCAGCGGTGGGAGTAGTAGGGGGCGGTGAGGTCTCCGCGGTATCACAGCCGGCCACGGGTGCCAGGAGCACGCGGCACGACCGGCGCTGCTTTGGGCGGCTGGAGCAAGAAGACCAGAGGTTGTAGAAGCACTATGGCCGTTGGATGGACATCGTACGGTCACTGGAGCTAGAATCGTTCATATTGACTAAGTTGAATAAGCCCTCCGTCCCCGTCAACTTAGTAGGCCCACAAGTCAGCCACCCACTATGGTGGGTCCCAGCTAGCAGGGGGGTATTCATTTTTGTGTGCGTAATAAGGAGGCACTTCCTTGCATGCGAAGATATAGCTGGTGGGTCCGACCTGTCAGCGGGGGGGGGGGGGGGGGGGACGTTTTTTTGCGAAATACAGAAGCTCTTCCCATGTACATTCCACGTAGAGTGCGTAATAAGGAGGAACTTTCCTTGCGTGCGACCATGTACCTTGTGGGTCCCAGCCGTCAGGCTCTCCACGTACAGTCCTCTTCCGATGACTCTCGTATGTTGACCACGCCGTGCCGAGCGCGCCGAGGCGGTGGACAACGGCGAGGCCCCAGACTGGAATGACCCGGAGATGGGGAAGATGCGGCAGGGGAGTCGCAGATGGAGAGGAGTGGGAAACTTGACTGGTTTGGGTGCGGGGTGGGCCTACACTCGGCAGAGAATAACAAGAGGTGCAGAGTGGAGGGATGGCCTGGCCGTCGGCGGGGTAGCGTTTCGCTGAGGAGCGCAAAACAACGCCGCTTGACGCCGGAGGCTGGGGCAGGCGGTCCCAGCAGCGCTGGGGGAAGAAGACGAGAGATTGAAGAACAATGCCGACCGTTGGATGTAAATCCAACGCCTTCTTAGGCTTCGACCTGCTGACCCACATGTCAGCCAGTCCATTTGTTTTTTTAGTCCATTTGGTGATCTGGGTGAAACAATGATGTAGCATCTATGCAGCCCGTTTATATGTATGGTAGAATTTAAAGCCCATTTGCATTTTTCTCGAAATCCCCGGACTTGCTGGGCTGGGTGAAAATATCATGTTGGGCTAGACGGAGAAATGTTATAAAAATATAAACACATGATTGCACGTCTATTACTGCATTGGTCAGTAAAATCTTTGCAAGCTTATGTACGCAATCACTAGGAGTTAACTTGCCAAGTCATATATAAACAATTATTATTATTATTTTGTAAGAACTTTCAACTTACGAAATAAATATCATCTAAATTTGATCAGTTAATAGTACGCGGGGTATTATTATTTTTTAGGCTAGACGTGGGACAGTTGAGTTGGTTCTAGGGAAAAGTACTCGGAGAAAACTCAGTTTACATCCAAAAAGAAAGTGGGAGAAAATTCAAATATAGGATTAATGAAAACGAAAAATATAACTGAGCTATATAGGAAGAGGATGAAAGATTGAACAAAATAAAGAAATACAAATGGGTAGGTGGTTGGTCCCATATGTCTGTGTACGAGACCTGCTGGGTCCACCTGAGGAGGGGAATATGTTGGGAGGAAGGAGATTCAAAGCACGACAGCCGAGTGAACTTTTTTTTAACAGACAAGTGAACTAGTTACATACATAAGCAAATAGCCACTAAAAAAGGCAAACAGGTTAATGGGTTCTTAAAAGAAATATTTCGGACAAAACAGATAATTACGACACTTAGGCTAATGCATGAAACACTCAGATGATAAAGGTGCTTATAAACAGATAAAGTACAACATCTAGACCTTCCTGGCATGCTTGATCATGACCCTACGACTGTACGTGTACTCGTCGGTTACGGGAAGCAGACACGCCCTCATGTCCAAGATCTGCCTGTACATGTCGAAGCATGCATATGCGTCCTTGGCCGCGTAGGTTATGTAGGCTAGATTCAGAGGTACCTCCCACGTGTTCAAGTCCTTGGTATCGTTGTCTTCTTTCATGTTGGCGTATCAGGGGTCGATGATGGTCTCGGCAAGGTCAACCACGGAGTCCTTCTCCTGCCCGTTGCTGATTATCTTGTATTGTTCTGGATGTCGACAAGCTTGTTGCACCAGATGGCCGAATCGTCGCGTTCTTCCTTCTCTCCACCGTAGTGAAGGTGCAGTCGGCGCTGCCGATGAAACGGGTGAATGCTCCAGAACCTCTGATGGCCCTACAGAAGTGGTAGATGAGAACCTCGTCCCACACACATACCTGGGCGACGGTGATCCGCTGGTCCCTGTTAGGAGATGAATGGATGGGCACAAGGTCTAGTCCTGCAACCTTGTGCTTTCTCGTCCTGTAGGTAGTGCTTGAACTCGGCGAGGCAGAGCTTCACCGAGTCCGGATCGTTGGTGTACATCACATTCAACTTGGTGGAGCCATAGGACTGAACGGCGAACTCAAAGGGGAACTCCTTGCTGAAGTCCATATCCAGCAGGCTCACCCCTCGGATCGCCATTGGAGTCTCTTCAAGTGAACGAGTGTGTAGGCGGCGGCAGCAGTTCGTTTTCAGCTCTTGGGGAACTGGATTCAACAGTAAACTGAGTGTGTACAGGCGACAACAGTTACTACCCCTCCCTCGTCCGCTGCACGCCCGGCAGAAGATGCACCCTCGGCACATTGAAACGCCTCCATTAAGAAACCTACTCCGCCCACATGTCGGTTCACGAGCGGGTCTGTATTGGTACTGTAATAACAGGAGTTAGTGGTTAGTTTACTTAAATTTAATTAGCTTTAATAGAAATTTATACTTAAAACAAGCAATGCATTGGCTCGTTCTATCAGTGCCACAGGATCAACATGCACAACAATTAGAATTATTATTCTCAGGACGCACACGATCAACACATTTGTCTCACTTTCACAAAGATAATACTACCAAGTTTGAACTGTTTGTTATGGTTGTTGTCCTCTGCATCATCATGCCGTGTTTTCCAGCTTGCAAGATTCAGAACCAACAAATAAGATCCAAATAATAAGTACAACAAAGATGCCTACACATCTCATTGATTCCCAGCTTGCAAGATTCAGAACCAACAAATAAGATCCAAATAATAAGTACAACAAAGATGTCTACACATCTCATTGATTCCCAGCTTGCAAGATTCAGAACCAACAGATAAGATTCAAATAATAAGTACAACAAAGATGCCTACACATCTCATTGATTCCCAGCTTGCAAGATTCAGAACCAACCCACTAGAGCCTTTTGATAAAGTGAATATCGGGATTAAATCCATCTTGGCTAGCCATGTCATACAATCTAAGAACTTGGCGAATGCTCTTGACTGTCACAACATCTATAGTTGAGTATTCCTGTTTGCACACCACAAACCAGGAGAGCATGATTTCACTTTAATAGTGGCCTCCTTTACTCAACCTGCAGCTCCACTAGGATGAGGCCTGCCTGGAGTTCGATGATTCAATTCATGCGCCTTTTTCTGCAGTTCACCTGAAATGAAGCAAAGATTACATCATTCAACTAGCAAGAAGTACTTGCTCTCGTGAGCTGGCAGGTTCTTCTTTAGTAGTTGCACTAAAATTGAGGAACATTAAGGTTGGCTGTCCGGCTCATGTAAGGTGCAACAATAATTTTCTTATCCTTTTGTGCAGTTCCACTAAAATAAAGTGCCATTGTTGTGACAGTGACGACTCGTCTTGCAAAGGCTAATAAAATGTTGCACGAGATTACCAGCAGAACTTGACGGAGATTTTGGAAACTCCAATCACCATTTTGTGCAGTTCCACAAAAATTGAGAGATGTTGCCCACGTGACATTTTAGTTGAACTGCACAAGACACTCATTCCAAAAAAAGTGTTTTGTGTAGTTCACCAAAAGGTCACAATAGCAACAAGGTGAAATGGATATCCC
Source organism: Aegilops tauschii subsp. strangulata (assembly GCF_002575655.3). Classification (NCBI taxonomy): domain Eukaryota; kingdom Viridiplantae; phylum Streptophyta; class Magnoliopsida; order Poales; family Poaceae; genus Aegilops; species Aegilops tauschii. Next base: position 94,838,237 of record NC_053041.3, on the reverse strand, counting down.
TATCTGCACAAAAAGATAGAAAGAAACAGTTGCTGGTCAATAAGAATATACGAAACATATACGAATGAAAAGAAGCATCTTAATTATGTTCATGGCAATCACGCAAGGACAGTAGAAATTTTAAAACATGAGCAATGCTTCATGTTACCAGAAGCATTACGATCAACAATGAGATTCCTCAAATATGGGATTACTTTAATGGTGGCATTGCTTGTTTACCAGATACAGTAAATCATCGGCAGCTAAAGAGTTGGTTTAAGGGCATGGGACTGTGGGGACACCAGGACACTGAGAAGCGTAAAGGAGCAACTTACTTATCATACTGGGGAAAACAACAGGAGTGCCATTTGTAACACAGTTTAATTGCATCTTATCACTGGAGGCATTAGATTAACAATAACACTGGTTAGACATGTCCCTAAGGTAACAGTGTGATCGCTTCATTTTACATGCGCCCTTACATTAACAATAGCAAAAGGTTGGTATAAGTACATGCGAAAGTGGATGCATCAGCACAATGTACCTACAAGGAGGCATAAAGTGGTGATGTAGAGTTTGTTCATGCTATGTGAGGGTAGAATATCTAATCCTGGAGACCTTTTACTATGTGAGGGCAGCAAAACTAATCCTGGAGACCTTGTACTATGTGAGGGTAGCAAATCTAATCCTAGAGACCTTTTACTATGTGAGGGCAGCAAATCTAATCCTGGAGACCTTTTACTATGTGAGGGCAGCAAATCTAATCCTGAGACCTTTTACTATGTGAGGGCAGCAATTCTAATCCCGGAGACCTTTTACTATGTGAGGGTAACAAATCTAATCCTGGACATACTCTATTGACTTGTCCACCAGCCGCCACTTCCTATCGTCTTTTCAACCAATAATAGATCTGTTCCTTATCCAGTTTGTACTGCGTTTTCCCATTATTTCCCTTTTCAACCAAAGACCGGTTGGGTATCCGGTCTCTACTACTTTCACCATATTATTTCCTCTTTGAATCAAGTCCTAGATTCGTGCTACAACTTCCCCCCTTTCTTCGTTGTTTGAACAAAGCCCTAGATTCGAATGCATGAAGTAGCTTTACCTCTAATGATACTAAAAATTTAGGTGGCTTTGGAAGAGCTGATGGGAGTAGAAAAAGATGCACATGCAGACACGTGGGGAGCTGGGGCAGTAGAGCAAGGCCGCTTTCGAAGAACTTATACATGAGGGTCGTCGGGATGTCGGCGGCAGCAAGTCGGATTTGGGGACAAAACGGCAGGGAGGAAGAAGGGTCGGAGGACCTCCCGAGCCGGCGCTGTGTCGAAGAGAACGGCACGGGCAGAGGATCGGGCCCATCCGACAGCTGTGGGTTTCCTCCCTCGCCGGCAATGACCGCGTGAACGATGCACCTAGTCCTCTACACACACCAGCCGAAGGGATCCGGCCGGATCTGTGACCAGCGGTGAGCAGAGAGAAAATGTCGCTACCGCTATCTTGTTTATATCTGGAGAGGATGAGAGAATGAAGAGAGAAACCCTAGTAAAGCAAGCGCTCAGGCCCCTGCGTACATATATAGTGGAGTGATTATCTTTTTCTCTCCACAACAAGCGTTTCAATTTGTGTACATGGTATTAAAGAAAAGAAACTTTCTATTTAAGGTGACTACCTGTACGACTCCTACCTACTACTACTAGTAGTAGTATTGTTCACTTGTGCTCCCCGGCCGTCCATTCATTGAACAACCCCACGGGTGAATAAACATACATTACTAGTATTTATATAGAACGAACAAGCTCAAACTATTTTCGCGTAGTTAAAAGTTGAGGGCGGGGCTTTTCCCGGGCAGTACGCGCGGCAGTTTTCACGTAGGCGGTTTGACAGAGAGCCGAGGAGGGCGAGGGAGTAGCGGATTCAACTTACTTAATGCTGGAAAGGTCGGGCTGTGCGATTTGAACTCAACTAACCCAAAAATATCCAAACAGGAGGGTTAGTTTGGGTTAGTTTGAACTCAACTAACCCAAAAATATCCGAACAGGAGGGTTAGTTTGGGTTACTATTTGGATCCACGTGTTAGAGTTAGTTTGGGTTAGTTTGAACTCAACTAACCCAAAAAAATCTAATTCACCCAAGAGGTGCTTATTTGGGTTAGTTCTTCTCGGGACACTAAAAAACACATTTTTCTCTCGCTCTCCCCGCAGCAGATCCCTCCCCACTTCGTCGAAGCTTCTCGTCCTCTCCCCCTTCCCTCCCTCCCTCTTGCACCGCCCATGAAGGCACCTCGCCGTATCCGCGCTCCATCTAACCCTACCATCCAAACACCTCTTTCGCTAGAGTTACTTCAGGGTTAGTTCAGGATTAGAATCTAACTCTAACCTTTAATTGAGTTAGAGTATCCAAACAGGGCCTTTGAGAGAGACGAGGAGGGAGAAGCGATACGGGTTGCTGGATTACTAGATATAGGTATCGCACGGAAGCCAAGAAATATGGTGATAGCATGGGTTAGCCATGTACACTAGTATGATGTAACTACACTGGGCTGTCGTGTTTGGTACTCTTCCAGTCCACTGTGGAGATGATTGGTTGATTTTATATCGCTGAATAATATAAAATATTATGAGTGCAGACGCTCCACCCCGAGGTTCCTTGCTCCTTCTCGATCGTCGGGAATCTATGTTCTTCCACTCTATTATTTTTTTACGTGAGCTTTCTTCATCGTTTTGGCAACACGCGGCACATCTAGCATCAAGGTGCACGTGTCATGCAAGGATCGTTCCATCTATATGAAGAACACGTGGGACTGGAACTACGAGACCGACATGTACCCAGGAGTGGACGTGCGAACCTGTGTAACGTAGCACACTAAGTGAAGTAGAAAGGCACAAATAGTATGAACATGCGTGGCATATAGGCATTTGTCTCTTACTACCACTAAATGTTGTACGTGCAATGCCCGGTGATGTTATGGAGTACGTGACTAAGTACTCTACTACTACTATATTAATTGGAGGCACATATTAGGTTTTATATTTGTTTACGTGTATGCCCCGAGACCTTCCAACTAGACGTTTTTTTCTCTCCGGGTCGCACTTTGTATCGTTCATACCACTAGTACAGTAGTACTACTACGTGTGGTCTCCGACCCAGAAGTGGAGACGCTCTACCACGCTGTTCATGTCCCACTCCTTTCGCTGACGTGTGCGACATCCAGCATGTGCCGTGTGTTTGGCACTCCTTCGTCGTAAGAGTTGAAACGCTTGCTGTCATTAGAAATAAAAAATAAATATAAATCACCAGTGATACTATACCACGCGGTTTCCTTGCTCCTCGATATCGGAAAGAATACTTCCGCTCGCCGACATGTGGGACTTCGACCATCCTGGTCCACTTGCCATGCCCGCAGAACTCCAAGGGCGACTTACCCCGGTCGTCGCGCCGCAGTAATTACTAATGAGCCGTCTAATCACAGGCCCAACCTTACCCACTGTGAAGTTGCTCGGACGAAGGAACCATCATAACTTTGAATTCCGCTTGTTGAAGAAAACTACTGTACCAGCAGTACTGCTAGCTACAATAGTTACTCCAGCAGAGGGCTCCTTTGTTTCATAGGATAGGAATTTTATAGGAATATGAAAATCATAGGAAGTGAGATGACATGCATCTCAATTCCTATAGAGAAAGATATGCCATTTGATGCATAGGATAGGAATTTTTCCATTGAGTCTAGGCTAATGTACTGGTAATTTGCTCTAAAAACTACAATATGAACTAGTAGTACTGTTACATGCTCGTAATTAATTAAACAAACGTACGGGCGACACAGACACGCACACTAACTACTAGTACTACTACTTCTCACATGCTGGCCAGACGCCGTCGTTCTCCTTCCCGGCTTTGTCGGCGACACCGCACCGTGCTTGGATCTCCGCCGACCTCTCCGCAGCAGCGCGTGCGTCCTCTTCTTTCTTGCGGCGGCGGGCCTCTCTTTTCTTGAGTGCTTTCTGACTTTTCCGCTCCCTCTGTGCGGCTTTGGCCGCCTCTTGCTCTACCGCCCATTTGGCCTTGGCAGCTTCAAATTCGGCCCACATAGGTGTGAGGTCGCGAGCGGCGATGAACTCGACACGGCGAGATGCCACCGCTTGCGTACCATTCTGTGTGCGGTCGTGGGCGGCGAGAAACTCGGCGTGGCGGGATGCCATCGCTTCCTTACCGGTTAGTGTGCTGCGCGGTGGCATGAACGACGCTTGGTGACAGCTCTGGGGTGGAGTGGCCGGACAACCGTCAAGTGCATTGGTTTGTCAAGAGCTCAAGGACAGAAGATGAAGGAAATTTGGATTCCCCTTCAATCCTGGTCATTTATTACCGAGTAAAATGCATTGGCGGTCATTAAACTTGTCTTGATAGCTCACTTTGATCATTGTATACGAGATATGGTGATTATACGGTCACTGGCTCCGTATTTGTCTGGTTGACCAGTCAAACAGTCCGCATGCGCCTCATTAGCTCGTGTTCTTTATCTATCTATCTATGTGGGCCTACCTGTCAGTGGAGAAAGAAATAAAAACCAAAATTATGCGTATGTGACATTACTGTTTAGACGTTTGCTGGACGCCACCGCAAACACCGAGCATGTATTCACCTGGCTCAACACCAACGGTCATACTAGTGACTCGGCGCCTTGCTCATGTATATCATCCATCACAACGACAATCTATAAAACAACCTAGCTAGAGAGGGTACTATGGTGCGGAGTATGTACTATCGTGAGCGACCGATCATAGTGCCACTGCACACGAGTGTGTGTCTGATCGATTCGTCCATTATTCGTAAGTTATGTACGGTTGTGTGGTGTCTAATGTTGGTCGTCGAATGCTAGCTGGCGACAAGAGTGGTTGCATGGACGCCTGGTTGTCAATATGTGTCGCATATGCTTCAAAGGCTCGTCATCCATGAGTTCACATTTTACCACCACGCCAGCGTCTGACCGCCCTGGCCTACCGAAACCCCTTCCATCGCTAGCGCGCGCTTCTCGCCTGCAACGATCACCGTCTCTCCAAAACCTCAATGCCGCATTCACCGGCCTTAACTGCAGGTGCAGTTGGTGTGTCACTGACATACGGGCCTGATGCCCGTTGGGCCCACATGTCAGTGAGACAAAGTACCTGCGGTTAAGTCACTAAAGCAGCGTCCGCATTCTAGCCCGAGGCGACCTCTCACTGGCGCCGACATTGCAGCAGCGCGACAGCCGAGAGAGCGCCACCCGCGAGGCATCCCTGTGCAAGCGACTGCTCCGCGTTAATGACACCACGACTACCGACGAACCTACTCCGGTGCCAGCCGTCCATCCGTCTGCCGCGGCTCATTGCCATTCGCCCGCTATATTCACTTGAGCCCCAGCTCCTAGCCATAGCCAAAGACCCACACTCATTCTCCTCCGGTCCTTTCCTTCTGTTGGCACCACTCCAACCATGGCCACCGGGCACTCCAAAGCTCTCTTGGACGTACTGTCGCAGGAGCAGACGAAGGACATCGGTGGCTCCGCTCCGGGCGAGCTCCAAAGCTCTCTTGGACGTACTCTCGCAGGAGCAGACGAAGGATATCGCCGGCTCCCCCCCGGCCGCCCTCCGCCGCCACGAACACGAAGCCGGCGCGCGTGTGCGGGCGCAGCCGGCAGCGAGGAAGAGTAGTACACGGTAGGTCGCCACCGCTCTGGTCCCAGGAAGGCCACCGCTCCTCCACTCACTCGACGCCAAGCTTGGTGGGATAAAAATTGGCGGCCGATTAGCTGCTTGACGGCGACGTGGAGGTGGAAATCTACATAACCTTGTGCTCCGGAGGAGGAGGTTATCGAGGCGGATAAGGAGGAGGCAAAGGCAATGGCCGGCTTTCTCGGGTTCATGGACGAACATGGTGGTCGGGGCCCGGCGATCGTTTAGATTAGGTTTACAGTAGGTTTTAGTATGGTTTGTGTGAAATATGTAATGAATTTCATCCAGTTTATAGGAAAGTTCTCGAAATGTAATGAATTTCATCCAGTCAATTTGAAATTTGCTTTGTTTGCACGAATTTCGTCCGGTTAGTTCATATAGTTGTAGAAAGGTATGCGGGCAGCATTGCATGGCATCCACCAGTGTCCTCGGACAGATGCCGGTGTAAAGTTGAGGGCCAGCGCTGGAGATGCCCTAACTATCATGCTATAATCGCTAACAGTGCTCCATTATTTCGCAGGGAACAATTATCCCTCAATCAAAATCAGATCCGCCGTGTTTCGCACTCCTCCTATGTAGGAGTGTAGACTCTTGCTTACATAAAAATGGTTCAAGTGGATGGCACTGTTGTCGGTGTCAAAACCAGCGGATCTCGGGTAGGGGGTCCCGAACTGTGCGTCTAAGGCGGATGGTAACAGGAGGCGGGGGACACGATGTTTACCCAGGTTCGGGCCCTCTCGATGCAGGTAATACTATACTTCCTGCTTGATTGATCTTGATGATATGAGTATTACAAGAGTTGATCTACCACGATATCGTAGAGGCTAAACCCTAGAAGCTAGCCTATGATATGATTGTTGTTGTCCTACGGACTAAGCCCTCCGGTTTATATAGACACCGGAGGGGGCTAGGGTTACATAGAGTCGGTTACAAGGGAGGAGATCTACATATCCGTATTGCCAAGCTTGCCTTCCACGCCAAGGAGAGTCCCATCCGGACACGGGTCGAAGTCTTCAATCTTGTATCTTCATTGTCCAACAGTCCGGCCAAAGGATATAGTCCGGCTATCCGAGACCCCCAAATCGAGGACTCCCTCAACTGTAGCACGTCATATCACTCAAACTAGCCCGCCTAACGCGCGGGAAAGCACTGCCCTCGTCATTTTGTTCTGGATTACTATCAATCGATCGCACAAAAATGTTACGCTTTGCAAGTTCAAAAGGAAAAGGCGGCACACTTACAACTCGTACGCGTCGCGTTCACGTCGCACCCCCGACAGTCCGGCTCGCACGCCGCTCACCAGAGGGGACACGCGTTGTCTTGCATTTTCACTGACATGTGGGACTGCAATTGAATAAACCGTTGATAGCCGAAATCTAATCGCTCGGCGGGCGTCGGCTGAGAGGAGAGAGACGGGGGAGGGAGAAGAGATCGCCCGCCCGCCGTGCACGGCCTCCAAGAAATATGTGGTGATAATGTGAGGTGGGCCATGCGGGAGTCCGCACCGCTTCCAAGCACCCTTCTTACCGCCCTGGCCCACTAGAACTCCTCCCCCACCCCACCACCTCCCCGCGCGCGCTCCCCCCTCAGAGGCCAGCTGCCCGCATTCATAGCAAGTACTACCAGTAAAATTCTGGGCTATAAAAGGCATGTACAATGGTTGATAAGATAGTCTTATTATAAGTCTTCCATGTAATTTAGAGATGACAAAAAAATATGTGTACAATGGATCATCTCTTAGCCTTTTCTTCAATAACTAGTTATTCGTAAAAACATGGTGAAACATATTGTGCTAAGAGATCATCTCTTGTCTTCTCGACAAGCCCGCTTATGTGGAGGAGAGAGAGACATTGACAAAGTCAAGGAGTGGGATCTGCAGGAGCTCGTCCCTACACGTGCTCCTAGGTATAAAAAACTAATTCTAAAAAAAGAGGCATAAAAAACAATTGTGTCTAAAAAAAGAAAGGTAAAAAACATTTGAGAGGAAATAGATAGAGAGAAAGTGAGAAAAAGTTGTAACCTTATAGTCAACACTATGGTAGTATTACATGAGGAAGGAGGGAGTGGTGCACATGCCAAGTTCACTAGGCTGCCATGTTTCACACTCCTTCGTCGTAACAGTGGAGACAATAGGTTTCATCAAAAATAAACAATGAATACTCGTTGCTCCTCCACTATATCGGAAAGAATACTTTCATTCGCCAACATGTGGGACGTCGACCATCCTGGTCCACCTGCCATGCAAAAAATTATCCCGGTCCACCCCGGTCGTAGCGCAGGCTAAACCTTTCCCACTGTAAGTTAGTCGGATGAAGGAACCATCATGACTTCGTTCAATTCCGCTTCTTTAAGAAAACTTACTCTACCCGCAGTACTGCTACCACATGCGAAGACTGGACGACACTCTACAACGTCATATCACTAAAACCCACTAGGCCAAAATAGCCCGCCTAGGATCTGTACTCCCTCCGTTTCAAAGTTAGTAGTACAAAGTTGACTCATCTATTGTGAAACGGAGGTACGTCTCTGTACTGCTATGATTTTGTGTTGTACGTCTCTGTACTTTTGCTATGATTTTCCTAACATATGAACCAAATGAGGCCTGAATGTATCCGTGTCGACTATTGTCTGATCGATCGCTAAGCCTACAATTTTAGGAGCTTGGGCTATTGGCCGATCGACGACGGATCAGTATAAGCGTAGCACGAGCTCATCAGCCCCAACATTTCTCTTCGGTGAGTGTTTTGCAAGTACTATAGCTCGCACAGTAGCTAGCCTACTTACACAAAGAATCATCAAATAAGCCCTGCTGATATGATAAATAGTTCAAACTTACATCTAAGCATGCCATATATTACATCAAACGCTGGTGAGGATACATTTGTTTCCATAACTCGGAGAGGGTTCGCATGATTCACTATCAAACAAAAGTAGCAAGTACTGCCCACACAAGACAGTGCACTAGCCCTAAGATGGCTTGATAACACACATCGTTCTGGTAATTAAACAGAGGGCAATGCAAACTACCCTGAAGAATTAGCGCGACCAACTATTTCTTGTCATCGATCTCTCAGGCAATGACCACAGCACGGTCAGCGGCACGGGAATCGATCTCTGGGGCGATGTCCACAGGACTGACCGCGACATCGGAATCAATCTCTGGGGCGATGTCCACAGGATGGACAGCGGCATCGGAATCGATCTCCGGGGCGATGCCAACAGGACGGACCGCGACATCGAAAACGATCTCTGGGGCGTTGTCCATAGGACAGGCCGCGACATCCGAATCATCAAGGACGTCCACCGACACCTGCACAACCCTAACATATTAGCAAGCACATTGCAAATAATCAAAAACCACAACTTTCGGTAATAAGACATTATTTTTTACCTTGTGCAGCTCACCAGGGGATCCCATCCCTCCGGGGGCCATCTCCTCATGCTCGATGGGGGCCATCAGCTTGCCAGGGGAATACTGCTTCTCAACGGCGACTATCTCCTCAAACTCGGCCTTGAGCCGCCCAAAGGTGGCCATCAGAGTTTCTGGGGTAGGCACGGTGGGGCCCTTGCTGTTCTTCCAACTTTCTTTGAGGAGTTCATCCGCCAACGTCGTCAACTCTTTGGCCAGTGCTTGTTTCTTGAAGTTCTTCGTCTCCATGGGTTGGCCCGCCAACATGGTCAAATCGTTGGTCGGTGCTCGCTTCCTGGAGATCGATGTCTCCAGTGGTTGTCCGCCGACAACTCTTTGCCTAGTGCTCCAGGATCCATCAATGAACTGACAAACAAAAAGCAATCGAAAGGAAACCACAATCGCAATGAAAACGGGAAAAGAATAGGCTGTGAGAATCGGTCGGTGCTACGCAAAAAGAAGATTCTTGGAATGAAAATATAGCAGCATCGCTGATTCGCCCACCTTTCCTTCGTCGTCGAAGAAAAATGGCAGAAGTGAGTAGCCTGGAGTGAGGTTTTCTTCAAAAAGGGGAGAAAGGGCTTCAACGAGTGTTCCAGTGAAATGATGGTTGCTTCGTCCAGTGCAACTTCGAGGCCACTTTACCACTGCTGGTAAAGGTGTGGGTTTTGTGATATGACGGGTCATGACGGCCACACTGGGGTGACCGGTGAGTTTCGACTGTAGCACCTCGCTGTGATTTGGTGGATGGCATGCGGGCCCGGATGCTTTGATGTCCCGCATGTAGATAGAGTGGCTAGTCATATAGGAGTGGTCAATATTGTGCACCGCGACGAAGGTGGAGAGGAAAACGATAGAACTACGTAATTAATGCATGAGTTTAATTAGGGTAGTTTTGTAAAGTACGTGATACATTCCTCCAATCGCAAAATGCCTTGGTTGATGAGATTTGAGATTTGAGCCCTATCAACCGGAAGGGAGATTTGAGATTTGAGATTTGAGATACTGCACGCGGTGTAGTCTAGTCACTTGTTGGAATCTCTAGAAAGACTTATACCGCATGATTCTTTGCTACTTCGCCGACATGTGGGACAGCCAGCAGCATCCGGGTCGACGTAATACGTGTCATGCACCAGATTAGAGTGCGGAACGGACGGGGGGCATCACCCCGGTCGGTGGCCAGCCTCGACGCGGAGCAGTCGGTGCACCGGGAAGCGGCGCTCTCTCGGCCGTCGTGCCGCTTCAAAGTCGGCGCCAGTGAGAGGTCGCCTCCGCTCTGTCCGGGCATTAATGCGGCACTGACGCTCCAGGGCGACGCTGACCTTTTCACGCGGGAAGCGCGCGCTGGCAAGGGAGCATAGGTTGAACCGTTTCAAGTGTAGTACTGGTAGTTTGCAAAACTACTCAATTATTGCACTCAGTTTCCAAAGAAATTGTGGTAAAAACGTTACTCCACAGCCCGCTTCCCTTCTCCTTCCTCTTCGACCTCCCGCGCACGTCCGCGGGAAGCGACCGGTCAACCCTTATATGGGAGTGCTAGCACAAAAAGATGCATGCATGACCACTAAAATTTCCAGATTAAACAGCCGCTCCGGCTGGAGTATGGCGTATGTTGTTACCTTCGGCTGGGCCATGGCTACCGGGCGACGGCGACCAGAGAAGAGGCAGCGGGAGGTGAATGAATGCAGCTACTGTTTGGGTTCGTCGTTAGGCTTAAATAAATGCGCAGCATCACGTGTACCCGTAGGTGCACAAATTGTAACATACGTGTCTACTTAAGTGGGCGTCACGTAACTGGTGTGTGTGTGTGTGTGTGTGTGTGAGATTCTGAGAGATAGAGTGCGTGTGTGCGACTCTACTCTTTGGACATGTACTCAACCTTTTGCATCGGGATATAAGTTTAATGGTATTTACTTTAGCTAGTGATTTACGCGGCCATGTTAACGTGGTTGTGTAAAAAATGTCACTTCCTGCTCGTGATTTGCGTTATATAATTACAAGCAAGATGCTCGTGCATTGCACGGAACATCAATATGCTTTTTTTTACAAAACACATGTTGTGATTTACCCATGCAGGGGTAATCCCATGTGTAAACACTAATGATATTTTGAGAATTTTATCGGAAAACTGGTATCTCGAGAATGTCATCGAAAAATGGAAGATGAGAGATAAGGTGAGGAGGAGTGGAGCGTGGTGGTGACTGGTGGTCGGAATGGGCGCAGGCATGGGGATGGACGGCGCCGGCAGGCGGCAGCGGCCACCATGCTTTATTGTTCCGGAGACTTTCTTTTTTAATTGCTCAGCAATGAGGTGTGGGAGATAAGGATGTGGAGAGAGGTGCGGCTATCTTTTGTAAAATTATCATAGTTTGCATTCTATCCGTCAGATATAGATCAGACGGTCTATATTACAAGATGGCAGGCACACCATCATCGCCAACTTGGTTTCTTTTATAAGGGTACAAATGATAAGTTTGCTAACTACTAAAGTAAAGTGGAATTTGTCCATGTTATACAAGTAAATTAAGGTGATTGTTTATCATACGGGTAAGGGTGGATGAAGGGTGGTAGGAACAAATGCCCCGCCTAGAGCATGTGTGTGTGAGATGGAGTCTCAGTGTGTGTGGGGGGGAAGTGAGAGATAGATGGAGTCTTAGTGTGTGTGTGTGTGCGTGTGTGTGATGGAGTCTTACTATGTGTGTGTGCGTCTGTGTGGGGGGGGGGGTGGGTGGGTGCGTGCGTGCGTGTGTGTGTGTGTGTTTGTTTGTGTGTGTGTGTGTGAGTCGCGAGGTCTTTGGTGGCGGATGTAATTTAAGTGTGCATGGCTTCATCATAGAGAGGTGATGTGTATGGCAGAGGCCACCAACGATGGGGTGCGAGAGAGAAAATGCCCGTAGAGAGGGAAGAGAAGGTGTGTGCGCGTGAGAGTAGTCGACATCGAGAGAACGTGTTTGTTCGAGAGACACCAAGGAAGACTACTATATATCGATGGTGCATGTAGGTGGGAATTAAACGAAGGGATGGTCTTATTGGTTTCGGGAATATAGGGGAAGAGTGAGAGGGGGGTAGCTACAAGGAGATTGTTAAGTGTGAGTGTGTGTTTTACCCATCCAGGCGAAAGTTATGTGCACACAAGAAGAGAACGATTCGATGTGGCGTTAGGGTTGAGGGTAATTAACTACGTATGGAGACATAGAGACCTTCAACGTGCATGTGTGAGAGGTATACATGTATACGTGGGATATATGTGTGTGTGCGCGCGCATGATCGAGATAAAAGAAAGAAGACATAAGTCATAAGCTAAGATCAATGACATGGGAGAGGCGGATCGGTATGACAATATGCATGCATGCGAGAATGCAGGGAAGAAGGCCCGACAATTGAGCATGTGTTTTTGTCTTTAAGAGATAGTGGCGTGGGTTGGATCATGCATCTATGGCGAGCAGAGGGAGTGAGGCACAACGATTGTGCAAAAGTGATCAACCTATAAATGAAAGAAGGTTGATGGAGAAACAGAAAAATAGAAAGATAAAGATGCTAGCTAGTGTGCGTTAGAGATAGGAGTCAAGTGGATCAGAAGGCTGAGATATGGGTGTGGGTGTGAGAGAGATGAAGAAAGGGAGCATGTGACTCACATACAAACAAATATCGGAGAGAAATGAGATCCCGAGAGACGGAGTTTTGTGTCTGCGAGAGAGAAAGATATTTCAAAACGAGAGTGATAGCTAGAGAAACATATGAGGGAACGCAAGATATCTCTAGGAAGAGACAGTGTGTGTGAGCGACATGCAAGAGAACAGTGGAGCAATATGAGACCCTGGGAGACAGAGTTTGTGTTTGTGTGTGAGAAATAGATATTTAAGAGGAAGATTCGTAGGTTCTCATACCTAAGGAGCGAAAGACATCTCTGTATTAGGGGTGTGCGAGTGGCACACATGGGAATAGTAGAGAGAAATGAGACCCCGGAAGACAAAGTTTTGTGTTTGTGTGAGAGAAAGAGATTCCACATGGAGAATCATAGTTAGAGACACATAGCAGGGAGCGAGATATACTTAGAGAGAGATAGAGTGATGAAGGTCGAGGGAGAGAGTACCTTCAGTGTGTTATGAAGATAAAAGATCATTGTCGACATACAGGTAGCACGAGAGATACCCGAGAGACGATGAACGCGTATAGGTCTAGAGAGATAGTCCTATATAAGCATGAGTGATAGTTATATGAGACGAATATCTGGATTAAATGGGATTCAAATATTTAAACTGGAGATCACGAAATCGATAATATCATAACGCAAATTGGTCTATCAAACATGCATATTCATTTGAATTTGGGGACACGTGTAATGTTATATAGTTTATCAATATTGGTGATCCATAGATTCTTTAATTAGAAACAATGCATGGTTTATATGCAATTTATGTCTAAACGGGATACACTATATGTTGCATGTGTGAAACACATTATACATGTTTGAGAAGTAAAAAAACCCGCATGAAACACACATTAATTGGAGACAGTTAGCAAGGAATGCATACATTGGATTTCAACATAAAGTGGTTTCAAATATTTGAAAATTCAAATTGATGGATACAACCTTATGAATCTGAGATCATGCCATTTGTAAACCATATTTATGTATAAAGGGTGTTGTGCTTTTGAAAGTATATATAAAAAATGATGTGTATAGAATTTTATTCCAATCGAAAATGGATCCCGCACGAAAAAAATAGAATACAAACGGGATACGAATTGAGTTGGCACGGTAAACGTGCACTCTGCAAAATTTGAACGAAGTGGGGAAAGTCGCAGTAACCGCCCGAAACCAAAATCTGCGAGATGGAAATTACTACTGCCTATCCCTGCCACGCAAAGCCTATCTGCTCGATTTCTATAGGTTTCGATAGGGGTTGGTTTGTAATTTCACTCGAACATGACATAACCGCCTCTCACCCGGTTTCATACACTGTGGGCGCCAAAACACAGTGTGTCCTTGGCGAAATCGACTCCCTCCCCGATTCATACACAGTGGGCGCCAAAAACAAACTCTCGTCGGCAAATATTCGGTGTATGCGAGATTACCGTCCTATCCCAACCGACTAATATTGCTGTGATGTAGGAAATTTGGAACGGGGGTAAGTTTGTAAATTTCCTTGCATTTGAGACAAGCGCACCCTGAAGACATGGTTCCCCCTTCCTCTCCACCTCCATTTCCCCATTCGTACTCCGTGGACGCGAAAACACCCTCTCCAGCCCAGCCTCCTCCACCCGCCACCCCATCCACCGCCGTCCTCCTCACCATGCCGGAGCTGATACCCCGACACCGCCGTCCATTACAAGAGATCGACCTCTCTCATCCACGGCTTCGCACCGGGATCCTTGCATCCCGTCCTCTCGCTTCATCCCCGCCGTCGTCCACCTTGCCGGCGCCGCTCCTACGACCGTCTCGTCCACCGCGCCCCGCCGCAACCGTCTACCCTCCTAGATCTGCTTCCACGCCGCTGACAGCCATCGCTACCGTAGCACCGTCAAATTCTCAGTAGATGCATACACGGCGCTGCACCAGAGGCGGTACTCTTTCGTATCTGCTCAACTTATTTATCGCAGCAAGAAAATAGATCGCCACTGCTTTACTCTGACTTCTTGTCCATCACTTACTTGCTAGTTGAGAGCCAACATTGGTTGCGAAGTTGCCTTTGTCCGGTTTGCACCTTCAGATCCGCCATGGCACGCTCAACACTATACTCCCAATGCTTATGGTTTTCCCCTTTTATATTCCACACTAGTTAAATCACAGTAGACTAAATTTCAAAATTGGGTCAGTCGATTTTTCAGAGCTCATCGGAGTTCGCCGGTGCGAACGAAGGGGCTCGGGTGGGGACTTTGGTTGGGGGGCGGTGGTGGAGCCTTGCCGAATGAAGAAAACTCGACGCAGGTGGGGGCGGGGATGGGGCTGGGGGTGGCGGAGGAACACAGGCGGTGGGGGCCGATGGTCCGGCCGGCAGCCCGTGCGGTGTTCTGTATGGGAAGAATCAGAGACGACGAAGAAGAAGGGTTAGGAGACGTAGGATCTTCATCCAATCGCCTGAAATGGTCGACTGACCCAAATGCCGACATGCCTTTATATTCAGTACCATCATCGTACCAGCTTAGCACTGCTCCTGAATCCATCAAGCTAAACAACGTGCCACTCATAATTCCAAACTTGTTGCTCAAGTACGAATCTGATACGATGCTGATATTACTAAAACCGATAACATTTAATTGGTCAGCTAATGTTCCTACTTTACTTTCGAAAAAGCATGTGCACCACATATAGAGAGACAGCAGGGAGTTGCTTTCTTAATGCGCTCTGGTTCATCATGTGTGGGCACTGCGCAACGAACATTTTATTATCCAAAATCTGCTTGCTCTTCATTAGCATGTTCCTCTTCCGTTCTTCTTTAATAAGTACTCTCTCCGTTCCTAAATACAAGTCTTTGTATAGATTCCACCATGGACTACATATGGAGCAAAATGAGTGAATCTACACTCTAAAATGTATCTGGATACATCTGTATGTGATTCATAGTGGAAATCTCTACCATGACTTATATTTTGGAACGGAGGGAGTATGATAGTAGTACAGTATGTTCCTTGTAGTGAAGATGAGCAGGGACATTTGCAGTGTAGAGGTCTATACGGTCGGTTGGTATGGACACTTTGAACTCTTCGGGCCTCTTTGATTCGTAGGATTTTGTAAACATGGGAATAGGATTTTTAGTGGCCTGCCCACTTGAATCCTATAAGAATAGTAAGGAAATGCGGGGATCTATCTCGCCTGAGAGTTACACTGATATTGAGAGTACCGCACCTTCAGTTGAAGAGAGCTGGTATCCGAAGCCTTTCTAGCCGTACCGGCATTATTAGCACATATATTCCAGCAAGTTCCACTTTGCTGATTTTACTCTGATGCTTACGGTTTTCCCGTTATATCTACACTATGATCTGTGTAGCTGCTTTGTGTCGCACTAGCAGCAGTCCACTGTTGAAGCTAAACACCGCAATGACTTACAAAATTGGCACCAACGCATTGAGTGCCATTCTGGATGCAATGAAACTCATATGTTCCCCACATGTTGATTCTTGTTCAGAATATGATCCTAATGACTCTTGTTCAAAATTGCCACATATAGAGAGACAACATGGAATTACATTTCTTTGGGCACTATGATTCATCATGAGTGGGCAACCAACATTGTATGCAATTAAGAGGAACCTCAAGAATATGCTTCCTCTTCTGTTCTTTAACATGTTCCTCTTTTGTTATTCTGTATTTAGTACGTACAGTATGTTCCTTGTCAAGAAGGGGAGCAGGGACATCTACAGTCAACAGCTGATAGAGCTGGCATGTACCTGATCGATAGGCTTTCAATTACTAGCGGCAATACAACACCGTATTTTCAAGCCAGTTCCACTTTCCCGATTTATATATCGTGGTTATGGTGTACCCCTTTTATGTACACTATGATCTGCCTAGTTGCTGTGTGCTCTTGTTATCATGGTTTGGCAATAAACTCTCTATGCAGTATATTTTGAACCTATCATCTGCCAACTATCCTTACTTCTGGAGCCTATTTTTTTGTATACTTGTGCCAGATTATATAAATGCATGCACCATATTACAGCACACATGAGCTCTCTCATCAGAATCCAGTGATAGCACACAAGTGTTTACACGGGCACCCCTATATTAGAATATCCTCTACATTACAAAGATAATCTCACAACTATTTATGTTTTCATGGTTCTCAGATATTATACGTAATTACAGTGAATATCAGAATCCGCGCATCAAAAGAATATTGTGGAACACTGCAATGACTTACAAAATTGGCACCAAGGCATTGAGTGCCATTCTGGATGCAATGAAACTCATACGCTCCCCACCTGTAGATTCTTGTTCAGAATATGATCCTAATGACTATTCTAACCTCGAGGAGTCAAAGGCAGATGGCCTGTCATGTTCACCCATCAAGGTGCCTGCTCTAATTTGGCAAGGTTTTATTGATTGCCCGTATCTTGCATATGTTGTCTTGCATTTCTTCTACTTTGTTGCACCGCCATCTGCTTAGTTTACTCATCATATATGTCGAGATGCCATGCCCATCCATTATCAATACATATTCCATCTGTCATCATACCATGTTTTTCCACTCAAATGTTGTTCTTGTGCATCAGACATAAAAAAGGAAGAGGGTGATTGCTGAAACTGAAGGAGCACCAACAAAGTCCTTGAAAAATGTGGTTGTGCCGGAGAAATCAGACATCACCCCACTTATATTGGCTGTACAACCAGTGACACAAAACGTAGGACCGACTCCAGCAGACTGTACCCATACTTCACTGGCCACACCACTAGCCCCACCACACAGGACCTGCACTCCCGCAAAAGGTATGCCGATTTCAGTTGCCATAGCACCAGCCTTACCAGAGAAAAATCCCACTCCAGCAAAAGTACAGCAAGTCCACGGGACAAAGACCTATCCCAACTGCAGAGACGGCCAATTCCTGCAGATTGGAACCCCATTCCAGTTATTCCCAGTTTAAAAGACAATGCTTTCAATGTTGTTAGGGACTATGTGTATATATTCCCATCATTGGAAGATTATAGTGAAGACAAACACCATTTTCACATCTTCCTGTCCCACTTACGTGTAAGTGCTATTATTCATGGTGTTTATTTTCCTGTTTTCTGCTGATTGAACACAGCAATGATTTACATTACATTGTTGTAAGTAGGCGAGGGTCAATCTGGATAGTCATGATGAGCAAAGCTTGCTTGCGCTTTTCAAGGAAGCATTGTAGTAGTATCGGTGTTACCTGAGGAAATCACACTTTGATGGCAAGTCTATAAACGAATTTCTGGTGAAGTCTCCTGTGCTAAATTTAGAAGACACTGAATGGAAAAACCTTGTTATGCACTGGTCTCGTTCCGAGGATGAGGTACTATCTATGATATCACATGAGAATTTGAACTTCTACTTTTCCGCATGTGCCTTATGGATCTTTTTTGCAGGAAATCTTCTCGAAAAAGAATTCCGGTTTGAAAAGAACGACATGATATCGCAAATATGATGCCCGCTGCTTTGCTCTTGTTAGTACATGTTGTCCTGTATCACTATACTTGCATACATACCTGGTTCATTATGTGACAGCAGTATGCATGATAGCTTGCTTATCAATTGTTCGCTCCAAATTATCTGATATATATGAATGGTTACATTAGTGTAGAATATATCCAATGCCAATGAAATTTTTTAGCTCTGCATTGTTCTTGTAAGTACCTGCTGTCCTTTATCAGTGTACTTATATTGACAGGTAGTTGTTCATGTACCACCACTCTGCAGCTTATTTTCCTTTGCCCTCCATTTTCTACACATAAGATCTATATTTACTCTTACCATAAGGTTGGATAACACCGATGGTACTGAAGAAGTTTAGCTCTGCATTGCTCTTGGCTGTACCTTTTGCCTGTATCGCTGTACTTACATTTATAGCTACTTGGTTATGTAGCATCACTCTTCATCTTATCTTAAATATTCTCCATTTTTTTCTTATATTGTCACATCTATATTTACTCTTAAAAAATGTAGAATAAAGGCAATGCTTATGAAGAAGATTCTGTGGTAAACTTCTTGAATTGCCCCCCCCCCCATCAGCATGGACAAGGGCTTTACAGAGCCTGCCTTCACCAATAATGTAAGTTTGTCCTTCTCAAGCCTTCAAACTTTGTTGTGTATATTTGGTTAGGCATGACTGCGACAACTGTTATTTGTGGTGTTTGCATCAAATTGCATGTTTAAAGTTTATTATGTACTCGAGTTCATAAACAAAAGTTTGTCCTTCTCAATTTAAGTTTTTAGTTGTACAACCAAGTTCCTTCTTCATACCATGTAAATTAAACTATACAGAGCAAGTGATCTTATTTTGCCAATCTGAAATGGGATAAATTGACAGCACACTAACCATTGATGCTTATGAGTTCTTGATCTGTAATCCAGTGGTGTCGTGAAGCTGCCAACTCCTTCACAATGTCATTTCCTGCCATGTCTTGACCTGAAAAATACCATATTGTGTTAATGCTATTTTAAACTATGTCACTTTATTCGTCAGTAAGAAATGTGATGAATTGTCAGCACTGATACTTGTATGTGCAAAACGTGTCATATGTCTGCTTGTTTATCTTTCAGAGTGAGGAGGATATAAGTGTCAAACAAGTGCAGTCTCACCACCTTGCTCAGCTGCTTGTGCTGCAGCTCCCGAGCAGGGCTAACCTTTCTTGAACACTATTGAAGTGCTGTCGGTTTTGTATATTATTTTGTCGGCGTGTTTAGTTGCACTAGTGGCGATCTTTGATGCCCAGTGTATGTAATCTGCTGTCTGCTTTTACTTTATTATCATAGTGGCAAACTTTGATGCCCAGTGGATGTAATATGCCGTAATTTCTTTATTGTATAGTCTAGGTTTTTTTCTTATTCACGATGCTGCAGTTATTTTACTGTATAGATATCCTGTCTTCGCAGTAAACCGGCCAAACTGTAAAATTACAGTACATAGTCGGGCCGTCATGCAAATCACCATGTATGATCCGCATCATGGGCCCCGTCATCTTGGTCCGTTAACAGGCCTAAATGTAAACAGGCCCACTAGTAGATTCCGGCCTTTAATAGGCCGAGTAAACCGACGGCTCTATTTTCCCAAGAAAACTCAATGGGCCTTTAGGAGGCTGAAAAGTAGGTTGGGCCTGAAACATGCCGAACAGCTCACGGGCCGGCAGCAGGCCGAAATAGACCCCGACCCATGAATGTGCCAATCAAATCATGGGCTTATAACAGGCCAAAATTGTCTCAGTCCTTGTTTGGACCAATCAGATTATCGGCTGCGAGCAGGCCGGATGGAAACTTGGGCCGTAGTTAGGCCCAACTATATGACGGGCTTTTAACAGGCCGAAATTAATATAGGGTCGAAATGTTAAACGGGCCCTTAATAGGCCGAAACTAATATCGGGCCAAATTACTAAATGGGCCTTTAGCAAATGGCCCAAAAGCATAGCATCCAGTTGACGGGCCGAATCTGATATGGGCCATAATTTAGCCCAAAGCCTCTTAAAGGGCCGGACCTGATCTGGGCCGTAATTTGGCCCAGAACGTGGTAGGCTTTTAATGGGCCAGATCTCATATGGGCCATTATTAGGCCCGGAACGTGGCAGGCCATTAATGGACCGGAACAAATATGGGCCGGCATTTGGCCCAAAACATGGCAGCTAGTTAATGGGCCGGCCTACTAGGGTCATCAAAATCTTGTGGGCCTACAGCTGGGCCGGCCCATTAATGTCGGCGAAATCTCGTGGGCCTTTAGCTGGGCCGGCCCATTATGGTCCTCAAAAATCTTGTGGGCCTTCACCTGGACCGGCCCATTATGGCCCGCAAAAATCTTGTGGGCCTTTACCTGGGCCGGCCCATTATGGCCGCAAAATCTTGTGGGCCTTTAGCTGGGCCGTCCCATGATGCTTCGCAAAATCTTGTGGGCCTTTAGTTGGGCCAGCCCATTTAAACTTTATGGGCCACTTTTGGGCCGGTCCACGTGTTAACATATCATAGGCGCATCTCGCCCATTGGATGAGTGACACCTGTGCCAGCACGGAGCTGACACGTGTTTCCTCTAGCCAATGATGATTTTACACGTGGAAAATCCCCATTTGTCGGGGCTGTTAACGGGTTATCGGATCCAAAACCGGACCCGTTAGCTTAACGGCGTTCCGTTACGGTGGATGCCACGTGTCGGTCACCCTTGACGAAAGCACTTCTGTGACGCGCGATTTATCGTCATGGAAGTGGACACTTCCATGATGATAATTTTGGTAATGTCATGGAACACTTCTACGACAGCAGAGGTATGACTATCTTGATTATGTCATAAATTTGTCATGGATGTACATGCATGACACAAAACGTGACCTACTGTGACAAACACATATCATCACGGAAGTGTATTTTTTTGTGACTACTAGTACATACTCCAAACACTCATGTATATAGACGTATTTTAGAGTGTAGATTCACTCATTTTGCTCCGCATGTAGTCCATATTGAAACGTACAAAATAGTACGCACTCTCCCTCGCCCCTCGACCCTCGCCCACGTGGTGGTCGTGCAGCAATTCATTCATTTCATATAGCCAGAACGATATATACTGCAGTACCATTATTGCTTGACTTCCTGAAGAGGCGAAGAGCCAATCGCAAGGTTAATATTTTGGAGATGCCAAGCGCAAGGTTTATAGGAGAACGAGTAGTAGGTGCCGCGTCATTTATAAATAAAGTTTTTTCTTCAGTGGCACGTACGGAATATAAATAGGTTCATATGGAGAGAAAAGAAAACCGCTCCACTATATGCATAGGCAGGACGAGCCTACACGGTTGCTTGCTGGGGTTGCTCTCTTCAGTCTTCACACTCTCTTGCACAAAACGACTGTGGCCAGATCTCTAACATCTCGGCGGATCATGTCCACCAGGGGAAGGGGTGGATGCTTAGTTTAGATGCGGTCGCCGTCGCCGACGGCGAAAACCCACTGTCGGCACGTCCCGATCAAGGGTCCCCACCGTTCTCTCTCTCAAAGCCGGTGAGGTTGCCTTCGTCCATTGCTCACTGCCGCGACGTGGGCAGTTGCCTCCTTTCGCCGCCCTCCTCTAGGTTGAGCTACGTCCCGACATCCCTCAGTTACAACTCCCTTTACAGTCGGCTTGCACCACTGCTCCAGCTGCCCACATCACTCCATGTTGATATTTCTCTACTTCTTTGCCCTGCACATACCTCTACTGGCTTCTACGTACTGTATTTGTGATGATGTTATGTCTCATCAACTAGTCCCAGTAATCTTATTCTAATTACGCTTCTTCAATTTCTTTGCCACAGGGATGCTTATCTCGATTTTGGTGAAACTGCACAAAATGATCCGATGGTCAAAGGGTTGCAAACTTCATTTCTTCGGAAGCTCCAACGTTGCCAGCAAATTAAAGCCTGGTTAGGGTTTACGGTTCAAGGGCTAGGGACTGCATGGATCGTTTTTTTCTTTAGCTGTCTCTGTTCCAAAATAAGTGTCAACTTTAGTAGTAGTACAACTTTGTACTAAAGTTTGCATAAAGTTGAGACACTTATTTTGGAACGGAGGGAGTACATATTGGCTATGATCTGTCAATCATTGAGATGCAATAACATGCATGTTAGTCTCCTTTCTATTTGATGAAATGTTGCAACGGGCAACCATGGACGCAAGATACATGAAACAGAAGCTGGAAGCTTCATAGCATTGTACAAATTTATCTCGCTAATAAATTACAGTATGTACTATACTAGTACTATGTAAAGAGTTAGGTGTCGCACGGTGTCCAGAAAATATGGTGATAGTGTGAGGTGGGCCATGTAATCACTGAGCCTGCGTGTTTTCACTGCTCTCGCACTCCTCCGCTGAGAATGGAGAAAATTGTAATCTAGTAGTACCTCCTTTCGCCGAAAGCGTGGGACATCCAGCAGTCCTACCACCTCAGTAATAATGACCAATGAGCCGTCAAATCACATAGACCCTGCAGTAAGTTGGACGGACGAAGCTACCATCACTCTTGAATCCGCTTCTCCCTTCAACGTAGGCGCCAGTGAGAGGTCGCGTCCGCTCTGCCCGGGCATGAATGCGGCACCGATTCTTAGGAGTAGCGCTGACCGTTTCGGGCAGGAAGCGCGCACGGGCGATGGAGGGGCTTTGGGTGGGCCAGGCTGGTTAGGAGCGGGCGTGGCAGCTGTCCCGCCTGTCCCGACCGGACGCCCGGAAACGAGAGGATGCACCGACTCATGCGGCTAAATCGTACACTACACACCATCTCTCTATAGGAGTAGGTCGATGTGTCGCTCTCTCTAACACACACATGCTGTTAAACACACACACACACACACCGAGTAAAATTAGTCTATATCTCAATTAATGAGGATTTGCATGTTACCATCCATATGTTACTACCTACTATGGAAGTAGTAACATAGACTAGTAACATATGCATGTTACTAGTCCAAGTTACTCACCACTATGACCAGCCTAGCAATGTAACCAAACGCTCCTTACTCTGCCTTGTTATCTCCCCCAGAAACCCAATGCATGGAGCGCAACTACGTGTTGATGCATGCAAGTTAATACGTGGCCCTGCATGGTAGCTAAAACGGAATCTCTTAGTTGTTGTGATTAATTGTTGCGATTAGAGACAGAAATCAGGGCTTTGATTGGAGGAAGGACCGGTCAAGTTTCTCCTTCTCCTCCAATCTACTTGCACCTTGTTTCGAAAAAAATCTGCTTGCACCTTGGTCCCGCTGCACCTTCTAACGTGATTTATTACACCTAGACGGAGGGAGTAGTACGAGATACGGCGGCACACTCACTTAGGTCGAACACAAGTTCCCAAAATTGTTAGCATGTTATAATACGGATTCACTTAAAATAGTACGTGAGCGAACAGAGGGATCAATTGGACAGTGTTCACGACCAGTAGCGAGATGTGTGAGGTAAGATACACCACTTGCGCTTTTAATTTTTCTTATTAATTTGTTTGTTTCACCCTCTAACTGGTGGGACCCAACGTACTACATGGAGAAAAGTAAGGTGACTAAGGCTGCATTATTTCTATACTACCAACACTGCTTTAAATCCCAAAAGACCTTACCACCAAAGCCACATGACACGATTATGATTTAAATCCCAATGACTCCCACGCAAAAAAACACGACATGCTTGTCACACGAATGCAAGAATGTATTAAAGGTTATTTTCCTCTCGTTAAATATAACGTGGGGGTGGTGTAGCTGGTTAGCCGGTTCGCTCATCAAACTTGAGGTCTCCGGTTCGATAACTACATTTGAGCATAATTTTGTTATTGTTCAACTTCTTTCTTCTACCCAATGACAGGTAGGCCCCGCATGACAGAGAGAGAAAGTGATCTCGGGCGGTGCCAGGAGGATTCTTTGACTAGTCAAAATGGATGGATACGGAGCTATACAATCTCGTAGTGACCGTATAATCACTCCATCACGTATACGCTGCAGCCTCAGCACTTGTTTTCTAGGGTTTGCACTCTTCACAGTCTCTCCAGTATATATATACACGCTGGAGCCTCAGCGCTTGTAGTTGCTCTCTTCACACTCTCTCACCCTCTCCAGATCTAAACAAGACTTCATTGGCCTCTCTCTCTCTCCCCTCACTGCTGCTCAAAGAGCCGGCAGGATCCGTCCGCCGGGAAGGGAAGGAGGCTTGACGCTATCGCCGTCGGCGAGGAAAGGAATCCACTACCGGCATAGCTGTTCTCTTTCACCCAGCGGCGGTGCGGGAGGGCCTCCGACTGTAGGATCGAAAGTATGTCTAGAGGGGGGGTGATTAGACTACTTGACCAAATAAAAATCTAGCCTTTTCCCAATTTTAGTTTTTGGCAGATTTTAGCAACTTAGCATAAGTCAAGCAATCAACCTACACATGCAATTCTAAG
This sequence comes from Aegilops tauschii subsp. strangulata, assembly GCF_002575655.3. Lineage (NCBI taxonomy): Eukaryota > Viridiplantae > Streptophyta > Magnoliopsida > Poales > Poaceae > Aegilops > Aegilops tauschii. The sequence goes on along the minus strand of NC_053041.3, from coordinate 94,813,582 downwards.
AGTATAGCAGCGGAATGTAAAACAATTGCATATGAAGGTAAAGGGAGGAGTTTGAGGGAGCAAACGCAATGTTGACACAGAGATTTTTTATCCGTGGTTCCGATAGGTGGTGCTATCGTACATCCACGTTGATGGAGACTTCAACCCACGAAGGGTAACGGTTGCGCGAGTCCACGGAGGGCTCCACCCACGAAGGGTCCACGAAGAAGCAACCTTGTCTATCCCACCATGGCCGTCGCCCACGGAGGACTTGCCTCACTAGGGTAGATCTTCACGAAGTAGGCGATCTCCTTGCCCTTACAAACTCCTTGGTTCAACTCCACAATCTTGACGGAGGCTCCCAAGTGACACCTAGCCAATCTAGGAGACACCACTCTCCAAGAAGTAACAAATGGTGTGTTGATGATGAATTCCTTGCTCTTGTGCTTCAAATGATAGTCTCCCCAACACTCAACCCTCTCTCATAGGATTGGATTTGGTGGAAAGAAGATTTTAGTGGAAAGCAACTTGGGGAAGGCTAGAGATCAAGATTTATGTGGTTGGAATGGAATATCTTGACCTTAACACAAGTGTAGGTGGTTCTCTCTCAGAAAATATGTGTTGGAAGTGTAGGCATGTTCTGATGGCTCTCTCCACGAATGAAGAGTGGGTGGAGGGATATATATAGCCTCCACACAAAATCTAACCGTTACACACAAATCACCAAACTCGGTGGGACCGATTCAAAGAACTCGGTCAGACCGATTTAGTTCATAATGTGACTGTTAGGCATTTCGGTGGGACCGACTGGATCAACTCGGTGGGACCGATGTCATTAGGGTTAGGGCATAACGTAATCTCGGCGAGACCGATTACACAAACTCGGTGAGACCGATTTTGGTAATAGTCAAACAGAGAGTTGGTCAGGTAAACTCGGTGGGACCGATTCGCTCATCTCGGTTGGACCGAAACGTTACGAAAAGGAAACAGAGTGTTCGCATTGCAATCTCGGTGGGACCAATCGCTCATCTCGGTTTGACCGAAACGTTACGAAGGGAAACAGAGAGTTTGCAATCCCATCTCGGTGAGACCGAGATCCCTATCGGTGAGACGAAAAGACTAGGGTTTCTGGCAGTGGCTATGTCAACTGAAATTGGTGGCTCCGGATAGAAAGAATCGGTGGGGCCGAGTTGGAGTTTTGGTTTGGGACAAATGTGGATGTGAGAAAGTAGTGCAGGGTTTTGGAGCATATCACTAAGCATTTTGAGCAAGAACCTCATTAAGCAACACCTCATCCCTTCTTAATAGTATTGGCTTTTCTTATAGACTCAATGTGATCTTGGATCACTAAAATAGAAAATGTAGAGTCTTGTGCTTTGAGCTTGAGCCAATCTTTTATCTTTAGCATTTTGAAGGGTCCACTTTCTAATCCATGCCATGCCAATCATTGAGCTTTCCTGAAATATTCATCTTGCAATAGTATTAGCTCAATAAGCTATATGTTGTTAGGAATTACCAAAACCACCCAGGGATAGTTGCACTTTCAATCTCCCCCTTTTTGGTAATTGATGACAACATATAGATCAAAGCTTCGACAAATGATAAGTAAGATTGAAAAACATCGTCGCTTTGAGAAGTATGTGATAAGCAAGAGGTCCCCCTAAATTTGTGCATTATTTAAATTTTCTTTTGAATGCAAATGCACAATCGATTAGGATCATGGGTTACTCTTCCATGTCACATACATCTTGCTGGAGCGCTCAAAATGATAGAAATTAAAACACATGCATTAAGAGTAGCATATGATCAAACACATGATCAAACAAGTATCTCACAAGGACATAAAGTAGATCACACAAGCACACAATAAAGTTTCAACCACAAATAGCAAGAGAGATAGAAAAGCAACACTCTCTCTCGAAGCCTATGCTCTATACATTTTTCTCCCCCTTTCGCAACAAGTTACCAAAAATTTCAAAAATGCATAGTGCTAAACGACTCTCAGGCTTGATCTTCGGGAGGTGGTGTTGAGAGAACTCCAAGGACGAAGGCTTCAGATGAAGTAGCTGGAGCTGGTGGAGTAGCTGCTGGAGGTGGAACTAGAGCTGTAGCTGCTGGTGCTGATGTTGTAGCTCTGGTGTGTGTCACTGGCACTGCAGCAGATCTCTGTCCTCTGGGCACTCTGGCAAAAGCACCTGTGGTAGACTTGCCCTTCTTCTCCTCAGCTTCCTCTTGGAGCTACTCAACTGCAGTTTGGATCTCTGTAATATTGACATCAAGGTCATAGAATTTTATCTCAATGATCCTCTCCAGACTCTCCTGGTTCTTGGTCAGGGTGGCCAGGCCCTTCTCAATCCTCAGGGTGGATTGGATCAGATATCCAAGCTGGTCTTGCTTGCTCTTCAAGAATACCTGAGATGCCTCCTCTACTACTGGCATCTTTGCAGCCTTCTCTGCCTTAGCCTTTTCTCTCTTCTGATGTGCTTGAGCTGAAGATGGTTCATTCTCATTCATCACCACTGTGTTATCTTCAAATTCAGGGTAGATGGGCAGGTGCTCCTTATCCAAAATGTATTTGCCTTTGCCCATCTTTGAGTTGATGAGCTCCTGAATGTGTGGGGTATACCCACAACTCCTCTTCTGGTCAGCAGCAGTCCTCTTGATTGTCTCAACAATCAAGCTCATGACCTTGAACTTCTGTGGGACATCAAATATATGCAGCAAGTTGATAGCATGTCCTCTGATCATCTTGTGATCACCTGACTTGGGTACCAGTGTGTGCCTTAAGATCCAATTGATAGTTGGCAGACCAGACAACAAGTAGTGAACAGATCCAAAGTTATGTGTATCTAAGGCAGCATCTGGGATCTCTTTGTACATGTTGGCCATAGTGTTGTGGCCTTTCTTCTTCTCTGCATAGATATCCGAGTCATCCTCATGTTCCTCAGGAGCATTGATAAGCTTGGCCCATTCCTCAACTGTAGACTGGTACCTAGTACCTTCAGACATCCATACTATCCTTCCATCTGGATAGAAGTGGGCAGTGGAGTAGAACTGCATGATGAGCTCATCATTCCACTTAGTGAGCTTCTGGGCAACAAAAGTATCAACTCCACAAGCCTTGAAGCTATCAAGCACACCAGGGAAGTGATCCTTATTCTACTTGATAAATTCCCAGTCAACCCACATCATGTCACACACAATGGGCTTCTTGTCAAGCAGAATTGTCTCATAGAAGTCCTACTGTTCCTTAGTGTGAAATCTGTAGTCCACAGCAGTCCTTCTCTTGATAGCATATGGATCAGATTGTCTCCATAGTCTCAATCCTGCATACTTCCTGATCTTCATGTTCTCTGCAACTAGGTGTGCATCAGTGTGGTCAGGGATCTTGGGCTTCAGCTTCCTCTAAAAAACAGAGTCATCTTCTTCTTCTTCAGCAGCTTCAGGCACTGGGGCCTTGTTCTTCTCTTCAGCAGGTATGTTCCTAGTGCTTCTCTTGGTTTTTGGTTTTGGAGCTGGAGCAGCAGCCTTGGGAGCAGCTTTGGGCTTTGATGGAGCAGCCCCTGATTTGATTGCATCTCCCATGAGCTTTTGTGCTTTGGGTGCTGGTGCAGCATCCTCTTCCTCTTCCTCTTCAGAATCTTTCCTCATTGAGGGCTTGCCAAGAACTCTGGCAGTAGTGGTTCTGGCCCTCTTCTTCTTCTTATCCTCACCAGCTGCTTCTTCTTCAGATTCAATGGTGAACTTCATAGTTTCACAAAGAATCGAACTCGGTCACACCGATTTGCAATTTCCGGTCAGACCGAAAAAGCATGTGCTCTGGCCTAAGCCAAATAAGTGAGACCGATTTCTAGAACTCGGTCGGTCCGAGATAAATTCGGCGGAGACCTAACCCTAAATTTTCAAATCAAAACTAATCTAAGGGATGTTTTTGCTAGACAAGATGATTTCAATCGTGGCAAGAATCATGGCAAAGCAATGTGCTAAGAATCAGAATTGAGGATTAGCATAAAGTTCAAGTTTGTACCCTAGTTCGGCAGCGAACTTGCTATGGCGCAACGGTGGGGCAGATTGCCATTGACGGCGGCTGAGACCAGCGGCGGGAGGTCGCTGGCGACGAGAGGATGATCCGGAGACCCGAAGAGGCAGAGCAGGTTATGCGCGGGCGAGGAGGTTCGGAAAAATTTCCAAAATTTGGCACGTCGGTATATATAACCTGACCCTGTCGGTGTGACCGAGTGGAACGACTCGGTGGCACCGAGATGCAAAACTGCAAGCAGTTACTGCAACTCGGTGTGACCGAAAGGTTCTAATCGGTGGCACTGAGATTGAAAACCCTAGATCAACTTAGTGACCCGGTAGGACCGAAAGGGATGAAACGGTCAGAACGAGATGCACAAAGAGGTTTTGGAGGTTTAAGTCTATGACGAATCGGGATCTTCGAGTGCTCCTCACACAGAGTGGTTCGAATCTGACTTGATCAAACTTTGTGATGTAGCATGAATAGAGTTTGAGACGAGGAAAGCATAGATAGCTAGAGGGAGTTCTTAGGCGTTCTTGCCCATCCATTTGGCAAAAGAGAAAAAGCCAAACAATCAAAACAACAAATGGATGTCCTCGAATGAGTAAAATATGCAGTCAACATGCTCACACAATCAAAATGGCAAATGAAATATGTGACAAAGCATGCACAAACACTCTAGCATCTATCAAGCAATTTGGCGATGACTAGGTCATCAATATATGAGTATATTGACTTAGGAGTCAAATGAGAACATTTGATCATAGGTCATACTCATCGTTTAAGCACAAGTGGGGTTACCACTTTTACATAAAGCATTGTTGTGTTCACACCATTTGTAACACCCACGATGCGGCTATATCTCCCACGTGTCGAGGCACGACTTAGAGGCATAACCGCATTGTTGTTTAGTCGCAAGAAGGGTCATCTTCACACAATCCCATGTAATGAACAAGAATGGGATAAAGAGTTGGCTTACAATCGCCACTTCACACAATACATAATAAATTCATACATCATTCAAGGTACACACATAGGTCCGACTACGAAACCAAAATAAAAGAAGACAACCCAACTGCTAGATCCCCGATCGTCCCAACTGGGCTCCACTACTGATCAACATGATAAGAAACAACACAACGAACAAGATCTTCATCGAGCTCCCACTTGAGCTCGGTTGCGTCACCTGCACTAGTATCCTCGACACGTGCATCTGTTTTGGAAGTATCTCTGAGTCACGAGGACTCAGCAATCTCACACCCGCGAGATCAAGACTATTTAAGCTTATAGGAAGGAAAAGGGTAGTGAGGTGGAGCTCCAGCAAGCACTAAGCATATATGGTGGCACGCAAATAAGAGCGAGAAGAGGAGCAACGGAACGGTCGTGAACTAGTAATGATCAAGATGTGATCCTGAACTCCTACTTACGTCAAACATAACCCAGAAACCGTGTTCACTTCCCGGACTCCGCCGAGAAGAGACCATCACGGCTACACACGCGGTTGATGTATTTTAATTAAGTCAAGTGACAAGTTCTCTACAACCGGATATTAACAAATTCCCATCTGCCACATAACCGTGGGCACGGCTTTCGATAGATAATACCCTGCAGGGGTGTCCCAACTTAGCCCATTATAAGCTCTCACGGTCAACGAAGGATAAACCTTCTCCCAGGAAGACCCGATCAGTCTCGAAATCCCGGTTTACAAGACATTTCGACAATGGTAAAACAAGACCAGCAAAGCCGCCCGATGTGCCGACAAATCCCGATAGGAGCTGCACATATCTCGTTCTCAGGGCAACACCGGATGATACTAGCTACGAGTAAAACCAGACCTCAAGTTTCCCCAAGGTGGCCCTGCACGCAGCTCAGTTCGGACCAACACTCGAAGGAGCACTGGCCCGGGGGGTCTAAAATAAAGATGACCCTTGAGTCTGCAGAACCCAAGGGAAAAGGGGATAGGTGGTAGCAAATGGTAAAACCAAGGTTGGGCCTTGCTGGAGGAGTTTTACTGAAAGTGAACTGTCAAGGGGGTCCCATAAATCACCCAACCGCGTAAGGAACGCAAAATCAAGGAACATAACACCGGTATGACGGAAACTAGGGCGGCAAGAGTGGAACAAAACACCAGGCATAAGGCCGAGCCTTCCACCCTTTACCAAGTATATATATGCATTAATTAAGATAAGAGATATTGTGATATCCCAACATAAACATGTTCCAACATGGAGCAATCTTCAACTTCACCTGCAACTAACAACGCTATAAGAGGGGCTGAGCAAAAGCGGTAACATAGCCAAACAACGGTTTGCTAGGAAGGATGAAAAAGGTTAGAGGTTCATGGAAATAGGGAGGCATGATATAGCAAGTGGTAGGTAGCGCGGCATGGCAAATAGAGCGAACAACTAGCAAAGCAAAGATAGAAGTGATTTCGAGGGTATGGTCATCTTGCCTGCAAGGTTCTCAGAGTTGTCGAAAGCTTGATCCTCGTAAGCGTACTCAAGAGGTTCCTCGTTCATGAACTCGTCTCCCGGCTCTACCCAACACAAGAACACAAGCAAATAAACCACAATCAATCACGGGAAATGCACAAGCAACATGATGCAAAACATGAATGATATGCGAGATGGGATATGCGATTGCATATGCGTGCTCCGGAAGGAAAATGATGAACAAGGCAGTAACTTGGCAAACCAAGCATGTCACTGGAAAGATGAGATGATTTCGGTCGAAATCGATATAAAGATCACCGGAAACGGATGCACGGTTTGCAAATGGCAAGCAAGACAAGAATAACACGAATCTGTGATTAACAGCATGATAGCACTTAGAATGCAACAAGTAACAACGCTACAGCACTCAAACATAGCAACAAAGCATATGACAGTAATCTACAGGAGATGCTTGACAAAAGATGAACACTGAGCTACGGCTAGATCAGAACAAAGCAGGTTCAAACAAGCATGGCAAAAGTGCAAAAGATAACAGGTTCACAGACTTGGTGAAATTACTGGACATGGCAGAAACAGCATCAGGTAGCAATGTTCAGAGCATGAAATCAACATGGTACATGAACTTAACGTGGCAAAACAAGGCATGCACGAATCTACTAAATGCATATGACAAAAGTCCCGTACTGACCATAAGCCAAAAAGGACAAGAAGATATGATGGCAACCATGTAAACATAGCAAGTTTCGTTAACGGGTTTCAGACTTAGCAGAAAACAGAGCATGGCAGAAACAATAATATGAAGGCATCTTGGTGAGCTTGATGCACTCATCACAAAGCAATGCCTGACAAAACAAGCATACCTACAGTAAGATGGCATGTTTATGAAGCTATCCATGGCAAGAGCAAATACATAGCATGTATGAAACAACTACAACAACCTTGGAAAAATTGACTAACACGTAAATAATCTGCCAGAAATATTTTATAGCAAAAGTAGAGCACGATTAAGACATGCTATGGCACTCCATAATTGCAAAAAAGGGCATGGATGGAGAGATCACAACTACATCTACAAAACATCCTTACTGAACATCCTCAAAATAAGCACGGATCTCTCTGTAGACACATGGATACATAGCAACAAAATAACAGCAGTCACAGACTTTTGTAAAATTATTGTCTCTGAAATCAGAAACATCACGAAGCCTAGTTTGCATGCTTGTTCTAGTCACCACAGAGATCGCAAAAATACATGGCATACACCTCTGTAAAGATGGCATGGCATACATCAAAACACATGTAGAGCTCATGCCCATAAGATGCACAGATTAAATGCAACAAAAATAACAAAACCCTAAGTTCCGATAAGTAACAGCAGATAACAGCAACTAGCACTCTTGCACCAGAGATTTGGGCATCAAGATGGACTTAAATGAACATGGTGCAATGGAACAAAATGAAGAGCATCTAGAGAGGAACATTTCAATATATTACACGCACGAAACGGGCTATATGCAGAGAGTTATGCCATGAGGAAGTATGCAACAGAATGTAAAAATTCGGGGACTTGGAGAAATTCGAGGGGGGTCTCGGGGTCAGCCTTACTGCCCAGATCGGATCGGGCCGGAGGGAGCTCGGGGCTGCCGGAGCGCTCACCGGCGAAGGGGAAGGAGGAGGGCGCGGCGGCCGGCGCACTGCAGAGAGAGAGAGAGAGAGAGAGAGAGGGATCTTAGAGAGAGAGAGAGGCAAGAGAGAGAGGCAAGAGGGAGAGGGAGAGGGAGAGGAAGGAGGAGAAGGGGCGCGGTGGCGCCCTGCTCACCGGCGGTGGGGCCCGGCGAGGCGGCGACGAGCGCCGGCGCAGGCGGGCGGCGGGAGGCGCTCGGCGTCGGGCGCAGGAGGCGAGGAGCGGGGCGCCTCGGGGCGGCGGCGGCTGCTCGGGCCCGCGCGGGCCCCAGATGGGCTCCGCGGGACGCGGCGGCGGGGAGGAGAGAGAGAGGAGGCGCGGGTGACGTGGCGGCGGCGGATTGGTCGGAGGGCGGCGGCGGACATGTCCGGCGGAGCGGGAGGTTTTGTCCGGCGCGCGAAGGAGAAAGAGGCTAGGGTTGCACCGCGAATTTCGGGGAGGCTCACATATTTATAGGTAGAGGGAGCTAGGAGAGTCCAAACGGGGTGCGGTTTTCGCCCACACGATCGTGATCGAACGACCGAGAGCATGGAGGTGAGTTTGCTAGGTTTTGGGATGGTTAGAGAGGGGTTTTGCTGCAACACACAAAAGGACTTTGCGGTTACCCGGTTAACCGTTGGAGCATCAAATGACCTCCAAATGGAATGAAACTTGACAGGTGGTCTACCGGTGGTATACCAAGGCCACTTGACAAGACTCGCTCCATTTCGAGAATGTTCAACACCCGCTCACGAAAAGAAGACAAGAGGGGTGCGCCGGAGGTGGTGGGAGTGCCGGATTGCAAAATGGACAACGGGGAAATGCTCGGATGCATGAGACGAACACGTATGCAAATGAGATGCACATGATGACATGATATGAGATGCATGACATGAACAAAATGCAAAACGAAAGACAAAACCCGACCACGAAGGAAATATCATAACACATAGCCGAAAATGGCAAGAGTTGGAGTTACAAATATGGAAAGTTACATACGGGGTGTTACACCATTAGAGTTGCTTTAGCTCAATTGATCAGAGTAAAGCACCCCCTAGATGTGATATCCCCCCTAAGAGGGATGAACTAACCTTGGGTTTTGTCGATGATGACTTCATGTAGGTGTTGAAGATGTAGATGCTCAATGTTAATGTAGATCATTTGGAGCAATCCTTTGGAGTGAGTTGCACTTTCAATACCTACACGGGTTAGTCCCACAAGGAACAAACAAGGATATCCATAGACATAGAGTGATGCATACACAAGATGATGTCCATGAAAGCATTAGGTTACCTTGGCCCTTGTCTTACCAACAAGAGGGTTTGTGACTCCTTGAACTAGTGCAAGATATGGAAGTTGTTTGCACTTGTCCTCGCCAAAATGATAAAAGTGAAGTATGTTGGCGGAGTCACCCTCAAGAACTCTCTAGTTCTTCTTCTTCTCGATCCACACCATCTTGATGGGAATCCTGGGAGTTGTAGTCATACTTGATGAAGTGGAACTTGATGTAGTCTTGGGAACGCACTTGACCAAGGCCTTAGGTGCTTCTTCAAATGCATCAATTTCCTCTTGAAGCTTGTCCTTGCCTTTTTGCTTGTGGTCTTGTGGTGGAAGATTGTCTTGAGCTTGTGTCCCTTTGAAAGAAGTAGGATCATACTTCTCTTGTTGAGGAACAAACTTCGTCTTGGGGTATTGATCTTCTTCCCACTCAACTCCATTGGCATTGAACTTTCGTTCAAAACCAACACCTTGATTCTTCCGGTGTCTTCCTTGCTTGCGTACAATTTCCTCAAATTGCCTACTTCCGGCAAGGCTCTTGTAAACACCTTTCTCTATAATTCCCTTCAATAAGCAATTTTCTTGCTCAAGTGTAACTTGGCTAAGAGAATCATTAGTGGAATCAAGAGAACTACTAGAAGCAACAACATTGGATTTAGCATGATTGTTGTTACTACTAGATGAAGCATCTTTCTTGTTCTTGTTGCTAGATTTAACTTGTGGCATGTAAGTAGACAAGAGTAAACGCTTGGCAATGTAAGAAGAACTTTTCTTGCGAAGATCAACATTGATTGCCTTTAAAAACTAATGCTCTTGCTCAAGGTTGAGATTTTCAAAGCGTAGCTTATCATGAGTCTTTAAAAGTTCTCGATGATCTTCCAAGGTAGTTTCATGAGCTAACTTAAGAGTGTTTAGTTCTTTAGTTAGACGCTCAATCTCCTTCTTATCATCGTCATTCGGTTTATCTTGATTAGTATGATTAATTGACGTTTCATCATAGTCTTCATCACTAGAGTTGTCAACAAGTAAATCATCATCACCTAGCAAATCATCTTCATCACTATTGAAATCAACATACTCGGGATGTGTTACCCTTGGACCTTTGGCCATGAAGCATCTTCCAATTCCTTCATTTGGTGAGTCAAATATGTCGTAGGAGTTGGTTGACACAAGTGCTAGACCGGCAACACCTTCATCTTGAGTATATTCGGAGTCAGAGTGATGACTTTTTTCGGAGTGATTGTCGGAGTCGGAGCCGGATACCCATTCACCAACATGAGCTTGATGTCTTCTTTTTGTGTACCTCCTTGATGACTTTTCTTTCCTTTCCGAGTCATTGCTTCTCCGAGAGGGTTTTCGTTCATAACGATCATCTCTACTCCTCCTTTCTCTTGGTAGTGATTCTTCTCTTATACTTCTTCTTTTGGGAGAATCTTCTGTTCTTTTGTAGGGGGTCGTACACTCATTGGAGTAGTGTCCGGGTCTTCCACAATTGTAGCAATTTCGCTCACGACTAGAAGATCTTTTGTCATTGTAGGACCTTGACTTGGAGCTTCTTTCCTTGCTTCTACTCTTGTAGAACTTGTTGAAGTTCTTTACCATTAGGCTCAATTCTTCATTGAAGGTTTGTTTCTTACTTGATGATGTGGGGGCTTCACATGAGGCTTTGTAAGCACCACTTTACTTGTTATGAAGCTCTTCCTTATCCTTGAGTGACATCTCATGAGCAACAATTCTTCCAATGAGCAACAATTCTCATGAGCATCATTTGGATCAATGTGCACACGTGTGACGCCTGGATAATTAGGCTACAGTAATCCTCTGCTAATGATCCCACGTCATCACTTTACTGTTGCTAATCCTCGCTTGATTCAAATCTTAATTCAATTTCAAATTCAGATCAAAGTCCAAAATTCAAATTTCTCAAACATGAAAACTAAAATGTTGATCATGTGACAAATATTCAATTCTTATTTATGGTGGTGAACCAACATTTTTTGAGTGTTTTAGTGCACAAAAATATAATAAAACAAAGTGCAGAAAATAAATAAATAGAAAAGGCCTCCCCTCCCCGGTGGGCCTCGGCCCACGCCCAGCACGCCCACCCCGCGCCTCCCTGGCCTAGATGGCCCAACCCCCCACTACTAACCCCCCCTCTGGCAACTAACCCTAGCCCGATCCACCCCCCCCCCCCACACGATCCCCTCTACCCCCACCTCTCCTCTCTGCCCCCCGATCGGATCTGGATCGGGGCGGTTGGCCCCGACGCCGGCGACGCCCTCCCCGTTGCCCCCTCTGCACCTCGGCAGCCCCGAGCCGGCCCCGATGCCCGTCCGCACCGCCCCATACCCTCCGCCCCCGATCTGGAACTCGGGCTCGGCCCTGACGCAACCGCCGCGTGGAGCTCGCCGTCGTCCGCCCCGTCCTCTCCCTCGCCGGACCGCGTCGTCCCCGCCTCTCCCCGCGATTACGGCCCTCCCCGAGCACGCGTTTGCACCACTACAGGGCTGGTGAGCCCCTCCGTCGACCCCCCTCCTCCTTCGCGTGGATCCGTCGCCGTTGACGTCGTACGTCACCGTAGCCGAGCTCACTGGAGCTCGCGCTCACCGCATCTGCCCGGGCCCATGGGCGCACTTCCGCATGCTCCGGCCGGCCCGCTTGTTTGCCACGCGCGCATCGCCCTCTGCTGGCTCTGCCCGTTGTCGCCTGACCCCCTGCCCCTCCTGCTCTTGGCCATGGTCGTCGGAGCCTCCTGCTTCCGTACGCAACCAGTCACCCGTGGCCGCCGTGGGCCTCTGTCCGGTGAGGCCCCAGCCGGTTCGGTTCAGAGGGGGATAAACAGGTTTAGTGCTGACTCCCCCCCCCCAGTAACCACTCAATGACATGTGGGCCTTGCTAGTTTAATTCACCGGTCAACTGTTTTAATGAAAGTTAAATAATCCCCTGAGACACTGACACACAGGTCCCACTACTAAGTAACGTGTTTTAAAAACAATCTGTTAAAGGAATGACTCCATGGCATGCGGGCCCCACCTACTAGTTTGACCCAGTCAACAGTCAAACTAGTTGACTGCTGACTGGACGTTGATTGGGTCAGCTCTTGACTGAGCAGTGTGGCCCCACTGTCAGCCACACTTTCACATCTCTGGGTACACTCTCTGTGTACCCATAGCATTTACACTTAATGTATTTACGAATTATTAGTAAATCCAGAAATTGTTTTAAACTTCGGAAAATCGTATAAATTAATCCGTAACTCGGATGAAAAAGTTTTCTACATGAAAGTTGCTCAGAACGACGAGATGAATCCGGATACGCAGCCCGTTCGTTCACCACACGTCCCTAGCATAGTGAACATGCAACATTTCACCTCCGGTCCATCTATCCGAAAACGCGAAATATCGGGAATACTTTCCCGAATGTTTCCCCCCTTTGCCGGTATCACCTAGTACCGCGTTGGGCACACCTAGCATCACGCTTTGTCATGTCATGCATCGCCATGCATTTGTTTGCATTGTATTCATTGTTTCCTCCCCCTCTTCTCTCCGGTAGACTACGAGACCGACGCTGCTGCTAGTGCCCCGACCGACTACGCTGTTGACGACCCCTCCTTCTTGCCAGAGCAATCAGGCAAGCCCCCCCCTTGATCACCAGATATCGCCTATTCTTCTCTATACTGCTTGCATTAGAGTAGTGTAGCATGTTACTGATTTCGGTTAATCCTATTCTGTTGCATAGCCTGTCATTGTTGCTACAGTTGTTACCCTTCCCTGCTATCCTACTGCTTAGTATAGGATGCCAGTGTTCCATCAGTGGCCCTACACTCTTGTCCGCCTGCCATGCTATACTACTGGGCCGTGATCACTTCAGGAGGTGATCACGGGTATATACTATATACTTTATATACATGACACATGTGGTGACTAAAGTTGGGTCGGCTCGTTGAGTACCCGCAAATGATTCTGATGAGGGGGCTGAAAGGACAGGTGGCTCCATCCAGGTAGAGGTGGTCCTGGGTTCCCGATGGCCCCCGACTGTTACTTTGTGGCGGAGCGACAGGGCAGGTTGAGACCACCTAGGAGAGAGGTGGGCCTGGCCCTGGTCGGCGTTCGCGGATACTTAACATGCTTAACGAGATCTTGGTATTTGATCTGAGTCTGGCCATTTGGTCTATACGCACTAACCAACTACGCGGGAACAGTTATGGGCACTCGACGTTGTGGTATCAGCCGAAGCCTTCGTGACGTCAGCGACGGAGCGGCGCGCGCCGGATTGGACTGGAACGCCTGCTAGGCTAGGTTTGCTTCCGGCCGCGTTCGCAACGTGCAGGTGTGCAATGGGCGATGGGCCCAGACCCCTGCGCCATAGGATTTAGACCGGCGTGCTGACCTCTCTGTTGTGCCTAGGTGGGGCTGCGACGTGTTGATCTTCCGTCGCCGGGCATGACCCAGAAAAGTGTGTCCGGCCAAATGGGATCGAGCGTGTTGGGTTATGTGGTGCACCCCTGTAGGGAAGTTTATCTATTCGAATAGCCGTGTCCCTCGGTAAAAGGATGACCCGGAGTTGTACCTTGACCTTATGACAACTAGAACCGGATACTTAATAAAACTCACCCTTCCAAGTGCCAGATACAACCCGGTGATCGCTCCCTAACAGGGCGACGAGGAGGGGATCGCCGGGTAGGATTATGCTATGCAATGCTACTTGGTGAACTTACCATCTACTCTCTTCTACATGCTGCAAGATGGAGGTGGCCAGAAGCGTAGTCTTCGACGGGATAAGCTATCCCCCCCTTATTCTGGCATTCTGCAGTTCAGTCCACCGATATGGCCCTTTACACATATGCCCATGCATATGTAGTGTAGCTCCTTGCTTGCGAGTACTTTGGATGAGTACTCACGGTTGCTTTCCTTCCTCTTTTTCCCCCTTTCCTTTCTACCTGGTTGTCGCAACCTGATGCTGGAGCCCAGGAGCCAGACGCCACCGTCGACGACGACTCTTACTACACTGGAGGTGCCTACTACTACGTGCAGGCCGCTGACGACGACCAGGAGTAGTTAGGAGGATCCCAGGCAGGAGGCCTACGCCTCTTTCAATCTGTATCCCAGTTTGTGCTAGCCTTCTTAAGGCAACTTGTTTAACTTATGTCTGTACTCAGATATTGTTGCTTCCGCTGACTCGTCTATGATCAAGCACTTGTATTCGAGCCCTCGAGGCCCCTGGCTTGTATTATGATGCTTGTATGACTTATTTATGATTTAGAGTTGTGTTGTGATATCTTCCCGTGAGCCCCTGATCTTGATCGTACATGTTTGCGTGCATGATTGAATCGGGGGCGTCACAAGTTGGTATTAGAGCCGACTGCCTGTAGGAATCCCCCTTCCACACTCCTTGGCCGAAGTCGAGTCTAGTCACTACAAAACTTTTACTAACTTGGCTGTGTGGCTTACGGGCCCATGTTGCCATTGGGTGGTATTAGGATCTTTCACTCCTCGTCTATACTCTAGGACTCTGATCTCTCTTCTATTCGGGTTAAATGAATTTTGCTAAATCTGACATTAGGATCTCGTTATCACTTTCACCCGGAGAGCCCCTTATTACTGATGATCGTCTGCTACACATGAAGACCCTGAAGACACTCTCCGCTGTTAACCCGAGAACTTGTGTTCATCGCTTTTCCACTTCCCTTCCATCGATAAACTCCTGTGGATAACCACGTATACTTGCCATTCATACAATGTTTCCCAGTTGATCTTGTTATTACAAGATACCCCAAAATTCTCTTTGTTGTTCCAAGAATCCTTTGGGCTTACTGCCTTGCTGTTCTTTGTCACCTGAATACCCCTACGGATAATTCTCGCACTTACCGAGTATCCGCTCATTCCCAGTTGATACAAGTATTTCACAAAAGTGTTCAAAATACCATTCGATCTTCCGAAAATCCTCAGGAGCCTTTTTGCTCTTGAAATTCTTGCTTAATTGCATTATGATTAATCTTAAGTCTCGTAATCTTATTGGCATCTCTTGTCATTATCATTTTGAGTCCGTTGATTCAATTTGTTGCAAATGCTCGCAATCCTCAATCAGATCCTAGAATTCATCCTTCCGGCTCAGACGTCTTTTGAAACGTGAGCTGGTTCTCGCCAATTAAATTGTCATCAATTGTGCCCCTATGTCTATTGAACTTATCCATCCTTGATCTGAGCCTCTGTTTCTGATCCTTCGCTTTGTAAATCTTAATTCCTTTGCAATTGAGCTCTAACTTACTTAGTTGTTTCTATAATCCAAGGTCTTTGCATTGATTCTTCCTCTGGTTGTGTGCCGATACCCACATCAGATCCTTTATGGACCATCAGAACCTTGTTGGATTTTATCAGACAACGTCCTTCATATTCAATCACTTTGGAAGTTCTTTCCCTGATACATAATGCCTTTGGTAAATCCTATTCCTTGATTTGGCCAACCATGCTCTGCTTTCGAGCTGGTGATATTTACTATTGAAGCTTGTGGTATATGTTTCCATGATGCCCCGATGGGTTGAACCTATGCCTTACATAATATGTGTGAACGCGAAAGTTTTCATGAGTCATACTCTTCTGGTATTTTTCCAGTTAAAGTTTTCAACACTGCAACTTTATCACAAGCGAGAAGTGAATGAAAGGTTATGCATTGAAGAAGTGGGAGCCGACCCTTAACTTTGCGTTCATTCCCATGGACACGATGTAGATCTTATCATGGAAGCTTCTCACAAAATAGTTACCCCCTTGTTATAAGTGCTTGTATCTGTGGTTTGATCATTTACAAATGTGGTTCTGACCATATTGTTCCCCTTTGAATCAATTTCTCAGACAAGTTAAAACACTTGTCTTCTACAGAGCAATACCCCAGTCCAACCTCTACTTTGATCTGTCGTCGAGTATTACCCCCCTGGTATCTCGAGATTATCATGGAACTGCATAACTTCTTATGAGTTCTTCATCAAGTGCTACATTCTCACTAATTCCAATATTTCACGGGCTCTGAGTTATTAAACACTCAAAGACACCGATAACTGAATCGAGTTCGCACCACGATTAAACAACTCCTGGTAACCTTCATTAATTACGAATTTTAACTCGATCACGTAAATCCTAGCCTGCTCGGCTATATCATTATTGTGCTATATTTTAACTGTGCTACCTGGTCCTTCTTTCCGGAGCACAATTTTTGACGATGAGCTAACCTTACGTCAATCTTCCTCGTCATATCATTTCTCCTTGAACAACAAACTTGATTTCGAGTTTGTGTCGTACCCATGGTTCCAATAACCTTTTGCTTCATCATTCCTTTGACTTGGTGTCATCGCCGATCGATTACATCTGCATGAAATCTCTCGACAAATGTGTCGTGATCATTATCATCATTCTGAGCTCTTCCAGAATATCAATTGAATTCATGATGAGAAAGACCATCCATGCCCTCGATGATTAGTGTTATCATCGACCACTCTACTGCCTTCCCTCCAACACAAACTTGTTCGTATTTTGTGTTATACCTTGAGTTCCTATCTATCCAGCATTTGTTCTTCTTTACCTTGGAGTGTTACCATCTTTTATGTCAAGGATGTTGTGAGGATTGCTCCCCCTCTTAAGGAATTCTTGGTATTGTGATACTTCTCACCCTCACCATTCTTTCTTGGTCCCCGTGTTGATTCTAACCGGGATACCAACACGTGAACCATGTTGCTTGGATTCTGTACTTCTAGCAACCCTATTGCTTTGAAGTTAATGGTCGACATTTCATTCTTGGACCATTGGTTATCGAATCACCATTCTAACATTGATCCTGCTACCTAAGCCCATGTTTCGGGTGCACCTTTCAACCAGTGATTAATTGTGTATGTTTCCCTCGAGCATACGTCATTATATCATTTGATCTGTTAAATGTTATATCCTTGTTCACATAATTGTGGAGATCCATCTTTTGGAAATCTCGATGAATTGTCGCCGAGACCATCAGCCACCTCCTCATCCTCTCCTTGATTTAATGATGAACTCTTGTTTCGGAACTCGCTTCCAAAGTTCAATTCCTGAGAATCTTACAATGTCATCTCGACAATTTGTGTTGCACCTTTCCTCTCAGGCATCCTGAGTCTGAGGTATCCTAACACCGACCAGATCTGAATCTCGGTCAGATATGATGGTTGGAACACTTTCCAAGAGTCACAACATTGGTCTTTATATGACCCGGTAAGGTGATGTCATGCCTAGCACACCTGGCCGGAGGACCTATTGTTATAGTTCTGTTTTTAGCAAGCTTAGCGATTCTTCCATGAGGAAATTGTAACACTTATTCTATAAGTTGTTCTTGATGAATCCTTTGTTTTTCCAAAGTCGGATCTTCACCTGATGACCATGTCAATGCCATCTCGAAGCATGTCTATGGTACTCCAATTTTCAACAAGAACATTTGAACCCCAATGCTAAATGTTTCTTGCTCAATTATCCAAACACCGTTGTATGGGTAATGTCATGAAATTTCTCTCCCCCTACCTAAAGGGTTTTCTACATTATCTCCTGTCGTGGATATCTTGCTCTGCTTGTCCTTGGGAAGGGTATACCCCTGGTACATGTGTCAAACACATTTTCCTTTCCATTGTTCTGTTTGATCTGATGATCACATTTTCCTATCCATTGATTTGTTTAACCTTCCTTGTGATCCATATGAACTAAGCAGTAAGATTCTTCTGCTTATGTAAACGCCTTGGTATACAACCGTGTCAGTAAGCCCCTGTTGCATTTGTCGATAGCATTCCGGTAACCACCGATGGACGAGACTTTGCCTATTGGTCCGTCTCGTTCCACGAGCAGGAAAATGGTTCTCTTTGTCCCTCGCTCTTGGTACCGATGTTGAAGTCGACATAACTGACAGGCTTTCCTCTGACCTGCATTGCTATCATGATCGTGCATGATCACAACGCCCCCCCTAATTTTTTTAACCCACATGGTGGGCCCATAACCCACAGTTCCACAAGATCGAAACTTGACTCTCCTGTACAACCTTGACTCCGAAATATTCTTTGCACTTGGCTTCGTGTGTAAATCAGGAGCCACCTTCCTAGTGATCTATTCTGGTATTAGACACAATACTTATTCCCATTGCTCTGAACCCCCCTTTCACCCTCTGTTGCAGGCGACGAACAATTGCCTACCCGCGAAGCTTCTTATGGCCCCTTATTACCTTGCTCTTGATGACTTCTTGAATTTCAACTCGAGAGATGCCTCTATGCCATGTTCACTGAGATAGTCCCCAGGTCTTCCCGAGTCGTTCACTGAGAAGCTTCTATCTAGTGTTAAGCTCCGTCCTTTCCGAGTCTTTCCCCCTACTACACCCCTTAAATCTCGGGACGAGATTTCTTGTAGTGGAGGAGAATTGTGACTTCCGGATAATTAAGCTACAGTAATCCTCTGCTAATGATGCCACGTCATCACTTTACTGTTGCTAAACCTCGCTTGATTCAAATCTTAATTCAATTTCAAATTCAAATCAAAGTCCAAAATTCAAATTTCTCAAACATGAAAACTAAAATGTTGATCATGTGACAAATATTCAATTCTTATTTATGGTGGTGAACCAACATTTTTTTGAGTGTTTTAGTGCACAAAAATATAATAAAACAAAGTGCAGCAAATAAATAAATAGAAAAGGCCTCCCCTCCCCCGTGGTCCTCGGCCCACACCCAGCCAGCCCACCCCGCGCCTCCCTGGCCTAGATGGCCCAACCCCCCACTACTAACCCCCCCTCTGGCAACTAACCCTAGTCCGATCCACCACCCCCCTCCCCCCGCACGATCCCCTCGACCCCCACCTCTCCTCTCTGCCCCCCCGCCCCCCGATCAGATCTGGATCAGGGCGGTTGGCCCCGACGCCGGCGACGCCCTCCCCGTTGCCCCCTTTGCACCTCGGCAGCCCCGAGCCGGCCCCGGCGCCCGTCCGCACCGCCCCATCCCCTCCGCCCCCGATCTGGAACTCGGGCTCGGCCCTGAAGCCACCGCCGCGTGGAGCTCGCCGTCATCCGCCCAGTCCTCTCCCTCGCCGGACCGCGTCGTCCCCGCCTCTCCCCGCGACTACGGCCCTCCCCGAGCACGCGTTTGCACCACTACAGGGCTGGTGAGCCCCCCCGTCGATCCCCCTCCTCCTTCGCGTGGATCCGTCGCCGTTGAAGTCGTACGTCACCGTGGCCGAGCTCACTGGAGCTCACGCTCACCGCATCCGCCCGCGCCCATGGGTGCGCTTCCGCATGCTCCGGCCGCCCCGCTCGTCTGCCACGCGCGCGTCGCCCTCCGCTGGCTCCGCCCGTTGCCGTCTGACCCCCTGCCCCGCCTACTCTTGGCCATGGTCGCCGGAGCCTCCTGCTTCCGTGCGCAACCAGCCACCCGTGGCCGCCATGTGCCTTTGTCCGGTGAGGCCCCAGCCGGTTCGGTTCAGAGGGGGCTAAACAAGTTTAGTGCCGACCCCCCACTAACCACTCAATGACATGTGGGCCCTGCTAGATTAATTAACCGGTCAACTATTTTAATTAAAGTTAAATAATCCCCTGAGACACTGACACACAGGTCCCACTACTAACTAACGTGTTTTAAAAACAATATGTTAAAGGAATGACTCCATGGCATGCGGGCCCCACCTGCTAGTTTGACCCAGTCAACGGTCAAACTAGTTGACTGCTGACTGGACGTTGACTGGGTCAGCTGTTGACTCGGCAGTGTGGCCCCACTGTCAGCCACACTTTCACATCTCTGGGTACACTCTTTGTGTACCCATAGCATTTACACTTCGGTCCATCTATAAATTGTTTTAAACTTCGGAAAATCATATAAATTAATCCGTAACTCGGATGAAAAAGTTTTCTACATGAAAATTGCTCAGAACGACGAGACGAATCCGGATACGCAGCCCGTTCGTTCACCACACGTCCCTAGCATAGTGAACCTGCAAAATTTCACCTCCGGTCCATCTATCCAAAAACGCGAAACATCGGGAATACTTTCCCGGATGTTTCCCCCCTTTGCCGGTATCACCTATTACCGCGTTGGGCACACCTAGCATCATGCTTTGTCATGTCATGCATCGCCATGCATTAGTTTGCATTGTATTCATTGTTTGTTCCCCCTCTTCTCTCCGGTAGACTACGAGACCGACGCCGCTGCTGGTGCCCCGGCCGACTACGCTGTTGACGACCCCTCCTTCTTGCTAGAGCAATCAGGCAAGCCCCCCCCTTGATCACCAGATATCGCCTATTCTTCTCTATACTGGTTGCATTAGAGTAGTGTAGCATGTTACTGATTTCGGTTAATCCTATTCTGTTGCATACCCTGTCATTGTTGCTACAGTTGTTACCCTTACCTGCTATCCTACTACTTAGTATAGGATGCTAGTGTTCCATCAGTGGCCCTACACTCTTGTCCGTCTGCCATACTATACTACTGGGCCGTGATCACTTCGGGAGGGGATCACGGGTATATACTATATACTTTATATACATGACACATGTGGTGACTAAAGTCGGGTCGGCTCGTTGAGTACCCGCAAGTGATTCTGATGAGGGGGCTGAAAGGACAGGTGGCTCCATCCCGGTAGAGGTGGGCCTAGGTTCCCGACGGCCCCCGACTGTTACTTTGTGGCGGAGCGACAGGGCAGGTTGAGCCCACCTAGGAGAGAGGTGGGCCTGGCCCTGGTCGGCGTTCGCGGATACTTAACACGCTTAACCAGATCTTGGTATTTGATCTGAGTCTGGCCATTTGGTCTATACGCACTAACAAACTACGCGGGAACAGTTATGGGCACTGGACGTCGTGGTATCAGCCGAAGCCTTCGTGACGTCAGCGACTGAGCGGCGCGCGCCGGATTGGACGGGAATGCCTGCTAGGCTAGGTCTGCTTCCGGCCATGTTCGCAACGTGCAGGTGTGCAATGGGCGATGGGCCTAGACCCCTGCGCCATAGGATTTAGACCAGCGTGCTGACCTCTCTGTTATGCCTAGGTGGGGTTGCGACGTGTTGATCTTCCACGGCTGGGCATGACCCAGAAAAGTGTATCCGGCCAAATGGGATCGAGCGTGTTGGGTTATGTGGTGCACCCCTGCAGGGAAGTTTATCTATTCGAATAGCCGTGTCCCTCGGTAAAAGGACGACCCGGAGTTGTACCTTGACCTTATGACAACTAGAACCGGATACTTAATAAAACACACCCTTCCAAGTGCCAGATACAACCCAGTGATCGCTCTCTAAAAGGGCGACGAGGAGGGGATCGCCGGGTAGGATTATGCTATGCGATGCTACTTGGTGAACTTACCATCTACTCTCTTCTACATGATGCAAGATGGAGGTGGCCAGAAGCGTAGTCTTCGACAGGATTAGCTATCCCCCCCTCATTCTGGCATTCTGCAGTTCAGTCCACTGATATGGCCCTTTACACATATACCCATGCATATGTAGTGTAGCTCCTTGCTTGCGAGTACTTTGGATGAGTACTCATGGCTGCTTTCCTTCCTCTTTTTATCCCTTTCCTTTCTACCTGGTTGTCGCAACCAGATGCTGGAGCCTAGGAGCCAGACGCCACCGTCGACGACGACTCTTACTACACTGGAGGTGCCTACTACTACGTGCAGGCCGCTGACGACGACCAGGAGTAGTTAGGAGGATACCACGCAGGAGGCCTGCGCCTCTTTCGATCTGTATCCCAGTTTGTGCTAGCCTTCTTAAGGCAACTTGTTTAACTTATGTCTGTACTCAGATATTGTTGCTTCCGCCGACTCGACTATGATCGAGCACTTGTGTTCGAGCCCTCGAGGCCCCTGGCTTGTATTATGATGCTTGTATGACTTATTTATGATTTAGAGTTGTGTTGTGATATCTTCCCGTGAGCCCCTGACCTTGATCGTACACGTTTGCGTGCATGATTAGTGTACGATTGAATCGGGGGCGTCACAACACGGTATCATATTTTCCATCCAAGGCTCTTAGGATCTTCTTGATAATGAATTTGTCGGTCATCTCTTCACTTCCTAAGCCGGCAATCTCATTTGTGATGAGGGCAAGCCTAGAGTACATTTCAGTGACACCTTCACCATCCTTCATTTTGAACTTGTTTAGTTGACTTTGAAGCACATCCAATTTGGATTCCTTGACGGAGTCGGTACCTTCGTGCATATCAATCAAAGTATCCCGAATTTCCTTTGCATTCTCAAGACGGTTGATTTTGTTGAATTCTTCGGGGCACAATCCATTGAAGAGAACATCACAAGCTTGAGCATTGTATTGTAGCATCTTCAACTCTTCCGCGGTAGCTTCACGGTTAGGTTCTTTCCCATCAAAGAATTCACATTGCAAACCAATACACACAATAGCCCAAACAGCGGGGTTATGTCCAAGAATATGCATTTTCATCTTATGCTTCCAACTAGCAAAATTTGTACCATCAAAGTAAGGACCTCTACGGTGGTAATTTCCCTCGCTAGACGCCATACTCTCCTAGGTTGTGAAACCAAGGCTATGACCACCAAAAGCTATGGAAATGAAAGAAAATGGAGACCAAAGCTTTGATACCACTTGTAGGATCGAAAGTATGTCTAGAGGGGGTGATTAGACTACTTGACCAAATAAAAATCTAGCCTTTTCCCAATTTTAGTTCTTGGCAGATTTTAGCAACCTAGCATAAGTCAAGCAATCAACCTGCACATGCAATTCTAAGAGTATAGCAGCGGAATGTAAAACAATTGCATATGAAGGTAAAGGGAGGAGTTTGAGGGAGCAAACACAATGTTGACACGGAGATTTTTTATCCGTGGTTCCGATAGGTGGTGCTATCGTACATCCACGTTGATGGAGACTTCAACCCACGAAGGGTAACGGTTGCGCGAGTCCACGGAGGGCTCCACCCACGAAGGGTCCACGAAGAAGCAACCTTGTCTATCCCACCATGGCCGTCGCCCACGAAGGACTTGCCTCACTAGGGTAGATCTTCACGAAGTAGGCGATCTCCTTGCCCTTACAACCTCCTTGGTTCAACTCCACAATCTTGACGGAGGCTCCCAAGTGACACCTAGCCAATCTAGGAGACACCACTCTCCAAGAAGTAACAAATGGTGTGTTGATGATGAACTCCTTGCTCTTGTGCTTCAAATGATAGTCTCCCCAACACTCAACTCTCTCTCATAGGATTGGATTTGGTGGAAAGAAGATTTTAGTGGAAAGCAACTTGGGGAAGGCTAGAGATCAAGATTTATGTGGTTGGAATGGAATATCTTGACCTCAACACAAGTGTAGGTGGTTCTGTCTCAGAAAATATGTGTTGGAAGTGTAGGCATGTTCTGATGGCTCTCCCCACGAATGAAGAGTGGGTGGAGGGATATATATAGCCTCCACACAAAATTTAACTGTTACACACAAATCACCAAACTCGGTCGGACCGATTCAAAGAACTCGGTCAGACCGATTTAGTTCATAATGTGACCGTTAGGCATTTCGGTGGGACCGACTGGATCAACTCGGTGGGACCGATGTCATTAGGGTTAGGGCATAACGTAATCTCGGCGAGACCGAGTACACAAACTCGGTGAGACCGATTTTGGTAATAGTCAAACAGAGAGTTGGTCAGGTAAACTCGGTGGGACCGATTCGCTCATCTCGGTTAGACCGAAATGTTACGAAAAGGAAACAGAGTGTTTGCATTGCAATCTCGGTGGGACCAATCGCTAATCTCGGTTTGACCGAAACGTTACGAAGGGAAACAGAGAGTTTGCAATCCCATCTCGGTGAGACCGAGATCCCTATCAGTGAGGCGAAAAGACTAGGGTTTCTGGCAGTGGCTATGTCAATTGAAATTGGTGGCTCCGGATAGAAAGAATCGGTGGGGCCGAGTTGGAGTTTTGGTTTGGGACAAATGTGGATGTGAGAAAGTAGTGGAGGGTTTTGGAGCATATCACTAAGCATTTGGAGCAAGAACCTCATTAAGCAACACCTCATCCCTTCTTAATAGTATTGGCTTTTCCTATAGACTCAATGTGATCGTGGATCACTGAAATAGAAAATGCAGAGTCTTGTGCTTTGAGCTTGAGCCAATCTTTTGTCTTTAGCATTTTGAAGGGTCCACTTTCTAATCCATGCCATGCCAATCATCGAGCTTTCCTGAAATATTCATCTTGGAATAGTATTAGCTCAATGAGCTATATGTTGTTAGGAATTACCAAAACCACCCAGGGATAGTTGCACTTTCAATCTCCCCCTTTTTGGTAATTGATGACAACATATAGATCAAAGCTTCGACAAATGATAAGTAAGATTGAAAAACATCGTCGCTTTGAGAAGTATGTGATAAACAAGAGCTCCCCCTAAATTGTGCATTATTTAAATTTTCTTTTGAATGCAAATGCACAATTGATTAGGATCATGGATTACTCTTCCATGTCACATACATCTTGATGGAGCGCTCAAAATGATAGAAATTAAAACACATGCACTCATCACCAAGCAAAGTGAATGATCATCTAGGATATAAGAGATAATATCATCCAACAAGCATTAAGAGTAGCATATGATCAAACACATGATCAAACAAGTATCTCACAAGGACATAAAGTAGCTCACACAAGCACACAATAAAGTTTCAACCACAAATAGCAAGAGAGATAGAAAAGCAACACTCTCTCCCGAAGCCTATGCTCTATACATTTTTCTCCCCCTTTGGCAACAAGTTACCAAAAAGTTCAAAAATGCATAGTGCTAAACGACTCTCAGGTTTGATCTTTGGGAGGTGGTGTTGAGAGAACTCCAAGGACGAAGGCTTCAGATGAAGTAGCTGGAGCTGGTGGAGTAGCTGCTGGAGGTGGAACTGGAGCTGTAGCTGCTGGTGCTGATGTTGTAGCTCTGGTGTCTGTCACTGGCATTGCAGCAGCCTTGGGAGCAGCTTTAGGCTTTGATGGAGCAGCCCCTGATTTGATTGCATCTCCCATGAGCTTTTGTGCTTTGGGTGCTGGTGCAGCATCCTCTTCCTCTTCCTCTTCAAAATCTTTCCTCATTGAGGGCTTGCCAAGAACTCT
The DNA here is from genome assembly GCF_002575655.3 of Aegilops tauschii subsp. strangulata. Lineage (NCBI taxonomy): Eukaryota > Viridiplantae > Streptophyta > Magnoliopsida > Poales > Poaceae > Aegilops > Aegilops tauschii. The sequence continues at coordinate 94,788,112 of NC_053041.3, read as the reverse complement.
GGCAGTAGTGGTTCTGGCCCTCTTCTTCTTCTTATCCTCACCAGCTGCTTCTTCTTCAGATTCAATGGTGAACTTCATAGTTTCACCTGTGGCAACTTTTCTTGGCTTAGACATGGGATGTCTTCTTGCTGGCATCTTTGTTTTCAGACCAGGTTTTGTTGCAGCAGTTGTGCCATGCTCTTTCTTCAGCACCTTTTTCTTTGAGGTGACTTCATCTTCAACAGCCACATAGTCTTCATCCTCAGAGTCAGAAGTTCTCTTCTTCCTTGTCCTGGTAGTAGCCTTTGGAAGGTTGCTTAGTGTGCTCCCGCTCCCCTCATCATAACTGCTAGAGGGATCTGAACCCTCACTCAACTGCACCTGCTGTTCAGACTTGTTCTGGCTGTCACTCTGGTCAGACATCTTGCTGGCAAGCAGTTAGCAGACCCTGTGAATAGATTATAGATGAGGTAGAGAGATGAGCATCACAAAGTACATGAGTTTTGCAAAATAGATGACTTAAAAACTTAGTTTTAGTTCTCACAGAAATCATTTCGGATCTACCGATTTGTAAACTCGGTGATACCGAAGCAGCTTTTGGAACCTAAACTGGTGAACTCGGTCAGACCGAGTCACAGTTCGGTGGTACCGGGACTGCTAGGGTTTCACAAAGAATCGAACTCGGTCACACCGATTTGCAATTTTCGGTCAGACCGAAAAAGCATGTGCTCTGGCCTAAGCCAAATAAGTGAGACCGATTTCTACAATTCTGTGACGCCCGGATATTTAAGCTACAATAATTCTCTGCTAATGATGCCACGTCACTTCGATTACTGTTGCTAATCTCACGTTAGTTCGAAACCGATTCTAATTCAAATCCAAAATCAAGCAAACAATAAAAGTTTTCAAATATTAAAACTAAAATGTTCAGTGTGAGTGAAATAATGCACATGTAATTATGGTGTAGAAATCACACTTTTATAAAATGTTTGAATACTCAAAAATGAACAAAACAGTAGCTAAAACAATTATTTGAATGCCTTTGGTATTTTGTAAAATGCTAAACTATTTTATTTAGGGGTAAAAGTTTTTTGTGGCATTGGATAATATTGTAACACTAATTTAGGAAATTAGATTATAAAGTATAAAACTAAAGTAAAAGAAAGACTAAAATAAAATAGTAAAATAAAAATAAAACACAAGATAAAAAAACAAAAGGTTAAACAAAAGGAAAAGGCGAGGCCACCCCCCGAGCCACTTGGCCCAAATGGCCGAAGCTGCCAGGCTGGCCCACCTAACCCCCCCTCGTTCCCCTTCCCCTGTTCCCCGCACCCCGTGGACGCAAATGGCGCGTCCATGGCGTGGATGGCCACACGGCGCGCATCCAGGCGACCTCGGCGCCCTATAAAGCTCCCCCTGCCCTGGTCAACCCTAGATCGCCTTCCCTCTCCCCGCTCTTTCCCCTCTCCTCGCTCGAAGCCTGGCTCAAGCTCGGCCGCCGCCGCGCCATTAACGTTGATGCGCTCCGGAGCCACCCCGCGCCGCCAGCTGCTATCCAGGAAGATCGCCGTCCATGACTACATCATCTACGGTTCCGGATCGGCCTGGATCACCGCCACATCGACGCCATCACCATCTTCTTCCACCTTCGACCCCGAGCTCCGCCGCCTTGGATCCGAGCTCCCGCAAGCCTCCAGCCCGTCCGAGCTCGTCATCGGCCTCCCCGGGGTGAGCCTCGTCGTTCCCCTACGTTTCTCCATGTTTCCCCTCATTCCTCGTCGCTGCCATTGCCGCCCCGACCTCGCGTTGACACTGCCGAACTCCCGCTCACCGCGTCCGTCGGGCCCCTCCCCGTGCGCAGCTCGCGTCCGTCCGCGCTCCTGCTTGCTGGCCGCGTTCGCCCCAGGGCCACGCTCGACCACGCCCCGGAACCTCCCCTGCCGTGCCCGGCCGACCTCCGTCCACGCCCTTGTGCGCCCACGGTCGCGACCGCCTGCGCCCGACCGGAACCTCGTGTACCCCGCGCGCGCCTGCCTGCACCCACTCACGGCTGCTGCCGTTGGCGCGCGCGTGCCCATCCAGCCACTTCTTCTGCTGATGCTTTGCTGTTGCTGCGTTTTGTTGTTGTCGCCGCGTTGCTGCTCCTGCTACTTCTCTACTTGCGGCTCCTCCCGTGCAAATGCTTAGCCACTAGCTACGCTACTCTGTCTGATGTGCTACTGCCGCTCAAGCTGACCGCCGCTGCTTTTGCTGGTGCTTAGCCGCTGCTGCTGCCCTGCTACTCCTTGCCGGGGCGCTGCTGTTTGCGGTTGGCCATGGCCACGGCCATGGCCGTGTGCGCCAGTGTGTGTGTGTGTGCTATGTGTGTAGTTGTGTGTGTGAGTGCGCTGTGTGTGTGCGTATGTGTGTGGATGAGGCCGGTCCTATTAGGTAGGTTAGCTAATTAGTAGTTAGGCTAAGTAGTGGTTAGGTGTAGTGTAAATGACATGTGGGACCACCCCTGGTTAATTACCATTTTTATTAAAACTAAAGACAATGACACGCGAGACCCACTTACACTATTCATATGTTGACCAGTCAACCTTTGACCGGGTCAACCCAACCCCACTGGCCCCACTATCATACTCACATGCTAGGGTAGCACTAGGTGACAAAAGTATATTATGTTTTTTTAATTCGAATTAATATAAATCCAGAAATTCCAAAAAATGTATAAATCTTTAAAAATTAATATAAAATAATCCGTAATTCGGATGAAAATGCTTTGTACATGCAAGTTGCTCAGAACGACGAGACGAATCCGGATACGCAACCCGTTCATCCGCCACACATCCCTAGCATAGCAAACACGCAACTTTCCCCCTCCAGTTCATCTGTCCGAAAACATGAAACACCGGGAATACCTTCCCGCATGTTTCCCCCTTCGCCAATAGCACCTACTACTACGTTAGGTCACCTCTAGCACCACGTAATGCCATGTTCCACTTTGTGATGCTTTGATTGCTCTGTTATTTATTGCGTTCCCCCTCCGTTACTTCTTTCTGGCAGACCCCGAGACTGCCGGCGACCCCCAGTTCGACTACGGTGTTGATGACCCCTCCTTCTCGGCTGAGCTTTCAGGCAAGCCCCCCCTTGATGACCAGATATCGCCTATTCCTTCTCTATACTGCTTGCATTAGAATAGTGCAGCATGTTACTGCTTTCGGTTAATCCTATTCTGATGCATAGCCTGTCATTGTTGCTACAGTCGTTAACCTTACCTGCTATCCTACTGCTTAGTATAGGATGCGAGTGTTCCATCAGTGGCCCTACACTCTTGTCCGTCTGCCAAGCTATGCTATCGGGCTGTGATCACTAGGGAGGTGATCACGGGTATATACTTTATACTTTATATACATGACACATGTGGTGACTAAAGTCGGGTCAGCTAGTTGAGTGCCCGCAAGTGATTCTGATGAGGGGGCTGAAAGGACAGGTGGCTCCATCCCGGTAGAGGTGGGCCTGGGTTCCTGACGGCCCCCGACTGTTACTTTGTGGCGGAGCGACAGGGCAGGTTGAGACCACCTAGGAGAGAGGTGGGCCTGGCCCTGGTCGGCGTCTGCAGATACTTAAAAATAACACGCTTAACGAGATCTTGGTATTTGATCTGAATTTGGCCACTGGCCTATACGCACTAACCAACTACGCGGGAACAGTTATGGGCACTCGACGTCGTGGTATCAGCCGAAGCCTTCGTGACGTCAGCGACTGAGCGGCGCGCACCGGATTGGACTGGAACGCCTGCTAGGCTAGGTCTGCTTTCGGCCGCCCTCGCAACGTGCAGGTGTGCAATGGGCGATGGGCCCAGACCCCTGCGCCATAGGATTTAGATCGGCGTGCTAACCCCTCTGTTGTGCCTAGGTGGGGCTGCGACGTGTTTATCTTCCGAGGCCAGGCATGACCCATGAAAGTGTGTCCGGCCAAATGGGATCGAGCGTGTTGGGTTATGTGGTGCACCCCTGCAGGGAAGTTTATCTATTCGAATAGCCGTGTCCCTCGGTAAAAGGCCGACCCGGAGTTGTACATTGACCTGATGACAACTAGAACCGGATACTGAATAAAACACACCCTTCCAAGTGCCAGATACAACCCGGTGATCGCTCTCTAACAGGGCGACGAGGAGGGGATCGCCGGGTAGGATTATGCTATGCGATGCTACTTGGTGAACTTACCATCTACTCTCTTCTACATGCTGCAAGATGGAGGTGGCCAGAAGCGTAGTCTTCGACAGGATTAGCTATCCCCCTCTTATTATGGCATTCTGCAGTTCAGTCCACCGATATGGCCCTTTACACATATACCCATGCATATGTAGTGTAGCTCCTTGCTTGCGAGTACTTTGGATGAGTACTCACGGTTGCTTTTCTCCCTCTTTTCCCTTTCTATACCTGGTTGCCGCAACCAGATGCTGGAGTCCAGGAGCTACAGATCCCGAGGATGATTCTACATGGAGTTCGGCTTCGAGGAGTAGTTAGGAGGTCCCAGGCAGGAGGCCTTGCCTTTTCGATCGTTGCTACTTTTGTGCTAGCCTTCTTAAGGCAATTTGTTTAACTTATGTCTTTACTCAGATATTGTTGCTTCCGCTGACTCGTCTATGATCAAGCACTTGTATTCGAGCCCTCGAGGCCCCTGGCTTGTATTATGATGCTTGTATGACTAATTATGTTTTAGAGTTGTGTTTTGATATCTTCCCGTGAGTCCCTGATCTTGATCGTACACGTTTGCGTGCATGATTAGTGTATGATTGAATCGGGGGCGTCACAAACTCGGTCGGTCCGAGATAAATTCGGCGGAAACCTAACCCTAAATTTTCAAATCAAAACTAATCTAAGGGATATTTTTGCTAGACAAGATGATTTCAATCGTGGCAAGAATCATGGCAAAGCAATGTACTAAGAATCAGAATTGAGGATTAGCACAAAGTTCAAGTTCGTACCCTAGTTCGGCGGCGAACTTTCTATAGCGGCAACGGCGGGGCAGATTGCCGTTGACGGCGGCGGAGACCAGCGGCGGGAGGTCGCTGGCGACGAGAGGATGATCAGGAGACCCGAAGAGGCAGAGCAGGTTATGCGCGGGCGAGGAGGTTCGGAAAAATTTCCAAAATTTGGCCCGTCGGTATATATAACCTGACCCTGTCGGTGTAACTGAGTGGAACGACTCGGTGGCACCGAGATGCAAAACTGCAAGCAGTTACTGCAACTCGGTGTAACCGAAAGGGTCTAATCGGTTGCACCGAGATTGAAAACCATAGATCAACTTAGTGACTCGGTAGGACCGAAAGGCATGAAACGGTCAGACCGAGATGCACAAAGAGGTTTTGGAGGTTTAAGTCTATGACGAATCGGGAACTCCGAGTGCTCCTCACACAGTGGTTCGAATCTGACTAGATCAAACTTTGTGATGTGGCATGAATAGAGTTTGAGACGAGGAAAGCATAGATAGCTAGAGGGAGTTCTTAGGCATTCTTGCCCATCCATTTGGCAAAAGAGAAAAAGCCAAACAATCAAAACAACAAATGGATGTCCTCGAATGAGTAAAATATCCATTCAACATGCTCACACAATCAAAATGGCAAATGAAATATGTGACAAAGCATGCACAAACACTCTAGCATCTATCAAGAAATTTGGCGATGACTAGGTCATCTATATATGAGTATATTGACTTAGGAGTCAAATGAGAACATTTGATCATTGGTCATACTCATCGTTCAAGCACAAGTGGGGTTACCACTTTTACATAAAGCATTGTTGTGTTCACACCATTAGAGTTGCTTTAGCTCAATTGATTAGAGTAAAGCACACCCTAGATGTGATATCCCCCCTAAGAGGGATGAACTAACCTTGGGTTTTGTCGATGATGACTTCATGTAGGTGTTGAAGATGTAGATGCTCAATGTTGATGTAGATCATTTGGAGCAATCCTTTGGAGTGAGTTGCACTTTCAATACCTACACGGGTTAGTCCCACAAGGAACAAACATGGATATCCATAGACATAGAGTGATGCATACACAAGATGATGTCCATGAAAGCATTAGGTTACCTTGTCCCATGTCTTACCAACAAGAGGGTTTGTGACTCCTTGAACTAGTGCAAGATATGGAAGTTGTTTGCACTTGACCTCGCCAACATGATAAAAGTGAAGTATGTTGGCGGAGTCACCCTCAAGAACTCTCTAGTTCTTCTTCTTCTGGATCCACACCATCTTGATGGGAATCCTTGGAGTTGTAGTCATACTTGATGAAGTGGAACTTGATGTAGTCTTGGGAACCCACTTGACCAAGGCCTTAGGTGCTTCTTCAAATGCATCAATTTCCTCTTGAAGCTTGTCCTTGACTTTTTTCTTGTGGTCTTGTGGTGGAAGATCATCTTGAGCTTGTGTCCCTTTGAAAGAAGTAGGATCATACTTCTCTTGTTGAGGAACAAACTTCGTCTTGGGGTATTGATCTTCTTCCCACTCAACTCCATTGGCATTGAACTTTCGTTCAAAACCAACACCTTGATTCTTCCGGTGTCTTCCTTGCTTGCGTACAATTTCCTCAAATTGCATACTTCCGGCAAGGCTCTTGTAAACACCTTTCTCTATAATTCCCTTCAATAAGCTATTTTCTTGCTCAAGTGTAACTTGGATAAGAGAATCATTAGTGGAATCAAGAGAACTACTAGAAGCAACAACATTGGATTTAGCATGATTGTTGTTACTACTAGATGAAGCATCTTTCTTGTTCTTGTTGCTAGATTTAACTTGTGGCATGTAAGTAGACAAGAGTAAACGCTTGGCAATGTAAGAAGAACTTTTCTTGCGAAGATCAACATTGATTGCCTTTAAAAACTAATGCTCTTGCTCAAGGTTGAGATTTTCAAAGCGTAGCTTATCATGAGTCTTTAAAAGTTCTCGATGATCTTCCAAGGTAGTTTCATGAGCTAATTTAAGAGTGTTTAGTTCTTTAGTTAGACGCTCAATCTCCTTCTTATCATGATTAATTGACGTTTCATCATAGTCTTCATCACTAGAGTTTTCAACAAGTAAATCATCATCACCTAGCAAATCATCTTCATCACTATTGAAATCAACATACTCGGGATGTGTTACGTTTGGAGCTTTGGCCATGAAGCATCTTCCAATTCCTTAATTTGGTGAGGCAAATAAGTCGTAGGAGTTGGTTGACACAAGTGCTAGACCGGCAACACCTTCATCTTGAGTATATTGGGAGTCAGAGTGATTGTCGGAGTCGGAGCCGGATACCCATTCACCAACATGAGCTTGATGTCTTCTTTTTGTGTACCTCCTTGATGACTTTTCTTTCCTTTCCGAGTCCTTGCTTCTCCGAGAGGGTTTTCGTTCATAACGATCATCTCTTTGTAGTGATTCTTCTCTTCTACTTCTTCTTTTGGGAGAATCTTCTCTTCTTTTGTAGGGGGTCATACACTCATTGGAGTAGTGTCCGGGTCTTCCACAATTTTAGCAATTTCGCTCACGACTAGAAGATATTTTGTCATTGTAGGACCTTGACTTGGAGCTTCTTTCCTTGCTTCTACTCTTGTAGAACTTGTTGAAGTTCTTTACCATTAGGCTCAATTCTTCATTGAAGGTTTGTTTCTCACTTGATGATGTGGGGGCTTCACATGAGGCTTTGTAAGCACCACTTGACTTGTTATGAAGCTCTTCCTTATCCTTGAGTGACATCTCATGAGCAACAATTCTTCCAATGACTTCCGTTAGTTTGAGATCTTTGTAATTGGGCATCATTCGGATCAATGTGCACACGGTATCATATTTTCCATCCAAGGCTCTTAGGATCATCTTGATGATGAATTTGTCGGTCATCTCTTTACTTCCTAAGCCGGCAATCTCATTTGTGATGAGAGCAAGCCTAGAGTACATTTCAGCGACACGTTCACCATCCTTCATTTTGAACTTGTTAAGTTGACTTTGAAGCACATCCAATTTGGATTCCTTGACGGAGTCGGTACCTTCGTGCATATCAATGAAAGTATCCCAAATTTCCTTTGCATTCTCAAGACGGCTGATTTTGTTGAATTCTTCGGGGCACAATCCATTGAAGAGAATATCACAAGCTTGAGCATTGTATTGTAGCATCTTCAACTCTTCCGCGGTAGCTTCACGGTTAGGTTCTTTCCCATCAAAGAATTCACCTTGCAAACCAATACACACAATAGCCCAAACAATGGGGTTATGTCCAAGAATATGCATTTTCGTCTTATGCTTCCAACTAGCAAAATTTGTACCATCAAAGTAAGAACCTCTACGGTGGTAATTTCGCTCGCTAGACGCCAAACTCTCCTAGGTTGTGAAACCAAGGCTATGACCACCAAAAGCTATGATAATCAAAGAAAATGGAGACCAAAGCTTTGATACCACTTGTAGGATCGAAAGTACGTCTAGAGGGGGGTGATTAGACTACTTGACCAAATAAAAATCTAGCCTTTTCCCAATTTTAGTTCTTGGCAGATTTTAGCAACTTAGCACAAGTCAAGCAATCAACCTACACATGCAATTCTAAGAGGGTAGCAGCGGAATGTAAAACAATTGTATATGAAGGTAAAGGGAGCAGTTTGAGGGAGCAAATGCAATGTTGACACGGAGATTTTTTATCCGTGGTTCCGATAGGTGGTGCTATCGTACATCCACGTTGATCAAGACTTCAACCCATGAAGGGTAACGGTTGCGCGAGTCCACGGCGGGCTCCAACCACGAAGGGTCCACGAAGAAGCAACCTTGTCTATCCCACCATGGCCGTCGCCCACGAAGGACTTGCCTTACTAGGGTATATCTTCACGAAGTAGGCGATCTCCTTGCCCTTACAAACTCCTTGGTTCAACTCCACAATCTTGACGGAGGCTCCCAAGTGACACCTAGCCAATCTAGGAGACACCACTCTCCAAGAAGTAACATATGGTGTGTTGATGATGAACTCCTTGCTCTTGTGCTTCAAATGATAGTCTCCCCAACACTCAACTCTCTCTCTTATAGGATTGGATTTGGTGGAAAGAAGATTTGAGTGGAAAGCAACTTGGGGAAGGCTAGAGATCAAGATTTATGTGGTTGGAATGGAATATCTTGACCTCAACACAAGTGTAGGTGGTTCTCTCTCAGAAAATATGTGTTGGAAGTGTAGGCATGTTCTGATGGCTCTCTCCACGTGAAGAGTGGGTGGAGGGATATATATAACCTCCACACAATATCTAACCGTTACACAGAAATCACCAAACTCGGTGGGACCGATTCAAAGAACTTGGTCAGACCGATTTAGTTCCTAATGTGACCGTTAGGCATTTTGCTGGGACGGACTGGATCAACTCGGTGGGACCGATGTCATTAGGGTTAGGGCATAACGTAATCTCGGTGAGACCGATTACACAAACTCGGTGAGACCGATTTTGGTAATATTCAAACAGAGAGTTGGTCAGGCAAACTCGGTGGGACCGATTCGCTCATCTCGGTTGGACCGAAATGTTACGAAAAGGAAACAGAGTGTTTGCATTGCAATCTCGGTGGGACCGATCGCTCATCTCGGTTTGATCGAAATGTTACGAAGGGAAATAGAGAGTTTGCAATCCCATCTCGGTGAAACCGAGATCCCTATCGGTGAGACCGAAAAGACTAGGGTTTCTGGCAGTGGCTATGTCAACTGAGCTCGGTGGCTCCGGATAGAAAGAATCAGTGGGGCCGAGTTGGAGTTTTGGTTTGGGACAAATGTGGATGTGAGAAAGTAGTGGAGGGTTTTGGAGCATATCACTAAGAATTTTGAGCAAGAACCTCATTAAGCAACACCTCATCCCTTCTTAATAGTATTGGCTTTTCCTATAGACTCAATGTGATCTTGGATCACTAAAATAGAAAATGTAGAGTCTTGTGCTTTGAGCTTGAGCCAATATTTTGTCTTTAGCATTTTGAAGGGTCCACTTTCTAATCCATGCCATGCCAATCATTGAGCTTTCCTGAAATACTCATCTTGGAATAATATTAGCTCAATGAGCTATATGTTGTTAGGAATTACCAAAACCACCCAGGGATAGTTGCACTTTCACCGACCCCTTCTTCCCATCCGCCGTACATAGTGTGGGCCGAACGGCCTCCGGTCGCCCATCGAACCCACCCCAAGAACCTTAAGGTATAATTTACTTATGCCACATGCATTGCTCTAGCTGCATGTGGGCTTTTTCCGCTTCTGCACTCGAATCTAGGTGTTGGATCAAACAGGAAAGTTGTGGGGAAAGTTGTATAGCATGAATCTAGGACGTGGTTCAAAGAGGAAAGGAAGGGGGGACGTACTAGTACAGACTGACTATCCAGCACCTACGTTGGTCGAAAAGGGGAAACAATGACAAACGCAGTATGCACATCTGTAAGGAACTGATCTTTTGTTTTGGGGGACAAGGCTGTAGAGTTTGAGCGGGACTAGATTTGCTGCGCTCACATAGGGAAAGGTGTCTAAAGATAACAAAACTAGGACCTACACAAATATGCTCCTTGGTTGTTTTTGTTCTTTGTTGCAACAGACTGTGCATCATCCCTTCATACATCGGTAGATGCACATGGTGCTGGTGCGTCCACTGTCCCATGCAACTCTTTAGCTGTTGTTAATCTAAGGCCCTGTTTGGTTAAAAACTCCCTAGTCCCTACCTGCTTGGTTCCAGGGACTAAACATGGACTAGAGGTTATTAAGTGACATGCTAAAAGACCATGTTACTCCTAGTAATGAACTAATAGAGACAAGCTGCGATGCGGGGCAGGGGCAACTGTTGGAAAAAAAGTCCCAAAAAGACTCTCCCTCGGGGTCTTCTTTCTTTAGACCCAACGTCCCTCCTGTTTGGTTTAGATGGGACTGACACGGACTTTTTTTAGTCCCTACACCAAAATGTCCCTATAAACAAACACCCTCTAATAATGCCGCTGGAAAATTGATGCAATGCCACAGTTAAAAGAAAATTAGATGTTTAACAAATTTTATTGTTAATATAATCTCTCTGTTAAATTAATCAATGCCACCGTTTGAGAAATGCTACTGTCTTGCTTTCTTTGCCATTTAGGTAAGTTAGATGCTTCTTTTTGTTGGCTTCTGTGTCATCCACCGTTATTGACCACTAGTTGTTTCTTTTGCACCTCTATGTAAACAGGGTTATCTACATCACCTTGTTGCTATTGTGACTTTTTGTTGCACTGCACAAAACACTTTTGTTTTAAGAGTGTTCTGTGCAGTTTAACCAAAATGTCACACCTACAACGTTGCTTGATTGCTTGATCTTAGTGGAATTGCACAAGAGGAAATCTTACTTTCTATCCGTGTTGGCAAATTTGGTTCAGATCTTCTTCTTGTGAGTTGTTTGAATTCCGCGTCATGAGAGGTCAGTACTAGCCTTCTTTCACATGATTGTGCAGTGTGCTTTCATATGTTGTGCTACTTGTACGCTAATGTTGCTTGATTTTAGGGAACTGCACAAATGGAGACAAGACTTCCAATCTGTATGTGCACCGTAATATCCCATTGAGGTAAGATAAGGATATTTCACAACTGTTGGCCTGTATTTTGCCACTTTCATCTGAAAACTAACGTCATTGTTTAGTGCTATACTTGTGCTCCCTAATTGACATGCCAAATCTAACATTGAAGGCGAAGCTTGTCTGTTATTGAACCAAGTGATGAAGGGGAAGAACAAGCGGAAAAAAAAACAAAAATCAACTCCCGGTGCTGTAATGAAGCACTGGAATTGTGATGACACAAGTAATGATATAGTTTTGCATCTTAATTTATTGCTATGGCTGGAACGAGCAATTGTTTTGCCACTGATTTGATGCCACTCTTAATGTAATATGTAATTATCTCTACTTGTGCATACAGGGATCTTCTTTGAAGATACCATATATTTTAGTGGAACTGCACAAGAAGATGTTTGAAACATTAAACTAAGTGAAGAGTATATAGTAAGCATAGCAACCACAATAGATAACAACAGATGGTTCCAGAGAAGTGCTTGATCTGTATGCTCTACACAATAAGCCTCCTGACAAAGGTTGGTACTCGCCCACAGATTTCATCCATATGATTGAGCTTTGTCATCTCTATTGGTGTTGTGCTACTATTTAGATACTGTCATGAGAAAGTGGTATTGTCCTTGAGAAGTGCTTCATCTGTGTTGTTTTAAATATTTCTTTTCCTTTTTTTGAGAAAACAGGGATTCTAGAATTTAGTTGTCCTCTTGTCTTTGCACAACAGTATCATCCTCCTCTGAAGAAGAATATGGAGTACATGAAGTGCCTAGTTCTGATTATCCAGGATAAAGAAGCCAAGCCTCTCTTCTTAAGAAGGGAGCAGTTAAAGGATGGTTACATTATTGCCCACAAGAACAAACTAACTTCAGCCCAGAAGGACTCACGGATCTGCATCTTTGTTGTTGTGATGGCCAGTACAATGTTGTTTTACGATTCCTTCCGGTGCGTTCCATTTTTTAAATGTGTGCTCTGCATGGATCATGTAGGCTGACTGTTTAAACTGTCAATTCATAGTACAGTTTGCTTTATACTAATCACTTTTTTGTATTTATGCAAACAGGGGTGCTCAGCTTGATTTCAATGGGAACTGCACAAAATGTTCATGAATACATCGAATATTTTAGAATCATTCATTTCCACCACAAGAAAGGAGGTGCCGATATGTTCAAGGCGTTGCAACTTATAAAGGTGAAATCATACAAGCTACGCACGAATTTGGTTGATTTTGGTGGAACTGCACAAAAAGAACAGCTGGTTTATTTAGCACGAGGTGCCACGTCAATGTCCGAACTGATGGCAAACCCTGCCCATTCCACAATCGTAGGCATTTGGTATTTTGGAATGGGAAAACCTTGTAAAAGTTTTCTCATTGATGTATGCAAAACAACACGCATTTGACATTTTGGAATGGGACAACCTTGTCAAATTTTGCTCATTGATGTTAGCAAGAAGACATGCGTTAGATATTTTCAAATGGGACGTCCTTTGCTGTTAGCAGCATCTATCGATTTTTCTTTATTCTTTAGTTGTGAAGTAAATATTGGCTCTGACATGTGAATCGCTGAGATGCATAATCATTGATTGTTTTGAATGTTCTCTATGAATTGCCAGGCCTGTGTGTTGATTGCAATGTACAGGAACGCTAAATTTTGTACTCCCTCTGTTCCTTTTTACTTCGCATATTAGATTTCTTTGAAGTCAGTTGATCTTACATTGTGAATGTTGATACTTTTTTCTGTAAGATTGGTCAAAGTACATATACTTTGACTTCAGACAAAACTTATATGCAGACTAAAAAGGACCGGAGGGAGTACATGTGAAACTGCATCAAACGAGGTGATCACCCTGGGAATAATGCTAGTATGTATTGTTTTGCATGTTCATCCGATGCCAGTGATACAAGAATTCAAACAAATCGAACTAAATTCATTCATACACTGCCGGATTCCATATAAACATGTCGGATTTCATTAGATTTCATACATTCTTCAACTAAAAAGGGGTGCGCTGCAGGTATAATTAATTAACTGTAGCACCCGTGTCCGGCTGAGCTGAACAGAAGCTTCTTCTCCAGTGGACTGAGCTTCAGTGACATAACAGCAGGTGCAGTTGCATCACTTACATGTGGGCCAGATGCCTCTTGGGCCCACATGCCAGTGACCCAATTGCACCTGCAGTTAAGTAACAGAAGCAGCATCCTTCTCCAACATAGCTCTCCGACTCCACGTCGCCGCCAAGAAGCTAATCGGCCGTCAATGGTCAACCCGCCTAGCTTGGCTTCAACCGGAGGGTAGCAGCGGTGGCTTTACTTGGACCCGAGCGGCGGCGACCTACCATGTTCTACGCTTCCTCGTTTTCTATGTGGCGCGGCCTTGTTGGCGGCGGGGCGGGGCCTCGACGGAGCCGGCGATGTCCTCTGTCTCGTTGCCGGTGGGGCGGCACCTCGGCGGAGCGGGGGAAATCCTCCCCCTCGTTGCCGGCAGGGTGGGGCCTCGGCTGAGCCGACGATGTCCTCTGCCTCGTTGTTGGCAGGGCGGGGCCTCAGCGGAGCCGGCGGTGTCCTCTACCTCGTTGTTGGCGTCGTGGGGCCTCGGCGAAGCAGGGCCTCGTCGACGCCAGCGATCGGGGACTCGTTGGAGCCGGCATTGTCCTCTCCCTCATCCTCGGTCTCGCCAAACAGCGCCTCACCCGCTTCATCGCCCTCTTTGTTTAGGCGGCCGCAGCCTCCGCCACCCGCATGCGGTACCGCCAGCGCTCGAGGCGGCCCTCGCGGGCGGAGCGGTACGAGTCGAGCAGTGCCTCCTGCTCCGCGGTGATCTGCTCCTCCGCCTGCAGGTGCCCCTGGAGGAGATGGTGGTTGTAGGCGGCGTTGGCGTGCGCCTCCCGGAACTGCTCCTGACGCTTCTGCCTCACCGTGTCCATGTATTGGGCACGGGCCTCGCCGATGGTCATGGTGCAATGCACCGGCGAGGATGGCGCGCAGGAGGGGGTTGGCGCCGGATCGTCGACTACCATGTTCTCCATTGGGACATCGTCGTCCTTCGGCTGCCTACCCTCTAGCCAGTCAGCAGCAATGGTTGCCATCTCCTTGTGGTGCGTCGTCTACCCGTGGTGGGAGTAGTGGTGTGCACAAGAGAAAGGGAACGGAGGCAGATGACTGCGGCTATGGCCGGCGCAGCAGTTTATATAGCAATGGTAGGCGGCGGAGGGACGGACGTGTGGCGCCGGAGTAGCCGCCTCGGCAACCGCTTATCATTAATGTGGGCAGCAGACGCATGGACGGACGGCACTTTTGTCATTTGAAGGCGGAACAATCGCCTGCACCGGGAAGCGGGGCGGGCGGCGCTGACCGTTTCAGGCGGAAAGCGGCGTGGGCGAGGGAGGCGGTCTCGGTGGGCCAGGGCAGACTCGTGCTTGGCAGTAGGTCGGTCCAGCAGCCGGGACATGCTGGCTCGCCAGCGAGCTCGCCGAGCTGAGCGACAACAATCAGACGATGGACGTAGCTTCCGACCAGGAGCCAGCGCCACTGTCCAAGCCGGTTCATACCGTGTTCACCATAGAGCAGGTGCGGCCCACTTCGACGCCCTAATGGCAGAAGAGCTACCAGTGCAGGAGGACCTGTGCTGCAACCTCCATCTCCTCAACAAGCACCGGTGAACAAGGGAAAGATAATGCCGCCGCCGACATGTGGCCCTATGATCCTGGCTTCCCGAATGAGCAGCGAGCGCTGTGTCAGACCATCCGTAGGGCCCGCGAGGCCCTCTCCGTCGTCCATCGAGTTGTTGCGCTCGCCATGGCGCCGCCGTCTCGCATTGCCAACATGGTTAACGACATGAGGAATGAGGAGATGACTTTACTTGGAGAGGATGGCAGTGGGGATCCACCAGGGCCATAGCCGCACGTACGCAAGTGCCTCCTTATGAGTACAACTATAATATTTTTTGCATCCTCCTGGTTTCTTGACATCACGGTCCCACACCATTGTCAGCCTATGTGTGAATAAATGAGAGAATTGCACAAGGAGCGGCCGACAGCTAGGACCAAGCAGCTCGAGCAGTATTTGTCTTTTTGAGGTGTGAGCACTGCAGAGTTTTTCTTGAGCGATGTTTTTGTTGTTGTACAGAGGAGCGCAGGGTATTAAATAGGCGTGTTGTGGCCCATCTAGCCCAGGCCAGATATCCAGCACAGATATTATTATTTTTCAAGCTGAAAATGGCTAGCCCGGCTATACTTTTTTTGGAGGAATACCCAGGCAAGGTCAACTTGTTATTCTCCGCCCCGCTCGGCTGCAAATCTTTCCTAGGAGGGATGCATTAGGCTTAACAAGAAAATGGGCTTTAAGAAATAATAAATGCGATGTAATTATAAAAACTAGGCTGTAATTATAAAAAATGCACCAAACATGTAATTACTTTATAAAATAATATTTCTGTATTTTGAAATTTTTAATTTCATTAATTGTTGTGCGCGCAATGTTTCGTTGGATTTTCACGTAATACAAATTTATATTGAAATTGTATTTAATCTGACTAGAAATTTCGGGATAAAAATATTTCGGATCCCATCAAAATATGGGAAATTTTATTGAATTCTGTTTTGAACGGTTGGTTGAAATTATTAATCATTGTCCTAGCTAGAAAATGGGATGTACATTTAACAAACTGTAAATGGGCTGTAGTAAATTCCATTAGAATTCAAAAATGGGTTGTGCATTCTTACAATCGCAAATGGGCTATAAGTTCTCTGCCACACACTTGTGGGCCTACTAAGTTGACGCGTATGCAAGGCTTTGTCAACTTATAGTCAACACACGGTTCTAGCAGCAGTGTCCGTTGGATGTCCATCCAACGGATGTCGTGCTTCTTCTTCAATCTCGGATATTCTAGCTTCAGCCGCCCAAAAAATGATTCCTCCCCTGACATCTAGGGTGCACCATTTCGGAGGCTGACCTGTGGGCCTACTAAGTTGACGCGTACCAAGGGCTTTGTCAACTTAGTCAATATAAACGATTCTAGCTGCGGTGACCATATGATGTCCATCCAATGGCCGTTGTGATTCTTCAACCTCTGGTCTTCTTGCTCCAGCCGCCCAAAGCAGCGCCGGTCGTGCCACCTGCTCCTGCCTCCTGTGGCCGGCTGTGCTGCCGCGGAGGCCTCACCTCCCCCTACCACTCCCACTGCTGGCCAGGGCCTGCAGTGACGGCATCCTCACACCGCAGCCGAACCAGTGAACCCTCGTACTCCTCTCCGTGTGGGCATCCACTGTCGCGTCTTCCCCGGCTCCGCGTCGTCCCCTTCCTAGGCCTCGCCGTCGTCCACCGCCTTGGTGCTCTCGACGCGGTGTGGTCAATGTGGTCAACGACCGACTTCCATCGGAAGATTACTGTACGTGGAGAGGCTGACAGCTGGGTCCACGGTCGCAGCAAGGAAGTGCCTCCTTATTACGCGGAAAATAATTATTCCTCCACCTGACAGCAGGGGCCCACCGGATGGGCCACCGTATTTTGTGAAAAAAAATGTTTCCCCCTGACTGCTGGGACCCACCAGCTACATCTTCGCACGCAAGGAAGTGCGTCCATATTACGGGCAAAAAAATGATTCGCCCCCTAACTGCTGAGACCCACCAGCTACATCTTCGCACGCAAGGAAGTGCATCCATATTACGGGCAAAAAAAAACGATGCGCCCCCTGACTGCTGGGACCCACCAGCTACATCTTCGCACGCAAGGAAGTGCCTGACAGTCGGGACCCACCCGGTCGAAGTGTACGTAGCGTTGTAATTCTGGTCGCGAACGTGTACGTACATACTGGTCGATCGGTCTGTCTGCAGGCTGCAGCGATGAACCGTGGCCGTGTAAGGAAGGGCACGTGTGGTAGTAGAGGCGCGCACGTGTGGTAGTAGAGGCGCGCACGTAGCATGTACACGTAAGAACAGCGGCCAGGGTGCAAGAAAGAAAATACGGCCACGTATGTACATACGGGCGGGGTCTCGAACGCCTACTCGCGCATACGTACGACCACGGCTCGTGTACATGGCTGTGGCTGGGTCGGAACGGAGAAACTGCGTCGTCGTCGTGTTCATGGGGAGCCAACCAGCTGGGTCAGAACAGAATGCGTCGTTGTGTTCATCGGGAGCCAACCGGCTTGGATGGAACAAGCGATGGAAACAAGGCCTGGCGTACCGCAGAACGGAGGAAACGGCCTTGTGTTCGACCGGCCACCGTGGAAACAGGATCTTGTTCATCGGGAGGGGTCTGGCGTACCACAAAATGGAGGAAACGGACCTCCTACGGTCAAAACGGTGTCCTGTTGATCGGGAGGGGAGTGGCGTACCGCAAAACCGAGGAAACGGACTTGTGTTGGAGCGCTACGGTCGAAACGGGGGTCCTGTTCATCGGGAGGGGTGTGGCATATCGCAAAACGAGACTCCACGGGATACTGTTCATCTCCACCGTCGACCTCCTCCAGCCTCCACGGGCTCCTGTTCATCCACCGTCGATCTCCTCCAGCCTCCACCTGCGACTGTTCATCCACGGGCTCCTGTTCATCCAGCCTCCACTGCGCGCTCGTCCACCGGCTACTGTTCAACCAGCCCTCTCCACGGGGGTCCTGTTCAACCACCCCTCCACGGGCTACTGTTCATCCAGCCCTCCACCGGCTACTGTTCAACCAGCCCTCCACCGGCTACTGTTCAACCAGCCCTCCACGGGGTCCTGTTCATCCAGCCCTCCACGGGGTCCTGCTCATCCACCGGCCCGATCGATCGGGGTACTGTTCATCTAGCAGCAACAGCCTCTACTACCACAGGTTCCTGTTCATCCAAACCCCCTCAACAACGCTCACTGTTCATCCAGGGAAGGAGGAAGCAGTGTTTGATCGGCTTCAGTTAGCAGCAGTAGCGAAGGAATCACTCGGGTTCAGTTAACAGCAAGGGATCGATCGATCGCTTGGGTTCAGTAACGCGTAGCCTGCAGTGCAATCGCTCGGGTTCAGTTAGAGCCCAACGCCTCGCTCGGGTTCAGTTAGAGCCCAACGCCTCGCACACACGCGCGTACGTATGAGAGAAACGCGCATCGCTCGGCCCCCGACCACCCACCGTAACTGGGAACTCCCCGATATTTTCCTCGCCCTCGCTTTAACCACGGTTTTTTCCGTCGTGGACGGCCCAAAGAATGTCATGCAGCTGCGTCTCCGGCCCGCCCAGGACGAAAAGCCCATTTTCTGTCATGATTTTTTGTCATAGAAGTAGGACCCCACCACATCTACGATGATACCGGGTTTTTTCACAATTATCGTCATAGAAGTGTCATAAGTATGACAGAAAAAAATTTCGTTCGGCCCAAAATGTCACGGATGTGTCTTTTTTTTGTAGTGTTGGACTGGGGAGTCCTAGTAGGATTCCCCACACCTAGCGCGCCCCCTTGGGCCGGCCACCTCTTCCCTCCCCTCCTTTATATACATGGCGAGGGGCACCCCAAAGACACACAAGTTGATCTTTTAGCCGTGTGTGGTGCCCCCCTCCACAGTTACACACCTCAGTCATATCGTCGTAGTGCTTAGGCCCTGTGCTGGTAACTTCATCATCACAGACACCACGCCGTCGTGCTGACGAAACTATCCCTCGGCCTCAACTGGATCAAGATTTCGAGGTACGTCACCGAGCTGAACGTGTGCAGATCGCGGAGGTGCCGTGCGTTCGGTATACTTGGATCGGTTGGATCGCGAAGACGTTCGACTACATCAACCGCGTTACTAAACGCTTCCGCTTTAGGTCTATGAGGGTACATGGACACACTCTCCCCACTCGTTGCTATGCTTCTCCTAGATAGATCTTGCATGATCGTAGGTAAATTTTTTGAAATACTACGTTCCCCAACAGTGGCATCTGAGCCAGGTCTATGCGTGGATGTTATATGCACGAGTAGAACACAAAGAGTTGTGGGTGATAATAGTCATACTGCTTACCAGCATGTCATACTTTGATTCGGTGGTATTGTTGGATGAAGCGACCCAGACCGACATTACATGACCGCGTTCATGAGACTGGTTCTACCGTCGTGCTTTGCACACTGGTGGCTAGTGGGTGTCTGTTTCTCCAACTTTAGTTGAATCAGGTGTGACTATGCCCGGTCCTTGTTGAAGGTTAAAACAGCACACTTGACGAAAAATCGTTGTGGTTTTGATGCGTAGGTAAGAACGGTTCTTGTTAAGCCCGTAGCAGCCACGTAAAACTTGCAACAGCAAAGCAGAGGACGTCCAACTTGTTTTTGCAGGGCATGTTGTGATGTGATATGGTCAAGATGTGATGAGATATAAATTTTTGTATGAGATGATCATGTTTTGTTAAAGTTATCGGCAACTGGCAGGAGCCTTATGGTTGTCTCTTTATTGCATAAGATGCAAGCGCCATATAATTGCTTTACTTTATCGCTATGCGATAGCAATAGTTGCAAAAGCAATAGTTGGCGAGACGACCATGTGATGACACATTGATAAAGATCAAGATGATGGAGATCATGGTGTCATACCGGTGACGATGGAGATCATGACGGTAGTTTGGCGATGGGGATCAAAGGCACAGGATGATGATGGCCATATCATGTCACATATTTTGATTGCATGTGATGTTTATCTTTTATGCATCTTATTTTGCTTAGTACGGCGGTAGCATTATAAGATGAACCCTCATTAAATTTCAAGGTACAAGTGTTCTCCCTGAGTATGCACCGTTGCGACAGTTCATCGTGTCGAGACACCACATGATGATCGGGTGTGATAAGCTCTACGTTCACATACAACGGGTGCAAGCCAGTTTTGCACACCCAGAATACTCGGGTTAAACTTGACGAGCCTAGCATATGCAGATATGGCCTCGGAACACTGAGACCGAAAGGTCGAGCGTGAATCATATAGTAGATATGATCAACATAGTGATGTTCACCATTGAAAACTACTCCATCTCACGTGATGATCGTAGATCGTTTAGTTGATATGGATCACGTGATCACTTAGATGATTAGAGGGATGTCTATCTAAGTGGGAGTTCTTAAGTAATATGATTAATTGAACTTTAATTTATCATGAACTTAGTCCTGGTAGTATTTGCATAACTATGTTGTAGATCAATAGCTCGCGATGTAGCTCCCTGTTTATTTTTGATATGTTCCTAGAGAAAAAACTATGTTGAAAGATGATAGTAGCAATGATGCAGACTAGGTCCGTGATCTGAGAATTATCCACATTGTTGCACAGAAGAATTATGTCCTTGATGCACTGCTAGGTGACGGACCTATTGCAGGAGCAGATGCAGACGTTATGAACGTTTGGCAAGCTCGGCATGATAACTACTTGATAGTTTAGTGCGGTATGCTTTACGGCTTAGAAACAGGACTTCAAAAACGTTTTGAACACCACAGAGCATATAAGATGTTCCAAGAGCTGAAATTGGTATTTCAGACTCATGCCCAAGTGGAGAGGTATGAGACCTCTGACAAGTACTTTGCCTACAAGATGGAGGAGAATAGCTCAACCAGTGAGCATGTGCTCAGATTGTCTGAGTACTACAAATGCTTGAATCAAGTGGGAGTTAATCTTCCAGATAAAATAGTGATTGACAGAGTTCTCTAGTCACTATCACCAAGTTACTGGAACTTCGTGATGAAATATAACATGCAAGGGATGACGAAAACGATTCCTGAGCTCTTCGTGATGCTGAAATCGACGAAGGTAGAAATCAAGAAAAGCATCAAATGTTGATGGTTGACAAGACCACTAGTTTCATGTAAAAGGGCAAGGGAAAGAAAGGGAACTTCAAGAAGAATGGCAAGCAATTTGCCACTCCCATGAAGAAGCCCAAAGCTAGACCCAAGCCTAAAACTGAGTGCTTCTACTGCGAAGGAAATGGTCACCGGAAGCGGAACTGCCCCAAATACTTGGCGGATAAGAAGGATGGCAAAGTGAACAAAAGTATATATGATATACATGTTATTGATGTGTACTTTACTAGTGTTCATAGTAGCCCCTGGGTATTTGATACTGGTTCAGTTGCTATGATTAGTAACTCGAAATAGGAGTTACTAAATGAACAAAGACTAGTTGAGGGCAAGGTGACGATGTGTGTTGGAAGTGATTCCAAGGTTGATAAGATCACCATCGCACATTCCCTTTACCTTTGGGATTAGTGTTGAACCTAAAATAAGTGTTATTTGGTGTTTGCGTTGAGCATAATATGATTGGATCATGTTTATTGCAATACAGTTATTCATTTAAGTCAAAGAATAATTGTTATTCTGTTTACATGAATAAAACCTTCTGTGGTCATACACCCATGGTGAATGGTTTATTGAATCTCGATCATAGTGATACACATATTCATAATATCGACGCCAAAAGATGCAAAGTTGATAATGATAGTGCAACATATTTGTGGCACTGCCGTTTAGGTCATATTGATTCAAAGCGCATGAAGAAACTCCATGCTGACGGGCTTTTGGAATCACTTGATTATGAATCACTTGATGCTTGCGAACCATGCCTCATGGGAAAGATGACTAAGACTCCGTTCTCCGGAACAATGGAGCGAGCAACTGACTTATTGGAAATAATACATATTGATGTACATGATCCGATGAGTATTGAGGCTCGCGGCGGGTATCATTATTTTCTGACCTTCACAGATGATTTGAGCAGATATGGGTATATCTACTTGATGAAACCTAAGTCTGAAACATTTGAAAAGTTCAAAGAATTTCAGAGTGAAGTGGAAAATCATCGTAACAAGAAAATAAAGTTTCTACGATCTGATCGCGGAGACGAATATTTGAGTTACGAGTTTGGTCTTCATTTGAAATTATGTGGAATAGTTTCGCAACTCGCGCTACCTGGAACACCACATCGTAATGGTGTGTCCGAACGTCACAACTATACTTTATTAGATATGGTGCGATCTATGATGTCTCTTGCCGATTTATCACTATCGTTTTGGGGTTATGCATTAGAGAAAGCTGCATTCACGTTAAATAGGGCACCGTCTAAATCCGTTCAGACGACACAATATGAACTGTGGTTTGGCAAGAAACCTAAGCTATCGTTTCTTAAAGTTTGAGGCTTCGATGCTTATATGAAAAAGCTTCAACCTGATAAGCTCGAACGCAAATCGCAGAAATGTGTCTTCATAGGATACCCAAAGGAAACTGTTGGGTACACCTTCTATCACAGATCCGAAGGCAAAATTGCTAAGAATGGATCCTTTCTAGAGAAGGAGTTTCTCTCGAAAGAAGTGAGTGGGAGGAAAGTAGAACTTGATGAGGTAATTGTACCTTCTCCCGAATTGGAAAGTAGTACATCACAGAAGTCAATTCCAGTGATTCCTACACCAATTAGTGAGGAAGCTAATGATGATGATCATGAAACTTCAGATCAAGTTACTACTGAACCTCGTAGGTCAACCAGAGTAAGATCCGCACCAGAGTGGTACGGTAATCCTGTTCTGGAAGTCATGTTACTTGACCATGACGAACCTACGAACTATGAGGAAGCGATGATGAGCCCAGATTCTGCGAAATGGCTTGAGGCCATGAAATCTGAGATGGGATCCAAGTATGTGAACAAAGTGTGGACTTTGGTTGACTTGCCCGATGATCGGCAAGCCATAGAGAATAAAATGGATCTTCAATAGGAAGACGGACGCTGATAGTAGTGTTACTATATACAAAGCTCGAATTGTAGCAAAAAGTTTTTGACAAGTTCAAGGTGTTGACTACGATGAGATTTTCTCACTAATAGCGCTGCTTAAGTCTGTCCGAATCATGTTAGCAATTGCCACATTTTATGAAATCTGGCAAATGGATGTCAGAAACTACATTCCTTAATGGATTTCTTAAAGAAGAGTTGTATATGATGCAACAAGAAGGTTTTGTCAATCCTAAAGGTGCTAACAAAGTCTGCAAGCTCCAGCGATCCATCTATGGAGTGGTGCAAGCATCTCGAAGTTGGAATATACGCCTTGATAAGGTGATCAAAGCATATGGTTTTAGACAGACTTGTGATGAAGCCTGTATTTACAAGAAAGTGAGTGGGAGCACTACAACATTTCTGATAAGTATATGTGAATGACATATTGTTGATCGGAAATAATGTAGAATTTTTCTGGAAAGCATAAAGGAGTGTTTGAAAGGAGTTTTTCAAAGAAAGACCTCAGTGAAGCTGCATACATATTGAGCATCGAGATCTATAGAAATAGAACAAGATGCTTGATAAGTTTTTCTTTTCAATGAGCACATACCTTGACAAGATTTTGAAGTAGTTCAAAATGGAACAGTCAACGAAGTAGTTCTTGCCTGTGTTGCAAGGTGTGAAGTTGAGTAAAGACTCAAAACCCGACCACGGCAGAAAATAGAAAGAGAATGAAAATTCATTCCCTATGCCTCAGTCATAGGTTCTATGAAGTATGCTATGCTGTGGACCAGACCTATTGTGAACCTCACCATGAGTTTGGCAAGAGGGTACAATAGTGATCCAGGAGTAGATCACTAGAAAGCGGTCAAAATTATCCTTAGTGGAATCAGGAGATATTTCTCGGTTATGGAGGTGATAAAGAGTTCGTCATAAAGAGTTACGCTGATGCAAGCTTTTACACCGATCCAGATGACTCTGAGTCTCAATCTGGATACATACTGAAAGAGGGAGCAATTAGCAAGACTAGCTCCATGCAGAGCATTGTAGACATAGAAAATTTGCAAAATACATAGACATAGAAAATATGCAAAATACATACGGCTCTTTATGTGGCAGACCCGTTGATTAAACTTCTCTCGCAAGCAAAACATGATCACTCTTTGGGTGTTAATCACATAGCGATGTGAACTAGACTATTGACTCTAGTAGACCTTTTGGGTGTTAGTCACATGGCGATGTGAACTAATCACATAGTGATGTGAACTATTGGTGTTAAATCACATGACGATGTGAACTACAAGTGGGAGACTGAAGGAAATATGCCCTAGAGGCAATAATAAAGTTGTTATTTGTATTTCCTTATATCATGATAAATGTTTATTATTCATGCTAGAATTGTATTAACCGGAAACTTGATACATGTGTGAATACATAGACAAAACAAAGTATCCCTAGTATGCCTCTACTAGACTAGCTCGTTAATCAAAGGTGGTTTAAGTTTCCTGACCATAGACATGTGTTGTCATTTGATGAACGGGATCACATCATTAGAGAATGATGTGATGGACAAGACCCATCCGTTAGCTTAGCATTATGATCATTGAGTTTTATTGCTATTGCTTTCTTCATGACTTATACATGTTCCTCTAACTATGAGATTATGCAACTCCCGAATACCGGAGGAACACCTTGTGTGCTGTCAAACGTCACAACGTAACTGGGTGATTATAAAGATGCTCTACAGGTGTCTCCGAAGGTGTTTGTTGAGTTGGCATTGATCGAGATTAGGATTTGTCACTCCGATTGTCGGAGAGGTATCTCTGGGCCCTCTCGGTAATGCACATCACTATAAGCCTTGCAAGCAATGTAACTAATGAGTTAGTTACGGGATGATGCATTACGGAATGAGTAAAGAGACTTGCCGGTAACGAGATTGAACTAGGTATGGTGATACCGATGATCGAATCTTGGGCAAATAACATACCGATGACAAAGGGAACAATGCATGTTGTTATGTGGTTTGACCGATAAAGATCTTCGTAGAATATGTAGGAGTCAATATGAGCATCCAGGTTCCGCTATTGGTTATTGACCGGAGATGTGTCTCAGTCATGTCTACATAGTTCTCGAACCCGTAGGGTCCGCACGCTAACGTTCGATGATGATTTGTATTATGAGTTATGTGATTTGATGTACTGAAGGTTGTTAGGAGTCCTGGATGAGATCACGGACATGACGAGGAGTCTCGAAATGGTTGAGACGAAAATATCGATATATTGGAGGCTATATTCGGACATCGGAAAGGTTCCGAGTGATTCGGGTATTTTTCGGAGTACCGGAGAGTTACGGTAATTCACCAGGGGAAGTATTGGGCCTTAATGGGCTTTAGTGGAAAGGAGAGAAGGGACACAACGGGAGGCAGCGCGGCCCCCCATGGGCTGGTCTGAACTGGACTAGGAGGGGGTGGCGCCCCCCCCCCTACTTTCCTTCTCCCCTCTTCCTCCTTCCCTGCTTCTCCTACTAGGAATAGGGAAGAGTAGGGGAATCCTACTTGGACTGGGGAGTCCTAGTAGGATTCCCCACACCTGGCACGCCCCCCTTGGGCCGGCCACCTCTTCCCTCCCCTCCTTTATATACGTGGTCAGGGGCACCCCAAAGACACACAAGTTGATCTTTTTAGCCGTGCGGTGCCCCCTCCACAGTTACACACCTCGATCATATCGTCGTAGTGCTTAGGCGAAGCCCTGCGCCGGTAACTTCATCATCACCGTCACCACGCTGTCGTGCTGACGGAACTATCCCTCGGCCTCAACTGGATCAAGAGTTCGAGGGACGTCACTGAGCTGAACATGTGCAGATCGCGGAGATGCCGTGCGTTCGGCACTTGGATCGCGAAGACGTTCGACTAGATCAACCGCGTTACTTAACGCTTCCGCTTTCGGTCTACGAGGGTACGTGGACACACTCTCCCCGCTCGTTTCTATGCTTCTCCTAGATTGATCTTGCGTGATCGTGGGTAATTTTTTGAAATACTACGTTCCCCAATAGCAACCTCTCGACCCCTCAGCGTTCCTCGACCCTCGGGCCCTCGACGACCCTCGACCCTCGAACCCTCGGAGACCCTCGACCCCTCGGTGACCCTCGACCCCTCGGTGACCCTCGACCCTCTACCCTAGTTCTCGACCCTCGACCCCTCGGCGATCCTCGACACCCTCATTCCCGATAAAAATTAAGAAGAGGAAAAAGAAAAAAAGAGGAGAAGAAGAAAAAAAAGGAGAAGAAGAAGGAATAGAGGAGAAGAAGAAAAAAAGATTAAATAGATTTATTTAATCTATTTTTTCTTGTTCTCCTCTATTCCTTCTTCTTCTCCTCTTTTTTCCTTCTTCTTGCTCTTTTTTGTTTCTCCTCTTCTTCCTCTCCTTCTTTCTCTTCTTATTGTTTTTCTCCTCTTCTTCTCTTTTTTCTCCCCTTTTTCCTCCCGTTCTTTTTCTTCCCTTCTTCCTTCTTCCTTCTTCCTAGATAAAACTTTTCTAAAAATGTAACTTTTGCCGCTCATGTCAAAGTTATTGGGGAGAGGGTATATCGACCACCCCTCATGTCGAAGTTATCGGGGAGGGGGTATATCGATCCCCACCTCCCTCCCCGATATGAACAATCTAATAAATCTAATAAAAAGCATGATTTGAACATACATACAGCCACATACATACATATATACATTATATACATATGAACAAAAATTTAATCTAATAAAAAATAAAAAACAGAGCCGGGGCGGCGCGGCGGCTCACAGCGGGGGCGGCTGGCGACGGCGACGTCAATGGCGACAACGACGGACACAGCGGGGGCGGCGAGGGCGCCGACGCGCGGAGGCGAGCCGCGGGCAGGGGCTCGGGCGCATGGCAGGGACCGACGCGGCGACGGCGTGGTCGGGGCAGGGGCGGCGCGACAACGGGCGCCGGCGACGGCGACGGCAGGGACGAGTGCGGGCGACGGTGACGACGGGGACGGGCGCGGGCGACGGTGACGGCGGGGACGGGCGCAGGCAACGGCGATGACGGGCGCGGGCGACGGCGACGAGGAGAGGGCATCGGCATCGGAGCAGAGGGCGGCGCCGGCGTCGGGGAGAATGAGAAACTGCTGAAAATTTCCAAAGTGTTGGCTTATATAGCCAGCCCTTTAGTCCCGGTTGGTGGCACCAACCGGGACCAATTCCCCCCTTTAGTCCCGGTTGGTGCCACTAACCGGGACCAAAGGTCTCTTTTCAGTAGGGGCGGGAAGCAGAGGCCTTTGCTCCCGGTTGGTGCCACCAACCGGGACCAAAGGCCTTGTCCTGCCCACGCCCAAATGTTTACTCCCACCTCGCTAGTTGAGAGGACCTCGGAGTGGTTTATAAGCCCCATTGCGGCTGCCCCCTCGAGCTCCTCTCAAGTGCAGGCTTACTGGGCCAAATCACACACTATGCTGCCTGCGAGCCTGAATCCTGGTCCATGGTTGGGTTTCTAGTCGTATTTAGGCCGTGATGGCCTAGTAGGTGGCAATTTTTTTATTTTTTCCCATTTTTCTGTTTTCTTTTTTGCTTTATTTATTTTGTTTTGTTTCTACTTATTTATTTTATTAAAGTTTACTTTATTTTATTTTGTTTCTACTTATTTATTAAAGTTTATTTTGTTTTTACTTATTTATTTTATTTTGTTTCTACTTATTTACTTTATTTTATTTTTTGCTTTTTTATTTATTTTATGAAAATTCTTTTTGCTTATAATGTTTTGAACAGAAAATACTTCGATAATTTTAGTTGCATAAATTTTATATAATTTTAGTTTCAATAATACTAGAGGTTTATAAAAAAACTTTTTAGTTGATTCCTTTTGCTATTAGAGTTTCATTAAAGTTTTCTAGTTCATTCTTTTTTGTATTATAGTGTCATTGAAGTTTTCTAGTTCATTCTATTAGTTTATTATTTTTCCTATTAGAGTTTCGTAAAAGCTTTCCAGATAGTTCATTTTTACATTAGTTCATTATTCGAGCTAAATGACCCTGAAATTGAAAAGCACTTCAGATGAACTCTCAAGAGGTTAAAAATTGGCATGGTATCATCATTTCACCGACATAGCATGTGCTAAAAATTGAGAGGGTTACGGCGAAAACTAGATGCACTTCGTGTACAAAATGGACAATCTCTTTCGAAGTATCATGGTTCCGGACAAAAACTCATCAGGTACAAAGGGATTTCATTTTTTTGAACTTATTTGAACTCCAGACTTTTTGTGTGTTCAAAATGAACGATTCAGAGCCACATCATGAAATTTCAACCCTTTCTGACTTCATCTGTTATTTTTCATGCATTTAATGACTTGTTTGAGCTAAATGACCCTGAAATTGAAAGCACTTCAGATGAACTCTGAAGAGGTTGAAAATTGGCATGGTATCATCATTTCACCCACATAGCATGTGCTAAAAAGTTGAGAGGGTTACGGCGAAAACTGGATGCACTTCGCGTACAAAAATGGACAATCTCTTTCGAAGTATCAGGGTTTCGGACGAAAATTCATCTGTTACGAAGGGATTTCATTTTTTCTGAACTTATTTGAACTCCAGAATTTTTGTGTGCTCAAAATAAACCATTCAAAGCCACATAATCAATTTTCAACCCTTTCTGATTTCATCTGTTATTTTTCATGCATTTACTAATTTTTTTGAGCTAAATGACCCTGAAATTGAAAAGCACTTCAAATGAACTCTGAAGAGGTTCAAAATTGGCATGGTATCATTATTTCACCCACATAGCATGTGCTAAAAATTTGAGAGGGTTACGGCAAAAACTGGATGCACTTCGTGTACAAAATGGTCAATCTCTTTCGAAGTATCAGGACTTCGGAGGAAAACTCATCTATTACAAAAGGCATTTCGTTTCTTCACATGTAACTGCAGTGATATTCTAGATCAAAGGCATCATCATAATAGTTGTGGAGAGAAAGTCTTCACTTTTTCTTCGCTTGTGTCCTTTGCTTATTGCGCCGTAACCATGGGTATTCTTCATCGCTTAACAGGGTGCTTGGGTCAGCCTTGACTTTGAAGGGAGGAATTTCATGAAACTTTTCATAATCCCATGATGTCTCTTTTTCCTGAAAGAACTATGTGGCACTTTGGCTCATCGTATGATATATTCCTTCCTTATCTTTTCTTTTTCTCGGTTTGGTAGACATGTCCTTCACATAGAAAACATGTGCCACATCATTGGCTAGGACGAACAGTTCGTCTGTGTACCCAAGATTGTTAGATCCACTGTTGTCATTCCGTACTGTGGGTCTACCTGTACCCCGCCTCCTGACAGATTGACCCATTTGCACTTAAACAAAGGGACCTTAAAATCATGTCCGTAGTCAAGTTCCCGTATGTCCACTATGTAACCATAATATGTGTCCTTTCCCCTCTTGATTGTTGCATCAGAGCGGACACCGCTGTTTTGGTTGGTGCTCTTTTGATCTTGGGCGATCGTGTAAAATGTATTCCCATTTATCTCGTATCCTTTGTAAGTCAATACAGTCGAACATGGTCCCCTGGACAACGAGTACAGCTCAGCAGAAATAGTGTTGTCACCTCTGAGACATGTTTCCAACCAACTGCCGAAAGTCCTGATGTGTTCACATGTAATCCAGTCGTCACACTCCTCCGGGTGTTTGGAGCACAGACTGTTCTTGTGTTCATCGACATACGGGGTCACCAAGGTAGAGTTCTGTAGAACTGTGTAGTGTGCCTGAGACCAAGAATGCCCGTCCCTGCATATTATTAAGTCCCCTCCTAGCGTGCCTTTTCCAGTCAGTCTCCCCTCATACCGCGATTAAGGGGGACCAATCTTCTTAAGGCCAGGAATGAAGTCAACACAAAACCCAATGACATCCTCTGTTTGATGGCCCGTGGAGATACTTCCTTCTGGCCTAGCGCGGTTACGGACATATTTCTTTAGGACTCCCATGAACCTCTCAAAGGGGAACATATTGTGTAGAAATACGGGGCCCAGAACGACAATCTCGTCGACTAGATGAACTAGGACGTGCGTCATGATATTGAAGAAGGATGGTGGGAACACCAGATCGAAACTGACAAGACATTGCGCCACATCACTCTTTAGCCTTGGTATGATTTCTGGATTGATCACCTTCTGAGAGATTGCATTGAGGAATGCACATAGCTTCACAATGGCTAATCGAACGTTATTCGATAGAAGCCCCCTCAATGCAACCGGAAGCAGTTGCGTCATATTCACGTGGTAGTCATGAGACTTTAGGTTCTGGAACTTTTTCTCTGGCATATTTATTATTCCCTTTATATTCGACGAGAAGCCAGACGGGACCTTCATACTAAGCAGGCATTCAAAGAAGATTTCATTCTCTTCTTTGGTAAGAGCGTAGCTGGCAGGACCTTCATACTGCTTTGGAGGCATGCCGTATTTTTCGTGCTAACGTTGCAGGTCCTCTCGTGCCTCCGGTGTATCTTTTGTCTTCCCATACACGCCCAAGAAGCCTAGTAGGTTCACGCAAAGGTTCTTCGTCACGTGCATCATGTCGATTGAAGAGCGGACCTCTAGGTCTTTCCAGTAGGGTAGATCCCAAAATATAGATTTCTTCTTCCACATGGGTGCGCGTCCCTCAGCGTCATGCGGAAGAGATAGTCCGCCGAGACCCTTTCCAAAGATTACGTGTAAATCATTGACCATAGCAAGTACGTGATCACCGGTATGCATGGCAGGCTTCTTCAGGTGATCTGCCTCGCCTTTGAAATGCTTGCCTTTCTTTCCACATTGATGGTTGGTCGGAAGAAATCGATGATGCCCCAGGTACACATTCTTCCTGCATTTGTCCAGGTATATACTTTCGGTGTCAGCTAAGCAGTGCGTGCATGCGTGGTATACCTTGTTTGTTTGTTCTGAAAGGTTACTGAGAGCAGGCCAATCGTTGATGGTTACAAACAGCAACGCATGCAGGTTAAATTCCTCCTGTTTGTGCTCATCCCACATACGTACACTGTTTCCATTCCACAGCTGTAAAAGTTCTTCAATTAATGGCCTTAGATACACATCATTGTCGTTGCCGGGTTGCTTAGGGCCTTGGATGAGAACTGGCATCATAATGAACTTCCGCTTCATGTAGATCCAAGGAGGAAGGTTATACATACATAGAGTCACGGGCCAGGTGCTATGATTGCTGCTCTGCTCCCCTAAAGGATTAATGCCATCCGCGCTTAAACCAAACCATACGTTCCTTGGGTCACCTGCAAACTCAGCCCGGTACTTTCTCTCGATTTTTCTCCATTGCGACCCGTCAGCGGATGCTCTGAACTTCCCGTCTTTCTTAAAACCAAAGTACATACATAGTTATCATTGAACAACATATAGCTCTCCAGAGCATCTAACTAAACCATACATTTAAACTATGTAAAACATTTCAATGCAACAACAAATGCGATCATAATCGCAACCAAGGTAACAATTGATCCAACGGCATAATGATACCAAGCCTCGGTATGAATGGCATATTTTCTAATCTTCAAACGCATTGCATCCATCTTGATCTTGTGATCATCGACGACATCTGCAACATGCAACTCCAATATCACCTTCTCCTCCTCAATTTTTTTTATTTTTTCCTTCAAGTAATTCTTTTCTTCTTCAACTAAATTTAACCTCTCGACAATAGGGTCAGTTGGAATTTCTGGTTCGCATACCTCCTAGATAAATAAAATCTATGTCACGTTGGTCGGCATAATTGTCATAAACAATAAATGAACCAAATAGTTATAAAAGACAACATATACCACATCCGAATCATAGACAGGACGAGGGTCGAGGGGGGCGGATGCCAAAACCATCGCACTATATAATAACAAGCAATAATAAAACTAAGAAAATTAGACAAGTATCTATCTAATCATCCAAGTAAGAATTTTTTCTTTCAGAAAGAAGATAAGAATAAGAGGCTCACCACAGTGGTGCCGGCGACGAGATCAGCGCGGGCGGTCGATGGCGGTGTAGACGGGGACGAAACTTGACGGACTGCTAAACCTAGACAAATCTCGAGGAAAATGGAGCTTGGAGGTCGAGCTTCGAGCGGAGAAAGCTCAACTAGTGTGGCTCGGGAATTTCATCGAACACCTCATGTGCATAGGAGGTGAGCTAGAGCACCACAAAGCTCTCCCCTCACTGGCCAGAAAAAAAAGCAGTGTGGAGTGCTCTGCTCGCTGGCGAGGGGGTATATATAGCCACCTTATTGGTCCCGGTTCGTTGCTGGAACTGGGACTAAAGGCCCCCCTTCTGTCCCGGTTTCAGCCACGAACCGGGACCAATGGATGTGGGCCAGCAGCGAGGCTCATTGGTCCCGGTTCGTGTCTGGAACCGGGACCAAAGGGTCCAGACGAACTGGGACCAATGCCCCACGAGGCCCGCCGGCCCCCTGGGCGTACGAACCGGGACGTATGCCCCCATGGGTCCCGGTTCGTGACTGAACCGGGACTAATGGGCTGGCCGGGCCCGAACCAAGCCCTGTTTTCTACTAGTGTCTTGGTCAGGGAAGGTGTTTGTGGCATTCTGGATATCTTAATGGAAGCACTGACTGAGAAGTACCTAGGCCTCCCTACCATGGTTGGAGTAGACAGAAGCAACTGTTTCTAGCACCTTATCGATAGAATTTGCCAAAGGTTAAAGGGATGGAAGGAAAAGATCCTATTAGTACAAGGTAAAGAAATTTTGGTAAAATCGGCGGCACAAGCAATGCCCTCTTATGCTATGTCTGTCTTTAAATTACCCAAGGGGGTTTGCAAGTCAATAACAGATGAAATTTCGGGTTTTGGTGTGGAGATGGAGAGGCAAAAAAGAAAATGCACTGGCTTGCATGGTGGAAAATGGGTGTTCCAAAGAAGAGGGGTGGCATGGGGTTTAGGGACCTTCACAGTTTTAAACTTGCTATGTTAGCAAAGCAGTGTTGGCGACTACTCCAAAATCCCGATTCTTTGTGTGCACACGTTCTGAGTGCTATGTATTATCCAAAAAGAGACATACTGAAGGCAGTGCCTAAAAAGGGCTCATCGTTCACATGGCAAAGCATTGTTGTAGGTATACAAACCTTCAAGAGAGGGTGTATTTGGCGGGTTGGATCTGGTTCACACATTAATATCTGGGATGATCCTTGGATTCCCTCTAGTGAGTTAAGAATAATCATCACACCCAAGGGAGGAACTATGCTGACAAAGGTTGAAGAATTAATTAACCCGCACACGGCCAGTGGGATGTTGAACTCCTTCAGGACATTATCTTCCACGTGGATGTTACTAGAATTGTACAAATTCCTTTGCATGTTGAAGTTGTAGATGATTTTGTTGCTTGGCAGTTTACCAGGTCTGGTACCTTTTCGGTGTGCTCAAGTTATCACGTTGAGTTTGACAACCAGTTCGGTCATCACTATGGCTGAATGGATGCCCCAGGTGGTTCTCAAACTAGCCTAGTGTGGAAAGAAGTATGGTGTCTTCGCGTCCCCGGGAAAATCAAGCACTTTGGATGGAAGGTTCTAAAGGGGGTGTTGCCATGCTTCGGTGTTCTAGCAGGAAGACATATTCCTGCAACCCCACAATGCTCGTTTTGTAAAGTTGGTTTGGAGGATATACAGCACTGCATTTTCACATGTTCAAGAACTATGGAAGTTTGGGATGAACTTCAGCTGGCAGATACTGTACGGAAGGCAGTACTACAAGACCACTCGGGGTCCATCACTCTAGAGATCCTCCTACAATCCGATTTTATGACACACGAAATCCCGGCAGCGGAACTTATACTAGTGACCATGTGGTACAACTGGTGGCCGCGGAGACAAGCGGTGAAAGGGGAAACCATACAGACCCCTGACAGAACGGCCTTGTCGATTAAGGTATTGGCTACAAATTTTGTATGAGCAAATTCACCAAACCAGCCAACCTGAAAGATAGACCAGATATGGAGGAAACCCGACTCGGGTATTGTGAAAATCAACGTGGACGCGTCTTTTCATGTTGATACATTGGCCGGGGCCTGTGGATTCGTTGCGAGAGATGACCGGGAATTTCATTGCAGCGGCAAGCTGGGTTTTGCCTCATGTCCCTTCAGCAGATTCAGCAGAAATTAACACAATCAGGTATGGGCTGATCCTTGCTGCTAATATAGGATGCACCAAATGTGCTATTGAATCAGACAGCATGAATGCTCTTGAGGCAGCTTCAGACCCGGATGCCTACATGGGAGGTGATGGTGCAATTATAACTGAAGCAACAATCTTGGCGATGGAGTTTTCAACTGTAATTTTTGTTCGATGATGTAAGGAAGCCAACCTTGTCGCTGATTGCTTGGCAAAACATTGCTTTAGTACTAGAGCTTCAGAATATTGTGACTCTCTTCCCCCGGACTTTATTCTTCCAAAAATTGTAAACGATATAGCTATTATTTGATGAATAAAGTTACTGATGATTCCAAAAAAATAGTTATGGAACTTTAAGTAAAGGATTAGTTGGCAAATTTTGATTAAAGGGAAGGGGGCCCACCCTAAAAATCGAACGTGGCTCCCCAAAAGTGCCGTTGGCACACTAACATCTGGATCTGTGCCCACATGTCAATGGCCACAGGTCAGCGGGCAGTACATCAGGCGATCCTTCTCTCTGAAAATCTTGGCAGGTGAGATTAATGAGAACAATTTGTCTATCCAAACAAACTGCATGTGGGTTCCTTTTACTGGCAGGCATCGCCATACACACGGAGCACACCCATCGTGCTTGTGATCTTACCGTGAGAATAGTTTGATGCCAAAAATCCTACACCTACAAAAATTGACCTACTTGAGGAGCGAAGTAAATAATCAAATGGAAAAGTTTCCTGGAATTTTGCAAAGGGTACACTCGCGCAATAACACTATGTTCCTGCAAGGGGAATAAGATCCCGCTTTTCGTGGGGTTGATTTGGGTCATTGGGTGGCGCCTCCTTTTGGTGGGAAATTATTGGGGGCCTCATGGGGGTAGCCCTGACATATGGTGGATGGATGTTGGGCGGGAGGGGGGAGCTTGGGGGATCCCCTCCTAGGTTCGGCCATGGCGGGGGCAACCTTCCCCTTTGGTGGGGTGATGTTGAGAAGAGGGGCATTTTGGGAGCCAACTCTTGCCTCTCCCCACCCCTTCCTTTCCCTATAAATAGAGGAGGAAAGGTGCTCTCTAAACTAACTCAAGTTTCACCAAAAATAAATGCAATTATCTCTCTCTCTCTCTCTCCATGAAATAGTTTCGTTCTGCGCGAGGCTGCCGAGTCTCCGAAAGTGATTCGTTCTGTACGGTGAAGCGCTGCCCGTCCTCATAGCCCCCTATGCTGGGTAGGATCTGAGTCTTCCACCTACCCGTCCTCATAGCCCCCTCCTCCTCCCTCGCCTCCGTCGTGGATGATGTTGAGCATCTCCCTGTCCATGTCGTACGCCGACTCCCCCGCTCTAGGCATTGCAACGAACAACGTGCGGGCACCCATCTGCTTCCCGGCGGTCTTCCATCCCCGGACGTGCTGTGGCGAAGAATACGCGGAGAAGAGCGGCATCGCGTTAACGTCGACACGTTTGTCTCCGGTTTGCGGGTGAAAACACATCCGGACCGCGCCGCGGACCGATACATGACTGCGTTGGATGGCTTCCACGATCCGGACGGATGCGGAAGATCGGCGTTGGACATGCCCTAATAAAATCTACTCACCAAAATATAAGATGTTTTCGCAACATTTTAGTAAGGGGCAGTACTCCTATTTGCTAATAATGACCGCTTGATATGATATGCAAGTACTATGTCAAAAAATTAATCAAGCTATGATGGTTTTTTACAGATGTATCCGGAAACGGAAGTGGAACATATTTTGACGGAGGAATCAGACCACCAAGCTATTCTTGTACGCGTGCAGGAGACAGGTCCGAGGCGGTGCAATGGTGGCGACCGGCCTTTTCGGTACGAGGAGGCGTGGACCAGACACGACAATGATTGAAGAAGCATGGGAGGCGGCGGGAACGGGAGCTCAAGGGTTGTCGGCTGCATGGGACAAGCTAAGCGCGATGACGGGTTCCATGCAAAGCTGGGCGCGGGTGGTATTCGTATCCATTAGGCGCCAGAGCAAAGAAATGAAGGTCCAGCCCTTGGACGCAAAAACAGGGCTCTCTCCACCGGGTCTTCACTGGAGGTCCGTGATATTGAGGACCAGCTCCGTGAGATTTACGCACGGGAGGAGATCATGTACCGGCAGAGATCCAGAGTGGACTGGCTAAGGGCGGGGGATCAAAATACTCAATATTTTCAGAAAAGGGCATCCTATCGGAAGAGGAAAAATACGGTCAAGGCTCTCAAGCGTGAAGATGGTTGAATGTGTAGGGTGGACGAGGAGATGCGCAACATGGCTGCTACTTTTTACGAGCACCTCTTCACCTCGGATGGTTCACGTGAAGCTAATACCATATTACAGAATATTGACCGCCTAGTCACAAATGACATGAACGAGAAGCTAGTGGCTCCTATCACCGACGAGGAAATTGAGGTGGCACTTTTCCGAATGGGTCCGATTAAGGCACCCGGTCCGGATGGGCTCCCTGCTCTTGTTTACCAACGACACTGGTCGCTGGTACGTGAGGACGTGTGTCGAGTAGTGAAGGACTTTCTAAATGGTGTGGCGGCACCGGATTCTTTTAATGCCACTATAATTGTCGTGATCCCTAAGTGTAGCTCACTGGAGTTAGTCTCACAGTTCCGATCCATAAGCCTATGCAATGTTCTCTACAAGATTGCGATGAAGGTTCTAGCCAACAGACTGAAAGGTATTTTACCGATTCTTATCTCAGAGGAGCAGAGTGCCTTCGTAACGGGTCGACTGATCACGGACAACATTCTAGTGGCCTATGAATGCGTCCATGCCATTCGAAAAAGGAAGAGGAAGAAACTGTTGTGTGCGGTGAAACTAGACATGATGAAGACGTATGACCGTATGGAGTGGTTATTTTTACAGCAGATGATGGAACAAATAGGCTTCATAGATAATTGGATATTGATGATTATGAGGTGTGTGAGATATGCTTCCTTCTCGGTTAAGCTTAACGGTGGACTGTCTAGAGGTTTCTATCCCTCTAGAGGACTCAGGCAGGGGGACCCCCTCTCCCCCTATCTATTTCTTTTCCGCGTTGAGGGCTTCTTTGTGTTACTCAAGAAAGCCCAACATGAGGGGGAGGTTAAGGGCGTGACTTTTGGGAGTTTTTCTGGAGGGTACACGGAGTAATATGGAAAAATTGAAACAGATGTTGAGGAATTATGAGGAGGCATCCGGCCAACGCGTCAACTTGCAGAAGTCCTCTCTTTTCTTCGGGAAGGGGCACCAAGAGGAGAACAAGACGGAGTTAAAGGACACTTTGGGGGTCCAATCTGAGGCTTTGAGTGAGAAATATCTTGGACTTCCAACACTGGTTGGTCAATCCAAAGAGGGAACTTTTAAATATGTCACAGAAAGTGCGAAAGGTAAAGTGAGCAGTTTGAAGGGGCAATGGCTCTAAAAGGCAGCTAGGGAAGTGTTGATCAAATCTGGACTTCAAGCTGTACCTACATACACCATGAGTTGTTTCCAGCTCACGAAGAAGATATGCCAGAACCTGACATCAATCTCTTCTAAATTCTGGTGGGCAGCAACAAGTGGTGAACAAAAGGTACACTGGATCTCTTGGCAGAAAATATGCGCTTCGAAAAGGAATGGTGGCATGGTTTTTCGTGACTCAGAGGCCTTCAACCAAGCTTTGTTAGCAAAGCAGGCATGAAAAATCCTGCAAGACCCGACTTCCCTGTGTGCATGTGTTCTCAAGGCACGCTATTTTTGTGCGGACTCGATCATGTCAGCTACAGCCCCAGCGTCGGCTCGTACACTTTCAGAAGCATTTTATGGGGAAGAGACATGCTACGGGAGCGACTGATTGGCGTATGGGTAGTGGGTGTGCTGTGAACATCCACCGTGCGAACTGGATCCCGCGAGCTGGAAGTATGAGGCCTCTTGGACAGGTTTATGTACTGGGCATAACCAAGGTTGTTCACCTGTTGTCACCGGATGGAAGAAGCTGGGACATGGGTAAGCTAAGCATGATGTTCTCAGAGGATGATGTGGCCGATATCCAGCAGATCGCCATTGGAGGACCGCGCACCGGGGACTATCTTTCGTGGAACTATACGAAAAACGGTTGCTTTTCTGTTAGATCAGCGTATCATTTGAGGAAGTCTTTGGATGATGCGAGGACCGAACAGCCGGAGTCTTCGAATTCAGTTGCAAAACATAGAGGATACATGGCGTTGTGGGACACTAACGCGCCACCCAAGGCCAAGATTCATATGTGGAGGATGATCCGTAATGGACTAGCGGCGGGGGCCGAGTTGCACCGTCGTCGAATTAAACCAGGATTTTTTTGTGTTGTGTGTGGTCAAGAAAACTGTGCTTCATCGTTTCTGGTCATGCCAACATTCTATGCTATTCTGGCAGCTTCTATGTTCGGAGAAGGGAGTTATGGTGGCAGCCCCACCGAGTCCGATCGACTCCCAGAGCGCCTTAGCTCGCTGGCTACTCAACTGGTTCGCCGACGCGTCTGACAAGGAGAGGGAAGCGATGATTCAAGCGACGTATGGCCTATGGCTAGCGCGGAACGAAGCTAGAGATGGAAAGAGGACCGCTCCGCCACATGAAATCATAGCCATGGTAGTAGCTCATTTGAGTGAATGGAGGGTTGTTCATTCGGAAAAAAAGCGACCTGGGAAGCCTCCGATCAAGCAGAGGTGGAAACCTACGGAGGTTGGCTAGGTTAAAGTTAATTCAGATGGAGCTGTTTCAAAGTCAGGAGGAAAGGGAGGAGAGCAGTGATAAGGGACCACAATGGAGCATTCCGAGCTGGACTATGTCACCATTATCGTGGCATTGTGGATCCTGAGATGCTGGAGATCTTGGCCTGTAGGCGCGCCCTAAAAGTGGCTCAGGAAATCAATACGGAGAAGATACATGTCGAGCTAGACTCTCAAAGAGTGGTACAGATGTTAAATCATCCACAGAAGGAGATGTCATGTGCAGGACTGTGGATACAGGAAATCAAGACGATGCTACATTCGTTCACTAGTTTTAAGGTATCATGGGTCCGTCGTTCAGCTAATGTTGCCGTGCATAGATTAGCTAAAGTAGGGGTAGGAGATGAACTTTATAAGGTTTGGTTGGGGGTTACCCCAGACTTTGTGCTTGATGTAATCTCGGATGATATTTTGAGTGCACTTGATTAAATAAACGAGAAAGCTATTTTTCTGCCGACTATAATTTTGCAACAGATCCGAACGATCTGATCTTCGTCCGATCCCGATCTCGCGGTCCTAATTTCGCTGGCATTAAAATCGCAACTGATTGAATCTCGCGGCTTCAATTTCGGTCTAATCTCCGTCTGATCCGGATCTCGTGGCACTAATTTCCTTGCATTAAAATCACAGGCTTCAATTTCGCTCGCATTAAATCATGATTGATTATGATTTGGTGGCACTAATTTTGTTGCATTAAAATCACAACATTGTCACCAAAATGAGTGGCTAGTAGGATTCGTTCCTTTGAACTGGGAGGATGCATGTTTTAAGATTCCACTAAGTAACCATCTAGACCGGCTCCATGTTTTGATTAGGTATGGGCTAGGTTATTTTTGTACTTATGTAATGATCAAAGAAAATTTCTACTTTCTATGAGCCATGCCATTTTTCTTCTCCCCGCACGGGACTACAAGTGGGGATTTTTATGAGGTATTTTTTGCACTCAATGGTGGAGATTTTTATGAGGTAATTTTACACCCACAAAAAATTAATGGTAATTTTGACCCGGAGAAAAGTTTTTGAAACACACCCGGTAACTTCTCACCCTGGGATGAAAATTACTTGAAAACATACTCTGCCAATTTCTATAAAATATTATGATAATATACGCATAATAGAGCTGATAACTCACATACAAATATCATGATAACCTTTTGAAAAGGAGAAAAAGTTGTTAAAAACATATTGTGATAATATGTAGCATGCATGGCAATATATAAATAACAGAGCTGATAAGTCAAATACAAACACCTTGATAATTTTTAACCAAAAAAAACTTGTTGGACAACATACCATGATAGCTTGTGTGTAAGTAGCATGATAATACATACACAAGAGTGCTGATAACTTACATACAAACAACACGATAACATCAACTAATTTCAGAATGTTCGGTATGAAACCCCTAAACCCCTCCTTAAAAAACAAACAAAAAAACCCCAGCGCCTGGCAGCTGCTGACGTGTGGCTGCCTTTTAGTCTCGGTCGATGTTATTAACCGGCACTAAAGGTCCACCTGCGTGGGCGCCCCACAGCGACCATGTGGAGCTCCTTTAGTCTCGGTTCGTAACACAACCTGGACTAAAAGTGGGGCCCTTAGTCCCGATTGCTTAGTCCTGATTGCAGAACCGGGACTAAAGGCCCTTAGGAACCGGGATTAATGCCCGGTTTTCTACTAGTGTATACTTATAGATTTATTTCACTCTTTTTTGTATGTTATAGTTTGAGACACCCTGAGAACACTTATGTACCTCGATCTTGATAATCTTGTCGGCGCGGGGGGGGGGGGGGGGGGGGGGGGTGGGGGTGGGGGTGATGAAGTATCCCCGATAACTGCTGTGTGAATAGCGTGATAACTCACACACCACAAATCTGATAACTTATGTGCCTCGGTCCTGATAACTTTGGCCAGAGGGGGGTGGTGATGAAGTATCCCCTGGTAACTGTTGTGTGAATAGCATGATAACTCACACACCGCATATCTGATAACTTAGGTGCCTCGGTCCTGATAACTTTGGTTAGGGGGGTGATGAAGTATCCCCCGATAACTGTTGTGTGAATAGCATGATAACTATCACACTATCACACACCGCAGATCTGATAACTTATATGACTCGGCCCTGATAACTTTGGCCGGGGAGGGGGGGTGATGAAGTATCCCCCGGTAATTGTTGTGTGAATAACATGATAACTCACACACCGCAGGTCTGATAAATTATGTGCCTCGGTCCTGATAACTTTGGCGATGGGGGTTGATGAAAGTATCCCCAGTAGCTATTGTGTGAATAGCATGATAACTCACAGACCGCAGATCTGATAACTTATGTGCCTCTGTCCTGATAACTTTGGCGAGGAGGCAAAATTGTTGAAACATACCCTCGGTAATTTTGATGTAAATCACATGGTAATTTAATTGACGTAGTCATAACAAACTACGTACAAATACCGCAGTTACTTTGACTCAGGAGAATTTTTTTTATATATTTATGTAATCAGGTGATCGATGATGAGGATTCGTAAGAAATAATCTTAGATCAAGGAAAACAATGTTCAATCTATTCTGAAAACAATGCTTCAGCGTGTACTTGATTTGGGAGGAGTTGAGTAGATTGGGAGTGTCCACCGGCCGTCCTCTCCCGGACCAAAATTTTGAAGATTGCCAAGATGCACCATCTCACAAC
The DNA here is from genome assembly GCF_002575655.3 of Aegilops tauschii subsp. strangulata. Taxonomy (NCBI): domain Eukaryota; kingdom Viridiplantae; phylum Streptophyta; class Magnoliopsida; order Poales; family Poaceae; genus Aegilops; species Aegilops tauschii. The sequence continues at coordinate 94,746,326 of NC_053041.3, read as the reverse complement.
ATAGTTACTATGTGTAATAGTAACCAATAAGGTTTTTTGTAGTTATCGGACAAGATGTATTATAGTTACCAACCTGGTTAATATGCAGTTATCGGGCTAGATGTAATATAGTTATCAACATGGTTAATTTTTGTAGTTATCGGGCTACATGTGGGATAATACACCCTTCAATAACTTATGCATAAATAGCATGATCATTTACACACTGTAAACTTGATACCTCATGCACAAACACGGTGATAACTTTGACCCAGTAGAAAAAGTTGAAGACATCCCCTACAGCTTCTGCTAAATAGCATGATAATTTACACACCATAAACCTGATAACTCATACACAAACACGGTGATAACTTTGACCCTGTAGAAAAAGTTGAAGACATCCCCTACAGCTTCTGCATAAATAGTATGATAATTTACACACCATAAACATGATAACTCATGCACAAACACGGTGATAACTTTGACCCTGGATAAAAAGTTGAAGACCTCCCCCTACACCTTCTGCGTAAATAGCATGATTTTTTACACACCACAACCCTGATACTGATGCGCAGACACCATGATAACTTCAACCCGGGAAGGAGCTGTTTAAAAACATCACTGATAGCTTCCGTGTAAATAGTGTGGTATTGTACGCAACGTATACATGATAACTTACGCATAAATACCACAACAACATTGGTCCGGGGGTGGTGGGAGGGGAGAAAGTTGACCGTGGACTTGATAACTCATGTACAAACACCGTGATAACTTTGAACGTGGGGAGGAAGTTGTTTGAAAACATACCCTCGATAACTTATGTGGTCTTTCATCCATGAGTTATCAAGTTTGTGGCGTATAAAGCACCATGCTTTTTACGAAAAAGTTATTGGGGTGTGTTACAACAATTTTTTTTCTCTAGGTGAAAAGTTACCGTGATGTTTGTGTGTGAGTTATCAGGTTTGGAACTTATAAATTACCATGCTCTTTACGGAGAAAGTTATGGAAGTGTGTTACAACAATTTTTTTTCCCGGGGTTAAATTTACCTCGGTGTTTGTGCTCGAGTTGTGAGGTCTGTGTTGCACATCATTACCAGTCCTATGGTGCAAAAATTTATCATGTTATTACGCATAAATTACTGAGGTGTGTCAACAACTTTTTTTAGGTTAAAGTTACCATAATGTACTTTAGAAAAAAAAAGTTACCACTATGTTGTATATACTAACAAAGCAGTTGACTATCTAGAAAAACAAAACAAAAGACAGTACAAAAGGGAAGAAAAAAAATCGGTAAAAAGGAAAAGAAAGAAAATGGCTTCTCATGGCCGCGTCACGTACATGTATAAATATTATCCAACCTCATTATAGTGAGAATTTAAGCTAGGTCAGCTGCTTAGGAACAACTATGGTGAACCATAGGTATTGGGTTCGACTCCCACCTCGTACGTCTTTTTTTTACTTTTTTTTACCACGCCAAGAAAAATAACGGGAGAAGGGGAGGGGAACGAAGCGGAAGAAGTCAATCGAAGGAGATTGACTCGATCGTGCGGATCTGTTCCTTAAAGTCCGATTGATAGGATGTTAGTCGCGTCCTTAAATAAATGCGGCAACATTGATCCTAAAGGACGTGCGATACATGGCTCCGGTGTGACACTCGCCTTAGGTGCGATTTCGTGCCAAATCTCGGCACGGCGCTGTTGATCTACAGACCGAGCGCGACTCTCCGGCGAGGGCAGCGACTGGTGCTCCTCGACGCCGATGAGGTGGTGGTTGAAGCGCGAGGTTTACGTGACGACGCGGGGTTCCAGGTGGGGCAGCTGGTGTTGTTTCCATGCCATCTGGCGAGAATTGCGGCGGCTGGCCGGTGGGGCGACTCCGGTGCGGTTCCCAAGGTGAGTAATGGCGAGAGAGGGGGGAGAGGGGTTATTAGGCCGACGCCTCAGCTCTCCACCACTTACTCCCTCATACCTCCTATCCACAAAAACCACCGCGACTCGCCGCATCGGAAGCTAGGGCTAGATGACGACACGCGAGCAGTAGATGTGGGCGCTGTCCGCCGGCGACGAGGTGCTGATGGGGAGACTGAAGGAGATCGACCGCTGGTTCCCGACGGTGAAGGCACTCAATGACGCATCAAGGATGGTGAGGGACAAGCTCAGGGGAGAGGAGATCCTCATGTGCTTCCCCAACTACGACCGCCAGCCGGCGATGGGGGTGCTGCTCCGGGCGATGCTCGAGGCGGAGTAGCCGATTCCGGGGCAGAGAGAGCAGTGGAAGGTGATCCATTCCCTCCGCTATCGCCAGATCCAGCCGCAGGCGCCGCCGCAGGCGGTGGTGGTGGGGATTCCGGCACCGGGGTCCAGGTGGCTCCCAATCGAGATCCAGGGAGACGAGGAGTAGGCGGATCCGCCAAGGCGCCGGGCCAGGGCTCCAACGACTCCGACCTCGTTTCTTCGACGCTCTCCCTGCTTCCCGAGGCGCTCCCCTCGCCTCCTAGCTCTCTCCCTCCGCCAGTAGGGTGCTCACCGTCCGGCAATCGTTTCTGGTTGCTGGCCGGAGAGGGCTCCGAGGAGGAGGGGGAGGCCTCTGTCTTCTCTTCAGGTATGGAAACAACGTGCCAAATATTTAGTTTCTACTACATCAATTGATGCAGATGATGCTAGAGATTTCGATAGAAAAGGAACAAGGGGATTGCGATCCAAAATCAGAAACAAAAGAGGGTCCCAATCCCTAATGGCAGATGACTACGATAGAAATTTCTATGATTCTGGTAGTCAGAGAGAGGGAAAATTTATAAGGGCAAGAGGAACACCAATACGGGGGGAAACTTTAACCCTAAAGGTTTAGCTACTAGTATTGTGCAAAACCATATAAAAATGGTAATGTGCCATCTATTCTGCCTTGGTATGATGAGGTGGGGGTTGATTTTGGGGAACTAGAAATTCACAGAACCCCAATTGGGCCAAACTCGGCTTCAAAAGAGGGGGGGGATAGATAATGATAATGAAGATAAGCTTTTGAGACCTCTGATTATTTTTGGAGGCTCGGTGGGGAAGAATTTGAATACTGACATAGAGCTGGGCCTCACTTGGTGGAGGCCTGGTGGGCTGAGTACGAACCCAGCCCAAAAAGGTGATTGGGGGCTGGTGGATATAAAGCCGGGAGAGGAGGTGGGAGAGAAGCAGTCCCACCACCTAGGGTTTCCTCCGCCTACTCCCACACCGCAGCCAGGGGAAGAAATGGCCGGGAACTTTGGGAGGGGTTATGGAGCCGCTAGATTTAATAGAGGGGGTGAGATTGGGTATGCTGGAGAAAGATTCAACAACACTGGTAGGGGGATGGAATGGAGGCAGACATGCTTCCTTTGAAAGATCTGGAGGTTTTGGAAGAGGTGGAGGCAGATTTGGTGCAGGAACTGGGATAGGCAGAGGATTCAAAGAGGAGGAAGAGTTTGCTGTAGAGGGGAATGGAGATAATTTGGTGTGGCAAGTTAAAACAGGGAAAAAGAGAAAATGGAGGATATCAAAAAAAGAGCAAATGGGGGAACAGGAAAATCTGGGGAAGAGAAAGAGGGAGAGAAGGAACAGATAGCCCATAAAGACCAAAATTAGCAGCTGTTGCTGCTAGCTTCCCTGCTCTCTCAATTGGTGCAAGGAATGAAAAGCAGTGAGAAAGATCAACTAGAAGGGATGTTAGGGAAACCTTTAGGCAATTAGGCTGGAGGAGATACTCAGAGAAGAGAGGAGAGAAATGGAGAAACTCTGCAAAAAGCAGATAAAGGGACTGAACAAAACTCTAACATGGAGATAAAGAAGCAAGGTGGAAGAGGTAACTGGCAGCAGAACTAGGAGGAGAATAAGAGAGGAATGGATAGATTTAACAAACAGGTGTGTGGCAAATGTAAGGATCACAGACATACTACTAGAGAGTGCGGAGTATGACACTGTCTAATTTGTGGTAGAGATAACCACATCACTGGTGAATGTAACTTGTTGAAGCAAATGAAGCCAGTGCCAAAATATGCTGGATATGCTGCTAAGGGTTTGGGGATTTTGCTGGTTCAGAATTACAAAGATGTGTTGGTGGCTGAACACACAAATCCTCTGGTGTGGTGATTGTTAGAGATGGACATATTAATGAGACAGAACTGAACAAGGCTTTGGGAGAGATGTTTGATTGGGGATGGCAATGGAGAGTCAAAGAATTTGGAAAAAATGGATTTACAATGAGATTTCCCAACAAAGCAAAACTGGTGGAGCTGGCAAAATTCAATGACTTTAATTTGTTGGGGACTGGGGTGGTGATCAAGGTTCAACCTTGGTCCCTTGATCATCAGGCAATTGGGAAAATGCACACAGCTTGGATTAAACTGAACAAAGTGCCTGACTACTTTAGACACTTCTTGGGCATTTGTGAGGTAGCTGCTGCAGTGGGACCTGTGCTGGAGATTGATATGGATACAATAAATGAAGAGAAAGTCAGAGCCAAGTGTGGGATCAGAGATATAGAAAAAATCCCCTCTCAGATGGAAATTACTTCCCCTGACTTGCTCATGTTCAGGATAGGGACAGAAGTTGAGAAAGTGGTGGAAATTGGATGGTATAAAGAGGAGAAAAGGAAAAATGACAATATTAGTGACCTGGATGATAGAGATGAAGAGGAGGAGAAAAGAAAAAGAACAAAGATGGAGGATAAAGATCACAAAGGCATTGCTCTTTGATACCTATCTCTTAAGCAGAGTGAGGAGGTAGATGGAAAAATTGAAAGAGTGAGAACACAAGTAGAAGAGAACATAAGGCAATGGCAAAATAAGATGAGCACAAAGTGTCGGTGTACAAAAGTAGGGGCTCTCCTTTTGACCCCTTTACTTGTGCACGGGCAGTCAGAGCAGCACCCGCGGACACACTTAGCAGGGCAGAGGAGGGAAGCCGGAGCACAAGACAATCAAGTAAACGCCAAGACCAGAAACACAAAAGAGCGAAGGGGCGAGGTGGACTCCCCCTGGAGACACCCTTGCCGGGGCAGCCTCCTAGGCCCCGGCGAGAGCCTTGCCGGGGCAGCCTTTCCCAACACCAACAGAGCGAGCCACCCTTGAGCCCAAGGGTTCCAAACGCTGCCAACAACTACATTGGAACCAAGGCTCGGGAGGCACCTCCGTGGTGGCATGCAGATCTTTGTCAAGATCATAAACACACAAGATCAGATGAGGACCAGAAGACAACGACCCTCGGCGGAATCCTAGCCGAGGAAATCCACGAGACCCCCGGCAAACGCCTTGCCGGGGACGACCGCGGCGCCACGGCAAGACCCTTGCCGAGGACACCAGCGGGGCCGCAGCCAGGCCCACATATGCCAAGATGCCACCGCCGTCCCCATGCAGCTGCTAGCTCAACCAGCTAGGCAGGCACATGCGTGGCGGCGAGAGGCCTCTACACCGACCCAGCAAGCACCTGCGTGGTGGCATGCAGATCTTCATGAAGGCTCCACCACCGTGCCAGCCCAGCAGCCAGCCAACATGGCGCAGCAACACCTCGTCGGCTCGGACGCGCATCAGAACCAGGTGAGGCGGCGACAGTTGGGACGTGCTTCCTTGCCGTCCGCAATAAAGCGAAAGGGGCATGTCGGCAGCGCATTAAATGCGTTTGCCCGACAGTGCCAGAGGATAGACTCATCCCCTGTACACCTTTCCACCTCCTGTGTGCCACTATGGCAACCCCTTTTGTCTATAAAAGGAGGCCCGAGGCGTCCACGAGGAGGATTCGGATCTTTTGGGCAAGTCACACGCCGTAGCTAGCTCAAGAACACAAGAACACTCAAATACATCCACCAAAGCAGGACTAGGGTATTACGCATCTTCGCGGCCCGAACCTGGGTAAACGATTTGTGTGCTTCCAGTCAGACCAGCTCTTTGCACAACCCCGCGCCCGCCAACCGTAGAAGGGATGCAAGTGATTCCATAGGTGTCGATTTCCTCCGACATCTTTGGCGCGCCAGGTAGGGGGCGCGGTTGTAAAAATCCGGTCTAGCGGTTACCCTAGCAATTCTTCATCGCCATGGCTCCCAAGAAGAAGACGATCACGGTGATCGGTTCATCCGGAGCCGGACGGCCCGCACCGATGCGCGCGAGCAGCGGGCCGGTCGCGGACAGAACCCGAGGCGCGGCCCGCGAGCACCAACATCGCTCTGGCAACTAGAGGCTGGCGAGCGGCATCGTTCGCACGCAAGACGACGGGCCGCACGCTGCCAAATCCAAAGACGGAACCGGCCCCCCTAGGCGGTGCGGGGCCCTCCAAGGGTGGCGCCGTGCCACCTACGGGCGGCGCGGCGACCTCCAAGTCGCCTACGCCGGCGCCCACGACGCGCTCTTCCCAGGATGCGCGCGACAAGCAGCGCCACCATGCTGAGGACCCCGGGTGCCGCCGTGGGAAGAGTCCCGTGCATCACTCGCGGGACGGAGGAAGCCAACATGCCCGCCGAAGTGCCGGCCGAAACGGCATACAGCCGCAGGGTCGTGATGGAGCTCCTTCTAACGTGGTTACGAGTCGGAGCGCGCCACGGTCCACGCAGCTTTTGCCGGCGCCCACGCCGGCAGAAGCTTTGGCGCGCGTGCAGTTGCTCCTCGACTTCCCTCCTGCTGCGGAAAATCTCAACGAGTGGAGAGCCACCATCCGGAGCCTCGTCGCCGTCGCCAACAAAGACGAGCCGCGGCTAGCGGGGCCCTCAGGCCGACGCTCCGTCGAACTACCGCACGCCAGCGGTGGAGGGGGCGGGGGTGATGCGGCCACGGTGCACTCTCCTCCTCCATGCCAGCCACCGCGGGTGTCGATCCATTGTGATGACGCTTGCGATAACATTTCCATAGCGTCGTCCGACCCACGGACCCACCGCGACTAGCGCCAAGTTCTTCAAGAGCGAGCCCATGAGGACGCTGAACCACCATCGAGCGCCGGCACGATACACGCCACCAGTCAGATAAGCGGGAAGGGCCCGCTATGGACCACCCAGCACAGGGAGGCTCCGGCGGCCTGCCTTACGAGGTGGGTTGCCCAGCCTTCACCCGTGAGCTGTGGCAGTTCCAGTGGCCGTCCCACCGCACGTTCAAGCCCGATGTCGACGAGAAGTACAACGGCAAGACCCATCCGTCAGAGTTCCACAGCATCTACACCATCGCAATGCAGGCCGCTGGAGCTTGTGACGACAAGGTGCTTGCCAATTACTTCTCATTTGCCCTGAAACCCAATGTCATGTCTTGGTTGATGCACTTGCCGGCGAATTCCATATCTTCTTGGTCGGATCTGTGTCATGAGTTCATTGGTGCCTTCACTGGAGGCCACCCAGCTCATGGCCAGGCGAGTGATTTGCATATCATTCCCCAGAAGGAAGATGAAAACCTGCGCAAGTACATATAGAGGTTCAGCCGAGTGCAATACAACATCCCAGAAGTTCATCCCATCATCGTGATCTGTGCCTTCCATTAGAATGTGCGTAACCGCAAGATGCGTGAAGAGCTGGCAATGAACAAAGTCAAGGATGTGGCCGAACTTTACGTTCTGGCCGATAGATGCGCTCGAGCTGAAGAGGGGAGGAAGTACCCCGGCGAGGACGCCGACGCGGAAACTGACTCTACGGACGAAGACACCGCCGCCTCGACAAAGAAGGGCCGGTGCCGCAACAGGAAACGCAAGGGCAAGGCCGTGCTTGCCGTCGAGGGATCCGACGACACCGGCGCTGCCAAGAAGGCCAAGGCAGATGACCCCGGCAAGGAGATTGCCAGGTGCGCCGCTTGCAGGGCCTTGGCGGCTGCCGACAAGCCAGGAGGCTCCGACTAGCAGTATTGCAAGATCCACCGCACTAAGGGCCACGACCTGCAGAACTGCCGGCAAGTCGAGCTGCTTGCTGAAAAGCAAAAAGTCGAGTATGAAAGACGGGACAAGGAGAAGGGTCAGGATGGTGCTGAGGGATCCGGCAAGAACCTTGGCGGCCAAGGAGGCCGCCGCGGCAAGGATAACCAGCAAGAGAGGCCCGCTCGGGGCCGCGACAAGAAGCAGGAAGACGACGATCATGACGAGGACGACGAGTCCGGCGAGCATGAGTTCCAGAAGGCTACGGAGGCCATGTGTGTCGATGGTGGCGCCTCGCTGCATACTTCTCACCGCCAGCTCAAGCAGTGGGCGCGTGAGATCACAGCAGCGGAGACAGCGTTCGACGCTCAGAAGCCGCTGAAGTGGTCCAGCACGCCTATCATCTTTGACGCCGAGGACCACCCTGATCGCACAACTGCGGTCGGGTGTTTGCCGTTGTTGGTTTCAGCAACGATACGGAACCTCAAGGTGAACAAGATGCTGGTTGATGGCGGGGCCGGTCTGAACTTGATCTCATCCGTTGTGATCAAAAGGCTGCAAATTCCTGATGCAGACCTCGAAGAGACGGGCACGTTTCAAGGGGTCAACCCGGGAAGGAGCCAACCGAAGCGTAAGGTCACGCTGCCTGTTATGTTTGGAGGCGAGTTGAACTACAGGACGGAGAGGATTGTCTTTGATGTAGCCAAGATCCCCTTGCCCTACAATGGGATCCTCGGCTGCCCGGCACTAGCCAAGTTCATGGCGGCGTCGCATTACGCCTACAACACACTGAAGATGCCTGGGCCGATGACCATCATCACCGTTCCTTGCGACAAGAAGAATGCGCTGATCTGCGCCGACCTACTCTCTCGGGAAGCAGTTGCAGCAACTGCCGCCAAGGCACTTGCTCCTGCCGCTGAAGCCCCGAGAGGGAAGAAGAAGACCGGCAAGACCTCTCCCACCCACTCCGGCAAGTGCACCTCTTCGGAGTGTTGTGCTACCGTCGAGGACGTGCCAGAGAGCTCCACCGGCAAGAGCAAGAAATTCCAGAGCTGCACCGCCAGAGACCAAGAAGGTGTCCGTCAAGGAGGATGGCACGGGAGGGGCTTTCACCATAAGCTCCACCCTCGACAGCAAATAGGAAAGCGCGCTCGTCACTTTCCTGCGGGCGAATGTCGATGTGTTTGCATGGCAAGCATCCACATCCCGGGCGTTCCCAGGGAAGTGATTGAGCACCATCTTGATGTCTGTCCCCACGCACGACCCGTCAAGCAGAAGGTCAGGAAGCAAGCTTTGGAAAGGCAAGAGTTCATCACAGAGGAGATCAGGAAATTGGAAGCGGCAGGCTTGGTGAGAGGAGTGCTCCATCCGACGTGGTTGGCCAATCCGGTGGTGGTGCGCAAGGCAAATGGGAAGTGGAGACTGTGTATTGATTACACATATATCAATAAGGCTTGTCCTAAGGACCCCTTCCCGTTGTCGCGCATCGACCAGATTCTTGACTCCACGGCCGGGTGTGATCTATTGTCATTCCTTGACGCCTACTCGGGCTACCACCAGATCTTCATGACAAGAGAAGACAAAGAGAAGACAGCATTCATCACCCCATGTGGTAGGTATTGCTTTTTACGGATGCCTTTCGAGTTGAAGAGTGCTGGCTCAATGTTTGCAAGGGCAGTCCAAATTGGTTTTGAGCCCCAGCTACATAGAAATATGGAAGCTTATATGGATGGCATAGTGGTCAAAACTAAGGACAGGGCAACACTTGCACAAGACTTAGAAGAGACGTTTGCAAACCTGCGCAAGATCAACCTCAAGTTGAACACGAGAAGTGTGTCTTCAGCGTTCCGTCCGGCAAACTTCTCGGGTTGTTTGTGTCACAGCGTGGGATTGAGGCAAACCCGGACAAGATCAAGGCTATTGAGCAAATTGAGGCACCCAAGCGGATCAAGGATGTGCGTCGGCTCACTGGCTGCGTTGCCGCCATGAGCAGATTCATCTCCAAGTCTGCCGAGCACGCCCTTCCCTTTTTCAAAATCTTGAAAAAGGTGGGACCAATGGAATGGACCCCAGGGGCCGAAGCAGTGCTACACGATTTGAAGAAATACCTCTCCTGTACGCTGATACTAGTTGCGCCTAAACCACAAGAGTCATTGCTGTTGTACCTAGCGGCAACGAATCAAGTGGTCAGCGCCGCGCTAGTGGCACAGAGGGAGGTCGATGAAGAGGCAGTGGCAACGACAGGGCCTGGTGCCGGCAAGGCAGGGCCCCCGGCAGAGCCTGACGCCATCAGAACGGGGCCCGCACAACCAAATGAAGTGGTGCAGAAGAAGAAAATGATGCATCACCCGGTTTACTTCGTCAGCTCCCTCTTGCAGGGGGCTAGGTCGAGGTATTCCGGTGTGCAGAAATTGCTCTTTGGCCTCCTTATGGCCTCGAGGAAGCTGCATCATTACTTCCAAGCCCACGAAATCACAGGTCGTCACCCGCCTCCCGTTGCAACGGATATTGCATAACCCAGACGCAACCGGGAGGATTGTGGAGTGGGACTTGGAGCTGTCGAGCTTTGGTTTGAAATTTGAAAGTACTTCGACAATCCAAAGCAGAGTCCTGGCGGAGTTCATTGCGGAATGGACCTCAACGCCCGACGAAGAGATCTAGGAGACCACTCTCCCCGGCAAGGAAGCAAGTCGCAACTGGATCATGTACTTTGACGGGGCTTTCTCGCTGCAAGGCACCGGTGCTGGTGTGCTGCTTGTCGCACCCACCGGAGAGCACCTCAAGTATGTAATCCAGATGCACTTTCCTAGTGAGATGTCCACAAACAACACTGCTGAATACGAGGGGTTGCTTGCCGGTCTCAGGATCACGGCATACCTCGGGATTAAGAAGCTCATCGTCAGGGGTGATTCACAGCTTATCGTCAGGCAAGTCAACAAAGATTATCAGAGCCCGTTGATGGAGGCCTACGTAGATTAGGTGAGGAAGCTGGAAGAGCGCTTTGACGGTATACAAGCGGAGCACATTCCCCGAGTGGAGAACCACATCGCCGATTACCTGTCGAAGCGCGCTGCATTCAAGCTACCTGTGGAACCAGGTACTTTTGTGCTTCAGTTAACTCAACCATCCATTGAACCATCAACAGAGCAGAACAAGCGGAGGAAATCAGGCCCCGGCAAGTACTTTCCCACCGAGCCCCCTGGGGCCACCGGCAAGGATGTTGCCGTGGGTACTGAGCCTGCCAAGGGGCAACTGACTCCGGCGGGGCGTCAAGCCCTGGCCGTAGAGACGGCCGCTCCCATGGCAGAAGAAATGCCTTTAGTCCTTGCCGTCGAGCCCCAGGCTCCGGCATGGGCACGGCATACCGTCCGATTCCTCCAAATAGGGGAGCTTCCTGAGGAGCAGGAAGAAGCGGAGAAAGTAGCTCGTCGGTCTGCTATGTATCAGTTCGTCGATGACGTCTTGTACAGGAAAAGACCGAACGGTGTGAAATTGAAGTGCATTCCCCGGGAGGAAGGACTGGAGCTGTTGGCGGAGATACACGGAGGCATATGTGGCTCCCACATAGGGTCGAGGGCCCTTGCCGGCAGGGCGTTTCGGCAAGGTTTCTTCTGGCCTACTGCCCTCCAGGATGCAATGGCAGTAGTAACCAAGTGTGAAGCGTGTCAGTTCCATTCGAAGAAGCTTCATCAACCAGCTCAAGCCCTTCAAACAATTCCTCTCTCCTGGCCATTTTCGGTCTGGGGGCTCGACATACTGGGCCCTTCCCCCCGCGCTGTCGGGGGCTTTGAGTACTTGTACGTTGCAATCAACAAGTTCACAAAGTGGCCGGAGGTGGAAGCAGTGAGGAAGGTGACAGCACAATCAGTCGTCAAGTTCTTCAAGGGGCTAGTCTGCCATTTTGGTGTGCCAAACAGAGTCATCACCGACAACGGCACGCAGTTCACAAGCCACACCTTCATGCAATACATCCAAGACCTCGGCGGCAAGGCCTGTTTCGCTTCCGTGGCACACCCACGGAGCAACGACCAGGCGGAGAGGGCAAATGCTGAAGTACTACGAGGCCTGAGGACCAAGACTTTTGACAGGCTGCACCAGAGCGGTAGGCGTTGGATTGATGAGTTGCCGGCGGTTCTTTGGTCGATCAGAACAATGCCAAATCGAGCCACCGGCCAGACACCCTTTGCCCTGGTATACGGGGCAGAAGCAGTTCTCCACACGGAACTCACATATGGGTCACCTCGAGTGCTCGCCTATGACGAGCTTGAGCAAGAGCAATTGCGGAAAGATGACGCAGTGCTCCTCGTGGAAGATCGTCTTCGGGCGACTGTGAGAGCAGCGCGCTACCAGCAAGCCTTGCGCCGCTACCATAGCCGCAAGGTTCATGCCCGAAGCTTTGAGGAAGGCGACCTTGTTCTTCGGCGCGTTCAATCGGCCAAGAATTCCAACAAGTTGACGCCAAAGTGGGAAGGCCCTTATCGGGTAATACGAGTCACCAGGCCCGGTGAAGTCTGCCTGGAGACCGAAGATGCTATTCCAGTGAGAAACTCCTGGAACATTGAACATCTTCGCAAGTTTTACCCATAAGGCGCGTTTGCCGGGCCCCTTGGCAAACCACCTTTTGTACAAGCCTTGCCGGCAAGGCATGTAACCCTCTGTACAAAGCCAGGCACAGACCCTGAGCATAAATAAATGAAGCGCTGGCGCCCTAAGTTTTAGCATGCATGCTAGGTTAAGTATCCCCCTCGGTTAGGGTTGATAGTGCTTAGTGGCGGCTAACCCCTAGCATAGAGGTCGAGTGTGCGTTTCTCTGTTCCTTTCCGTCCTCTTTGGTTTGCAGGGTACACGGACGTTTCTGCCGAGCTGTTTGGAAGAAAGAGAACGAGCCGACGCTCCGGCCTCAGCAAGCCAAGGTTGCCGGGGGCTGCAGATACAAGAATCCAACCATGGCAAGCCAAGGCTACCGGGGGCTGCAGATTCAGATAAGTCTTTTATCCTCTATTGTGCATTTTCGTACGAAGTTGGGACATATGAAACCTCGTTTTGCTCCTAGACCACCGTGCTCCCCCTTGTTCCTAGACCCAAGTCCCTGGGTCGGAACTGGGTCGTAGTCGCGGTGGCGAGGAAATAAACGAGGGGCCTAACTCTACTTCGCCCATGCCTCCGCCAAGAGCGTGAGAATGGTCGACTGAAGTAAGGGGACGGCAAGGCCTGTTGCCGGGCGACAATGTTTATCTTAAAAATAACAAGGATTCATTCCTTGGCATGGGCCTCGCTCACGCACAAAGAACCCGGCAAGCACCCTTTTTCATTAAAAATGTCCCATATAGGTACAGTTCATACGGGATAAAAAACATGAGCAAGGGGATTACAAGTTTTAAATCTAACAAGTGCCCGCAGGCTTACAAACTAAAAAAAGATAAGGTGCCTGTAATCCCTTTCTTGTCCCTCTCCTCAGAAGATGGAACAAGGTAGCAGGAGGGCAAAATGAGCGCCTAGGCAAGGTACGAGGAGCAGAAGGCACCAAGAGAACATCCCGGTGCTGGGAGGGGAGCTGGAAGATGAGGCAGCAGGCCGACAATACGCGACGAAGGCGTCGGTGCCCGTGTACTCTGACTTGATGGCCGCCACCTGCCTTCTTCGCCTTCTCCGGCCCTCCTACGCCAGCCGCCCAGGGAGGCGACGGGGAACGCGCCGATGGAGAGCTTGACGAGGAAGACCCTCGGCAGGGCGCGTGGCCGAGGGAGGAACGACGCGGTCAGTCAGAGTCGAGGTCAGCGTCCCGCCGCTCGGCGCCCTCGTCGTCGTTGTCGCTGTCCTCCTCGTCACTCCCGCTTGAGGAGGAATCTTCATCGTCGGAGGAGCTCTCCACGCAGCACTTTAGGCGAGTTCCAAGATCTCCAAAGACCTTGACAGAGAGCAGGCCGTTCTCCATTAACTTGAAATAGAGAACGAGCCCCGCCGTCAGGCTGTGGACACGAGCGAACGTCTTCCATCCGCGACGGAGGTACATGATGTGAGGAGCGGGGAAGTCGACGTCGACCCGCGTGCCGCCGTTCCCGCAGCCCCTCATGTGCAACCTGAGGGTCTGGGGTGGATCGAGCTCCATCTCCCGAGCAAATGGGATAGGGAGATGGAGACGACGACGCGGTGACCGGCGCAGCCTGATGAAGAACTCACAGGGCTGGTCCCCGACGTGGCCCTCCATCGGGGGAGGCATCGCTGGCGGAGGCAAGGCCGGTGCGCCGCCCCGTCCCCCTCTTCCCCGAGCGCCACGGCGACCTCGGCCTCGCCCCCTCCCCCTTCCTCTCGTGGCCGACTCCGCCGCCGCGAACTCTTGGGAATGAGGGACGCGCTGTCGGACAGCGACCCTCGCCGCCACCGTTGAAGGGCCAGCGCCTCCTCTCGCCATGGCAGATGGAAGAAAGGAGCCGAAGTGAATGGAGACGGACGATGAAAGGATGTGGGATACCATCCCCCTCCCCCTTCTTATAAAGGGGCGGGGTCGGGGCTCGGCCGCCCCACTCGACCAATCCAGCCATCGGGGGCGCAGGGAATCGAGACCGACCCACTGCCCCAATCAGCGACGACACGGTTTCCCACCTCCACCGCCTGCTGCCTGCATGGGGGACACATGGCGAGTAAGCAGAATCGAGGGGACGGGTGAGGCGACCATTCCCCGCCCCGTGATCATGGGGCACGGACGCCTTGAAGACCACGACCCAAGTCCACACAGTAAATGAGCCGCGCCTCTGCGTCTCCCCCTTTTTATGGGGAAGGCGCGAGCCGCCTCTTTACCATGATGTGACGCATGAGTGCGGGAACCGCCCACGCATGACCCCCACGTCACGCACGACCCCCCACGTCGCGCATTCAACGCGGGTCGTGGGGAAGCACAACGGACGAAAAGTTATTGCGGTAAAATCCGCCCCACCTGCCCGTGCATCGTTCTGGGCCTAGCCCAACAACGCGCCGCGCTTATGTGTGGCCCAGGCCCGGGGGCTCCTGTCGGTGTACAAAAGTAGGGGCTCTCCTTTTGACCCCTTTACTTGTGCACGGGCAGTCAGAGCCGCGCCCGCGGCCACACTTAGCAGGGCAGAGGAGGGAAGCCGGAGCACAAGATAATCAAGGCAACGCCAAGACCAGAAACACAAAAGAGCAAAGGGGCGAGGTGGACTCCCACTGGCGAGAGCCTTGCCGGGGCAGCGTACGCGGCCCCGGCGAGAGCCTTACCGGGGCAGCCTTGCCCTACACCAATAGAGCGAGCCACCCTTGAGCCTAAGGATTCCAAACGCTTCCAACGACTACATTGGAACCAAGGCTCGGGAGGCACCTCCGTAGTGGCATGCAGATCTTTGTCAAGATCATAAACACACAAGATCAGATGAGGACCAGAAGACAACGACCCTCGGCGGAATCCTAGCCGAGGAAATCCACGAGACCCCCGGCAAGCGCCTTGCCGGGGACGACCGCGGCGCCATGGCAAGACCCTTGCCGGGGCCCCAGCAAGACCCTTGCCAAGGACACCAGCGGGGCCACAGCCAGGCCCACGTCTGCCAAGACGCCACCGCCGTCCCCATGCAGCTGCTAGTTCAACCAGCTAGGCAGGCACCTGCGTGGCGGCGAGCAGCCTCTACACCGACCCAGCAAGCATCTGCGTGGTGGCATGCAGATCTTCATGAAGGCTCCACCACCGCGCCAGCCCAGCAGCCACCCAACGTGGCGCAGCAACACCTCGTCGGCTCGGACGCGCGTCGGAACCAGGCGAGGCGGCGACAGCTGGGACGTGCTTCCTTGCCGTCCCCGATAAAGCGAAAGGGGCACGTCGGCAGCACATTAAATGCATTTGTCCGACAGTGCCAGAGGATAGACTCATCCCATGTACACCTTTCCACCTCCTGTGTGCCACTGTGGCAACCCCTTTTGTCTATAAAAGGAGGCCCGAGGCGTCCAGGAGGAGGATTTGGATCTTTTGGGCAAGTCACACCCCGTAGCTAGCTCAAGAACACAAGAACACTCAAATACATCCACCAAAGCAGGACTAGGGTATTACGCATCTTCGCGGCCCGAACATGGGTAAACGATCCGTGTGCTTCCTGTCAGACCCGCTATTTGCACAACCCTGCGCCCGGCAACCGTAGAAGGGATCCCAGTGTTTCCATAGGTGTCGATTTCCCCCAACACAGAGAGAAGGAAATGGCAAAAAGAAAGTGACATTATGTTCAATAAGATCAAGACCCTGAAAGAAGATAAAGCCAGACACAGTGCATTATGGCCTAAAGCTGAGAAAAGAATTAAGGAATTGGAAAGCACTCAACAGGCTATGCAGGATCTGGTGGGACAGCAGCAAGAAGAGATTCAGAAGCTGATGCAAGAGGGTGCTAATAGATAGCAGTATGAAATGGAATTGGCTAACATGGATACAGAGGATTATGAGAAGGAAAATCAACATAGGAAGGAAGAAACTGGGTCTGGAAAATACAATGAACCAACTGATTATAATGCCAGTCAAGAATCAGTCGGTACCCTGGGTGAAAAAATGGCTGGCATTCATGGAGTTGAGATCTTGGAAAAGGATGGAGATGAGAAAGAAGTAGAACTAAAGAGAAGTCTCGGAAACAAAGGAAAAGAAGACCAGAAAGTAGAAGAGATGGCAAAGATCAGAGCAGATGAAAGAGACAATTATGGTAAGAACCTTGATACAGAATTTGCAGATGCTTCTTTATTACAAATCAAATCTGTGGTAGGGATTGATCTAGGATTTTTCCATTGACATGATTGATAGAAATTTAGATATCATTTAAAAAATGGAGGAGGCTAGAAGAGATATATATTTCCAAAACATCAAAAGAAGAAATGATGATGAGGGGGGAAATCAAATAAGGTGGAAAAGGATAAAGAGGACAACCCAGTACACATTAATACTGGGGATGTAGACATTGATGGACTGTGCTCTGATTTAG
The DNA here is from genome assembly GCF_002575655.3 of Aegilops tauschii subsp. strangulata. Lineage (NCBI taxonomy): Eukaryota > Viridiplantae > Streptophyta > Magnoliopsida > Poales > Poaceae > Aegilops > Aegilops tauschii. The sequence goes on along the minus strand of NC_053041.3, from coordinate 94,729,543 downwards.
AGCACTCTGATGTTGACATTGAGGAGCAGCAATATAAAAAACTGAGAGGGGTGTTCTCTGGGAAGAAGAGTGGAAAAATAAGCTCACCAGCATTAGACTGTGTGAAGCAGACAATTGGAATTGGGGTATTGAGGAGGAGGAAAAAAGGAAACAAGACTAATTAGTCTCTTATCTGAATATAAAACTAGATAGATAGTTTGGGAGGAGTGTTTAGTGAATAATAGTTTCTAGATCCACCTTTTATTAAAAAAGGTAACAATGAGAGGGGTTTTCTGGAATGTCAGAGGCATAGGACAGGATCATAAAAAAAGATATATTAGAGAAATGATTATAGACCAGAGGTTAGATTTTATAGGGATTTCCGAAACAATAAAACATGATTTCACAAAAAATGAGCTGCACAATTTGCGTGGGGGAAAAACTATCAGTGGTGCTGGAATCCTCCAAGAGGGATGTCTGGTGGGATCCTAGTTGGTATAAACAAGGATTTGTTTGATGTTGAATGTATTAAAAAAGGACAGTATTTTCTGAGAGCTCTTGTGTTTGATAAAAACATCAAAATGCATTGGAACCTATTCACTGTTTATGGGGATGCCCAAAAAGAAGGAAAAGCTAGCTTCTTAGCTGAGCTTGCCAGATTATATCATGATAACCCTCTGCCATGTTTGGTTGGGGTGACTTTAATATCATTAGAAATGAGAAAGAAAAGAACAAACCAGTACTAAATGAGAAGTGGTCATTTATGTTTAATGCTATAATTGAACAAGCAGGATTGAGAGAACTACCTTTGAATGGGAGAAAATATACCTGGGCCAACAACCTCGAAGATCCCACATATGAGAAACTAGATAGGGTCCTAATGTGTCCATCTTGGGAAGAAAAATACCCACTAACAATATTGCAAGCTTTTGCTAGGGAAATATCTGTTCCTAGATACAGGGGAAGCACAAATACACAAATACACATTCAGATATGAGAATGCATGGATGCTGAGGGAGGGATTTAAAGAGTTGGTTTATAAAACATGGAATGAGAGATATAGAGGGGATGTTCTGGAGAGATGGCAATTAAGACTGAGAAACTTGAGGAAGAAAGCTAAGGGCTGGAACAAGAACATGGATGCATGGTACAGAAAAAAATTGAAATTATTAAGAAGCTAGATGAGTTGGATAAAGGAGCTGAGATGAGGGGATTAACTACTGCAGATAGAACTAAGCAGAAAGAGCGTAGAGCTCAACTTAAAAGAGTAATGTTGCAAGAAGAAATGAAATGGCTGCAGAGATATAAAGATAAAGGGATTACAGATGGAGATGGGAACACTAGATATTATCATGCAAAAGTAAATGGTAGAAGGAGGAAAAATAGGATTATCTCTCTGGAACAGGATGAAGGGATCATAGAGGGGGGAAATAGATTGATGGAATACATAACTAAATTCTATAAAGAATTGTTTGGACACCCTGAAGAGACACAAATATCTTTGAGGAGGGTTGAAATGAAAAAGATTAGCACCCAAGACAGAGAGGAGGTCCTGGCCCCTTTCTCTACAAAAGAAATTCATCAGGTGGTCTTTGGGATGAAAAGAAACAAAAGTCCTGGACCTCATGGATTCCCTGCTGACTTTTACTAGGATTTCTGGGACCTGGTTAAATGGTGTTATAAAAGCTCTGGCTGAAGGTTTTGCCAAGGGTGAAATTAATATTGCTAGGCTTAATTATGGCATCATTACTCTTGTCCCCAAGACCAATGATGCCAAACAAATTCAAAATTATAGACCCATATGTCTGTTAAATGTTAGTTTTAAGATCATTACTAAGGTGCTAATGAATAGTCTAGCTAAGTGTGTTTCTCCTGTAATATCCGGAACCCAAACTGCCTTTATTAAGGGTAGATATATTATGGAAGGGGTTGTCATACTACATGAAGCTTTGAATACTTTCCATAGAGAAAAAGAGGATGCTTTGATTTTCAAAGTAGAATTTGAAAAAGCGTATGATAAAATTAAATGGCCCTTCATAATACAAATGCTAAATCTAAAAGGTTTCCCGGATAAGTGGTGTGATTGGGTGATGGAGACTATGAGGGGAGGACATGTAGGGGTTAGGGTAAATGATGAAATTGGTCCTTATTTTAAAAAATTTAAAGGGTTGAGACAAGGTGATGCTATGTCGCCACTGGTTTTTGACCTGGCGGCTGATGCTTTAGCCATTCTAATGAACAATGCTCTTGAGCATGATATAGTTAAAGGTGTCCTGAAAGGGGGAAATAACAAAGGTATCAATATGCTGCAATATGCTGATGATACTATCTTCCTGATTAAGGATGAGGTAGAAAGTATTAGAAACCTTAAATTCATGTTGGGCGCCTTTGAACAAATGACAGGCCTTAAAATAAATTTCCATAAAAGTGAGTTGATGCTATTTAGAAAAGCTAAAGAGAAACAATTACTATATCAGGAAATCTTGACATGTAAGATGCGGGAGTTACCCATCAAGTATTTGGGGATGCCTGTGTCAGAAACCAGAATTAGAAACATACATTGGAACTTTGTAACTAACAAAATTGAAAAAAGATGTAGTTGTTGGCAGGGGAAGCTGCTAGGGTCTATGGCTGGCAGAATTACTCTGGTACAAGCTTGCCTGACTAATGTACCACTTTTTATGATGTCCTTTTATGCTGTCCCTAAAGGGATTATTAAGAAAGCAGATTTCTTCATAGCCGGATTGGTATGGCAAGAAGATGAGAACATAAAAAAATACCATTTAGTGAAATGGGAGAAATGTTGCTTACCAAAAGATGTGGGGGGGTTGGGGATTCTCAATTTGGAGGTGATGAATATTGCACTTCTAGCCAAATGGTTTTGGAAAATGGAGACAAAGGAAGGTCTGTGGCAAGATATTCTGGGAGAAAAGTGTAGAAAAGGTGAATGCTTAGCTTTGGTGGTTAAGAAACCTGGAGATTCCCAATTCTGGGCTAGTCTTCTGAAAATTAAAGAGATATTCTATAAATTTGTCAAGAAAGAACTGGGAGATGGGAAGAATACTAGGTTCTGGGAAGATTCATGGGTAGATGATAAACCTCTGAAGGAAGCTTATCCTAGAATATATGATATTTGCTTTGACCACAATATAACTGTGGATGAGGCCATACAAAAAGTGTGGCAAGGGTTCAAATTTAAAAGAACCTTACATGGAGAAACTCTTGAATTGTGGAATAGCCTGAAAAGTAGGTGTGAAGAAGTTTTGCAAGGGGGAAAAGATAAAATTATCTGGACTCTCACTGCAGATCATAAATTTTCTGTGGGATCTTTGTATAGGAAAATTATTACTCTTGGTCTACAATTCCCACAAAAATACATGTGGAAGACCAAGGTGCCTATGAAAATTAAAGTTTTTCTGTGGGATGTTTTACTGAAAAAAAGGTGGAAAGGGGGAAAAGAATGTGTGTTCTGTGGGAAGGAGGAATCAGTTGATCATCTATTGTTTACCTGCTCTGTAGCATCACTTTTATGTGGTATGGTCAGATATGTTTGTGGGCTGAAAACCACTCCACTGAATGTCAAAAATTGTTTTGGGGATTGGCTAGGTAAATTTAACAGGGATGATAAGAAGATGGTGTTGGTGGGGGTTTCTGCTTTATTTTGGGCTATTTGGAAAAGTAGGAATGCGATCATATTTGAAAACAAAAGGATAAATGATCCTTTCTATATAATCAAACTAATGAGTCGTTGGTTGATTGATTGGTCCATCTTGCAGATAAAGGAGACGCCAAGAAAAATGCTGGAGCTGGGAGCAAGATTGCTAGAACGTGTAGCAAGTGAAGTGTACACAGCAAAGCAGGGATGGAGGATCAACATTGCAAGGCTGGGAGGAACAGAAGACTCTACTTCCTACTGATGTGGCCTTTACTTTGCTTCTGTTTTAGTAGTTATTTGCTTTTATCATCTTGTGTGCGTCGTAAAAACTCTGTTATGCCCCAGTTAGTTGGGTTAGGGAGACTGCTGGCCTCTGTTGGCCTTTTGCTATGTTGCTTGGGAACTTATGGTTAGCGCTAGGGCTGAACTTTCTGTTACTCTGGTTTGGTTTTCAATAATGAAAATCGGAAGGGGAAGCCCTTCTTTGATAAAAAAAATTGATCCTAAAAGAAATTAATCAAGCAATTGTGGCATGATTCAAGCTGCGACCCTTATCACGACGAAACTGCGAGCATGCATGGCCAACACAGTGACATTCTTCGGTCCTTGATGCTACGCACATTATCCAACAAACTCCACACATGATCCCTCAGGAGATGGCACGCACAAAAAGCCAACAAAAACGGATAGATGAGCTACGTGCTCGATCGATAGGTCCCAGTTTCGAAGGGGAATGCTAAATTTTAATCGACGAGCTATTCCAGCGGCACGACCAGCCGGGCGGCGTCGAGGTGAGGGTATAACCGGAGAACAGCGCGCTTCATGTCCTCGGCGCCGCGCTCGTACCCCGCCAGCGCGTGCTCCGCGAGGCGCCGCTTGTGCTCCTCGGAAGCCAGGAACTCCTGCACCGCCGTCGTCCTGGCGCTCTCCACCACAGCCTCCGCCGCCCGCTTCGCCGCGGTCAGATCACCCTTCGCACTCTCCAGCTGCTCCCGCAGAGCGGCAACCTCGGCGTCCCTCACCGCCAGCTTCTCTTTCAGCTCCAGCGTGTAGTCCAAGGAGAAGGACGCGTAGTTCGCGGCCTGCACGCGTCGGAGGCACCGCCAGCGCGCACACAAAACACAATGTGATCAGATAAATGGCATGGACTGAACGATGGCCGACTTTGGCTGCTGCGTACCTGGAGCATTGCTGAGTAGCTCGAGCGACGACGGCGGACGGCTTTGCCGCGGCGAACGATTGCGCCCGCGACGGCGTGGTGACGGACTCTAGCACCTTCCTCGCGGCCTGCCAGTCGGCGCTGTCGCCGTCGTGTGCGTCGAGCACGGGCGAGTGTGGCAGCTTCGGGTCGAAACCTGGCGGATTTCCCAAGCCGCGCGCGGAGGCCCAGCAGCCATGGGCGCCATGCGGCGTGCTCTGCTCAGAACGGCAAAGACCGTCTTTTGCACTGGCGGCCTCCTCGTGTTTCCTTTTTGTCCCGGGCACCGTCGGTGTGTCACCGTCCCGCTCGGGTTTCACCTTCTCCACAGACGAATCCATGCCTAGCTCAAAAGTTAAAATACATGAGTAAATTATATCTGCTCACTCGATGGGGGAATTGGGATCGGGAGTCGGGTGTGCAGTTAAAAGCGAGTTTACCTTTGATGCCATGGAAAGGAACGGGTGGCGATGGCGAGGCGAATGCCGCGGCAAGTTTTTTGGCATCACCGAGGTAAGTCCGGAGGTCAACCATGGTGCCGTGTGCGCTCAGTAGCTTTCCCACGATTTTCTTTTGCTGGCCTGTGAGCGCCGGGTCAGCGACAGAGTTCTTGCACAGCGGCGGCTCGCCCCAGCGCACGGGGCACGGCCATGGCTCCGGCGAGGTCAGGAAGAAGAACCTGCCCTTCCACCCCTCGTCGGGCTTAGGAAGCCCAGTGAAGAGCGCGCCGGCGGCGTCCTTTGTTCGGAAGCAGTGCCAACCCTTGAGCTTGAACGCGGCCAGGGAGAAAAAGTGCGGAACACGTCCGTCGATGGCTGCACGCCAGCGTCGTGGCAGAGGACCACGAACCCGACGAGGACGGGCCACCCGCTGGGCGCGAGCTGGCCCGGCGCGATGCCGAAGTGGGTGAGCGCCTCGGAGAAGAAGCCGTGCAGCGGGACGCGCGCCCCGGCCTCCAGCGCGTGCGCGTAGAGGCACAAGGTCCGCTCCGGCGGCGGAGTGCTGGCGCGCCGGTCGCCGGCGGGGCGCGCGATGTAGGCCGTCGGCACGCTGTGCTTCTTGCAGAGGGCGTCGACGGCATCCTGGGTGAGGAGAGACGAGGCGACGCGGTCGGCGACGGGCCTCAAGAGGGCGGCCGCGGCGGCGTCGTCACTGTCGGTGTCGCTGATGTCGACGACGGAGGGGGTGGAGGAGACCTGGGAGGAAGGCATCGCGTCGGCGCTTCTTGTGCTCTCTGTGCGTGCTCGCTGGCTCGCTGCGGAGTAGGAGTATATAGGAACTAGAGGAGTCACGGCCACTTCGGAGGAAGTAGAGGCGGCACGGCCCGGCCGGGTTCCCGAGGCACCAAAGAGAAAAGTTACTGTCGTTTGACTAGATTAAATCATGGGATTGTCTAGGTTACGTCTAGATGCGTGAGATAATTATGTCACATCTAAGCTGATGTTCATTCTGTTTGTGGTCTATTTTTTCTATTTTTTTAATTTTTTGTTGTTGCATTATATATTTGTGGGAGCTTAGATGTGACATCCTTAAAAAACATCTAGATGTGAATTAGACAAACTGTTAAATCATCTCTAGCCTTTCCCCTCGAACCACTTTCAAACTTTATATCCTTACAAAATTTGAGTAGTTGAAGATTATTATTTTTTGAGTAGTTGAAGATTTTGCAACTAGCAATTCCTCTAAACTTAACTCTCTATTATATTTAGCCTAATTCGCACGTTCGTTTGCATTAAACATATTTCCATGATTACACAAAAAGCACAAAGAAAATAATTATTTTAGATATTTCATCGAACAATTCACTTGTATCGGCGTCCGGAGGTAGCAATGGCCAACAGAGTTCGGAAGGCAGCGGTAGGTGGCAACACGACCAGGAATGGGCAGGGCAGGGCCATGGGGGCAGAGTAGCACCGCTTGTCCGAGCGAGCGCCGTAGCCGGAGAGATCATCCGCGTTTTTGAGGAGTTAAGTTTATGGTGCTCCTCAAATTTGAGCGGGTTGGGTTGTTTTCAAGGAGTAACTCCTCAAAAAATTAGCAGCTAACATCTACGGAAAGGCTAGTTCTTGGTTAACTCCATATTTATGAGGAGTTTTAAGTTTTTAGAGGGAGGACTTAGAGAAACTCAAGCAGAATCGTTAAAATAGGCTTATCCAGAGTAACTAGGGCTCTCGCGAATGGGCCAAAAATTGTCACTTATGTAGAGTCACCAACCCAGACTCCATCGTCGAAAATTACGGAGTGTTCTCCAAAACGAGCCCTAATGCCTGCATTTTGGACGAAGAGGAATATTTTGACAAGACTCTATCTTGAAAATGACTTGCGCGACAGACATTTTAGCTCCAACTCCTTCATGCATGCAGTGCCGCTCCCCTTGCCTCGGTGTAGTGACGCCTAGAGGGTCCGCGGCCCCGAATACGACGACATGTACTCCCCCATGACCCTCGCATCTCATTCCATCGGTGTCGTGCATGATCATGTGTGTCGCCTCGGCCAACACCTCGTCGCCTCAGCCATTGACAGTGTGGGCACACTAGTGAATGACCCTCCCCATTGCCAATATCGAGCCCATCCTCCGCCCCTATGCAGCCATAACGGTCCAAAGTCGGACGACTACTGGGCGCCCAACGTGAATGGAAATCCAAACGGCGTGAAGGCGGCAGGATCCACCACGTCCTGCATGGGTCCCCTCATGGTGTCCTGGAAACAAGCAAAACTACATGGGAGAGGGTGAGGGAATCTACGGCCGATGAAATGTGCCGGCTAAGTCGACGACAAAGTTCAGTGAGCCAAAGTTGGTCCCTTGGCCCGGAGCGGTTTATAAGATGAAGTCCTAGTCGGTTACAAATAGATTGCCTGTTTAGCTACAACTAAGACCCGATATAACGGGTAGATACATGTCTTGTACTCCGGGTTTGATGATGGCTATAACAAGCACATCATGTTGAGGCTTGATTTAGAAAACATGTTAAAGAGGAGTAGGCATTATGTATGCTTTATGAGCTATGAAGTCTAACCGTAAAACAAATTCCTCCAAAAAACTAGTTCCTAAAAAAAGTCCAATCATAACCATACTCCCTCTGTAAAAAATATAGAAAAAAATCCATTTTACTACCATGAACAAAGTTGGTGCTTCACATTACCCCTGATCGATTTTTCTGCTCTTTTCACCCCTTAAACAATCCCAAACCGGAAAAAAGACACCCTTGGGTGGTTTGTCTCAACTTGCAGCTGACATGGCGTTGGTCAATGGTGGTTTTGACCTGCGGGTGGGGCCACGAGGATTAACTTAACTGAAATAGGAAATTAGCCTGTGGTTAATTAGGCAGTGGGACCCGCTTGGCAGTGACTCAGGGTGTCGTTGTCAAAACTGGCACACCTCGGGGTAGGGGGTCCCGAGCTGTGGATCTAGGATCAATGGTTAACAGGGACGACGAACACAGTGTTTACCCAGGTTCGGGCCCTCTCGAAGAGGTAAAACCCTACGTCCTGCTTGATTGTATTGAGTATATGATGGAGTTTACAGAGTAGATCTACCACGAGATCAGTATGAGATAAACCCTAAGGCTACGAGGTGATGAATATAGCTCTAACCCTAATGACTACAACCCTCGGTTTATATAGACACCGATAGGGTTAGGGTTACCGAAGATAGGTTACAATAAGAGGGAAAGAGATCTCGTCCACCCTTTCTTGGAGGGCACATGACGGCTTCAGAGGTCTCCGGTCACCACACGGCTCCACCAGTCCGCCCCATGTACAATGGGTAGTCGCCCCGAGGACCCCTTAGTCCATGACTCCCTCAGTAGCCCCCAAACTTGCCTCCAACGCTGAGACTTGTATCCGGTATCCATTCATCTGACCAGTATTCAGTTTGCGGGGCGAGTTCCTCAGCAAGCCTCCCCCTGTCCGGTACCAAGTGATGTCGGGAGACTGAAACGATGGTTTTACATAACACCAAAGGTTGCAATAAACATTGCTCGAGCGTATACAACGCCTTTATCTGGAAACTTTTTTTCTTTCAATGAAGAGTCGCTTTCGGCCATAACGCCAAGCAGTTACTGTTTCTCGAAGCGCGGTTTGAGGCTGACGCCATGCTTGACACGTCCCCTCAAGGTGGATATCGTGTCCCGCCTTTCGAGGGATACGGTTAATGATTTCGATTCCCCTCCCCGCTCATAACGTTGCGGAGATATCGGGAAGTGGAGAGGCCAACAGCGTGAAAAAAGGAATCCCCGGCCTGCCAACAACCTATCAAGGGGGGGGGGGCAGTCTGCATCCCACGCCCTCTTCCACCTTCCGCTCACACAGACCCTCAGAGCTCCAGCGCCCTTTCTCTCTGCTCTCACAGTGAATCCAACTTCGCCTCCTTCGACCATGGCCAGATCTGGAGCCAATGGGAAGTGGGAGGCCTCCTCCGTCACCAACGAGGACATCCTGAAGCTGAAGGAGGCCGGCTACTTGCCGGCCAATGTTGCCCATCGGGCCCCTAAAGAGGGCCAAATCATCCCTACGCCCGAGCCGGGAGAAAGGGTAGGTTTTTCTCCCCCATTTCCTTAGGGGCCTAGGATTTCCCCTCCACCCCTTTTGTGCGGGGGTTGATGTTCTACTAACGGCTGGATTTCCACGATCTAGCCCCCAACTCCCTCCTCCACATTTCGACCTTCATCGTCGTCTGTGAGGCGCTCCTCCGGGTCCAGCCACACTTTGGCTTGTGGCTGAAGGTGTTCAATGTGAAGCCCAAGGTGGTCGGTGGCGAGCACGCGGACTGTGGAGGGGCCATGATCAACAAGCTGACACGGGTCCACTGGCCGGACGGCCAATTCATCGACACTGTCCGGATGTGACAGAAAGAGTGGTTCTACATCACCGAGCCGAGGGAGGCCGCATGGGGAGCGGCCCCCACATTCCGGTCTGGACCCTCCTCCAGATTGGCCTCTTGGACCACCAAGAGTCCGGACTGGGGACGGGTTGCCGACACCAAAGCGCTGCAGAAGTGCGTCGACAACGCAATAGAGACCGGCGCGAAGCTGGTCGACGTATTCCAGATCATGCTCCACCGCAGGATCCTCCCTTGCCAGGAGAGGGCCAAGCCCATGTGGGAGCATGAGCCCGAGGATCCAGCCACTATGAGGCACCTCTTCGGCACGACTCCTGACAAGGTATGGGGCCAACTATTCCAGCCCCGGAAGGAGTGGCCGGCCGAGGGGAAGGACATCGGTCTTGACGCTGCAAATCCCCCAAGGGAGGTGAGTGGCATGTATCTTATAAGAGTATTCGGATATTCACATCATATGAGATTCGATCTAACCTCGTTATGTGGATTCTGCAGGGCTGGCTCGCCAAGGCCAAGAAGATCAATGGCCCGGCGCCGCTGCCGGAGGGCCCCCGATCAGAGTAGCTAGAGACGATGCTGGTCGTGGGGCCCTACAAGGTGCCTACTAAGAAGGGCAAAAAGCAAGAAGCACCGGAGGCCAGGGAGGGCCTCCTCCACAGGATCCGTCCAGGCAACCAGTACGGAGATGTTGCGCCTCATCCGTACAGGATGAGGGTGAGGAGGAGGAGGACAAAGAGGAGAGTTCCTTTGCGCACTCCAAAAAGAGGCCGGCGCCCGAGGACGCCGAGGAGGTCCAACCTTTCCCCGGCCCCAAAGAGACGACACCGGCCTAAGCTGGTTACACCCGACAGCTCATACGATGAGAAGTCTGAGGCATCCGAGGAGCTCCTGAAGAAGGGACCCAGGGTCAAGCCTCCTGGCAGTAGGTAAGGCGTCTGTACAGCTGTTATGCTTTCAGTAGTTTGCTTTAGTTGAAGGTTAGCCCCTCCGAATTGCAGTCCCCCACGTGAATGCCCCACCGAGCAGACTTCGGAGGGGACGTCTCCGCCCGCCGAACTGGCGGACAGTGGGTCAGTGGCACATTCCGCGCCTCCTTTGGTCCCTGAAGAGGCCGAAGGGGTACGGTCCCAAAGGATCCTCCTCCGCCGACCACGGAGGGGGAGGCCGATGCCATAATGGCCGAGGTTAACACCTCGGTCCCTGATGACCAGGAGGGAGCATCCCTCCTGGCTGACATGGGAAAGGGGTCCGGACCAACCGGACCCCAAGCGCCAACCGCCCCTGAGCCCCCAAGGCCTTCGACGGCACAAATCCCTTCCCATGGGGAAGGGGCCGGGGGGCCAAGGCCAGCGCCGAACACCTCTACACGGGTGGCGGCCGGCTAGCCAGAGGTGTTGGAGGAGTTGGTGAACAACTCCGCCAGGGTGTTCGGTCCGTACAATCCGGACTGAACAACACTGTCCAAGGCCTTCTAACAGGTTTTGAGGTAAGTCAAGTAACGCTTCTTCCTCATAATGCGATTGTAATTGGTAGTTCGGGTAGGCCATGTATATACCAGCCCCCGATGCTCTGCAAGTTTGTTGAAGAAAAACTGCAGAGGATCAAATTCGGCAAGACGACTAATAATATTGATATTTGTCTGGCTTGGTGCAGGCATCTTCCGTGGCCGCGGCTGCTAATGTCGCGGCACTAGAGGAGATAGATCGGAAGCTCAAGCTTTCCAATAAAGAGCTTGACCTTGTCAACAAGCGTCTTGACGAGGCGCAAGGTAAGCCCCTTGATAGGATATGCAATTTACTTAGTGTTGGATATTGACGATCTGGTTTGTGAGGTGATCCTTTATTACGTTGATCCTGCAGTGGCCGCCGCCGAAGTTGAAGGCTTGAGGGAGGCCTTGAAGAAGGCCGGGGCCAAAGCGACGCGGAGAAGGAGGCCGCTGAGAAGGCGCTGGCCAAGCTCGGAAAGGCCAAGCTTGTGGCGGGTCAGCATGAGGCTCGGGTGACCGAAGTCCAAGTGGAGCTCCAGGATGCCGCCAAGCAGCTCGAGGCCCTTGAGAAGGGGCAGGAAGAGAAATCCTCCAAGCTATCCAAGGCGGAGAAGGAGCTCCAGGAGGCGAGGAGTGCCGCTCGAGGTATCCGGGAGGAGCTCCAGCAAGCCGCGCAAATTGCCAATGGTAAGACATATTTACTGTAGAGTGTGTTCGGAGGCAATAGATTCGCCCTGCTGACGAAGGTCTGGCGCTCCGCAGGCGCCTTCGCCGAACTTCCGAAGAATGCGGCGGCCGTGGCAAAGCACTATGCCACCCTCGAGGAGGACTCCACACAACGGCTCTTCTGGTCACAGTTTTTGGACTCCGAGCGTTCACCTCTCCTTAGCGATCAAATGAAGCAGCTGATGGAGATGCATCGAATGTCCGAGCTGGCTTTGAAGGACCTCTGTGTCAGCTTGTGGCCGGCCGAGCCCCTTCCGGGCAACTACTTTGGCCGTGTGTAGAGGTTGAGGGAGGCGCCGCTCCGGATTGCCGCCGTGAAGAGGTCGCCGTGCCTTGAGGGAGCGAGGCTCGCGTTTGCGAAGACAATGGTTCATTGGCCAAGGATTAATCCAATGGAGATGGCAACTGGTCCTCCAGCCCAGGGGAAGGAGCATCGCCGCCCTGAGCAGTACTTCGCGCAGGTGATGACCGGAGCGCGAGCGATAGAGGGCCGGTGTTCGAAAAATGTAATGCTTGAGTAGTTGTAGCAAGTTTGTACCAAGTGGAACTTATGCTTTATTATGCATCTGCATGACTTGTGTCATGATTTAATTTTGACTCATGTGTGGTCGTATGTTCATTTTGAATGCTACCAGTCGTCGGCTTCATCCCCCAAGTGAAAAGCACAAGGGGTGTTTTGTCTCCGCACTATTACCCTTAGCCAACGTCTTGGTGCCTGCTACTTCTTGAGCTTGCGTTGGTTTTCCCCTTGCAGAGGATGTTGGGGAATGTAGCATGCAATTTCAAAAAAAATCCTACGATCACGCAAGATCTATCTAGGAGATGCATAGCAATGAGAGGGGAAGAGTGTGTCCGCGTACCCTCGTAGACCGAAAGAGGAGGCGTTAGGTTAACGCGGTAGATGTAGTCGAACGTCTTCATGATCCAACCGGTGTAGTACCGAACGTACAACACCTCCGAGTTATGCACACGTTCAGCTCGAGGACGTCCCTATAACTCTTGATCCAGCAGAGGGTCGAGGGAGAGTTTCTTCAGCACGACGGCGTGGTGACGATGATGGTGATGTGATCCGCGCAGGGCTTCACCTAAGCACTACGTGAATATGACCGGAGGAATAAACCGTGGAGGGAGACGCCGCACACGGCTTGGAACAATTGGTGTGTGTCCAAGGGGTGCCCTGCCCACGTATATGAAGGAGGGAGAGGAGGAGGCCGACCACCAGGGGGCGCGCCATGAGGGGGGTCCTACTAGGACTCCAGTCCTAGTAGGATTCGCCCCCCTCCCCTTTTTCCTTCTCATGGAGGGGAAAAGAGGGAAGGAGAGGGAGAGGGGGAATGGAAAGGGGGGCCGTGCCCCCTTCCCCTTGCCCAATTCGGACAGCCCATGGGGGGGCGCACGCCAAACCTTGTGGGCTCCCCTATCTCTCCCCTATGGCCCATGTTGGCCCATTACTTCCCCGGGGGGTTCTGGTAACCCCTCGGTACTCTGAAAAATACCCGAACCATTCCGAAACCATTCCGTTGTCCAAATATCATCGTCCAATATATCAATCTTTACCTCTCGACTATTTCGAGACTCCTCGTCATGTCCGTGATCTTATCCGGGACTCCGAACAATCTTTGGTCACCAAAACACATAACTCATAATACAAATCATCATCGAACGTTAAGCGTGCGGACCCTGCAGGTTCGAGAACTATGTAGACATGAGCGAGACACATCTCCGATCTATAACCAACAAGGGAACCTGGATGCTCATATTGGTTCATACATATTCTACGAAGATCTTTATCGGTCAAACCGCAATGACAACATATGTTATTCCCTTTGTCATCGGTATGTCACTTGCCCGAGATTCGATCATCGGTATCATCATACCTACTTCAATCTCGTTACCGGCAAGTCACTTTACTCATTCCGTAATGCATCATCCCGTAACTAACTCATTATTCACATTGCTTGCAAGGCTTATAGTGATGTGCATTACCGAGAGGGCCCAGAGATACCGCTCCGGTACACGGAGTGACAAATCCTAATCTTGATCTATGCCAAACCAACAAACACCTTCGGAGACACCTGTAGAGCATCTTTATAATCACCCAATTATGTTGTGACGTTTGATAACACACAAGGTGTTCCTCTGGTATTCAGGAGTTGCATAATCTCATAGTCAAAGGAATATGTATAAGTCATGAAGAAAGCAATAGTAATAAAACTTAAGATCATTATGCTAAGCTAACGAATGGGTCTTGTCCATCACATCATTCTCCTAATAATGTGATCTCGTTCATCAAATGACAACACATGTCTATGGTCAGGAAACTTGACCATCCTTGATTAACGAGCTAGTCAAGTAGAGGCATACTAGGGACACTTTGTCTTGTCTATGTATTCACACATGTATCAAGTTTCCGGTTAATACAATTCTAGCATGAATTATAAACATTTACCATGATATAAGGAAATATAAATAACAACTTTATTATTGCCTCTAGGGCATATTTCCTTCAGTCTCCCACTTGCACTAGAGTCAATAATCTAGATTACATTGTAATGATTCTAACACTCATGGAGTCTTGGTGTTGATCAGGTTTTGCTCGTGGAAGAGGCTTATTCAACGGGTCTGCAACATTCAGATCCATATGTATTTTGCAAATCTCTATGTCTCCCTCCTTGACTTGATCGCGGATGGAGTTGAAGCATCTCTTGATTTGTTTGGTTCTTTTGTGAAATCCGGATTCCTTCGCTAAGGCAATTGCTCCAATATTGTCACAAAAGATTTTCATTGGACCCGGTGACCTAGGTATTACACCTAGATCGGATATGAACTCCTTCATCCAGCCTCCTTCATTTGCTGCTTCCAAAGCAGCTATGTACTCCGCTTCACGCGTAGATCCCGTCACGACGCTCTGCTTGGAACTACACCAACTGACAGCTCCATCATTCAATATAAATACGTATCCCGTTTGCGACTTAGAGTCATCCGGATCAGTTTCAAAGCTAGCATCGACGTAACCATTTATGACGAGCTCTTTGTCACCCCCATAAACGAGAAACATATCCCTAGTCCTTTTCAGGTATTTCAGGATGTTCTTGACCGCTGTCCAGTTATCCACTCCTGGATTACTTTGGTACCTCCTTGCTAAACTTATAGCAAGGCACACATCAGGTCTGGTACACAGCATTGCATACATGATAGAACCTATGGCTGAGGCATAGGGAATGACTTTCATTTTCTCTATCTTCTGTAGTGGTCGGGCATTGAGTCTGACTCAACTTCACACCTTGCAACACAGGCAAGAACCCTTTCTTTGACTTGTCCATTTTGAACTTCTTCAAAACTTTATCAAGGTATGTGCTTTGTGAAAGTCCAATTAAACGTCTTGATCTATCTCTATAGATCTTGATGCCCAATATATAAGCAGCTTCACTGAGGTCTTTCATTGAAAAATTCTTATTCAAGTATCCTTTTATGCTATCTAGAAATTATATATCATTTCCAATCAACAATATGTCATCCGCATATAATATTAGGAATGCTACAGAGCTCCCACTCACTTTCTTGTAAATACAGGCTTCTCCGAAAGTCTGTATAAAACCATATGCTTTGATCACATTATCAAAGCGTATATTCCAACTCCGAGAGGCTTGCACCAGTCAATAAATGGATCGCTGGAGCTTGCACACTTTGTTAGCACCTTTAGGATAGACAAAACCTTCTGGTTGCATCATATACAACTCTTCTTTAAGAAATCCATTAAGGAATGCAGTTTTGACATCCATTTGCCCAAATTCATAATCATAAAATGCGGTAATTGCTAACATGATTTGGACAAACTTAAGCATCGCTACGGGTGAGAAGGTCTCATCATAGTCAACTCCTTGAACTTGTCGAAAACCTTTCGCAACAAGTTGAGCTTTGTAGACAGTAACATTACCGGTAGCGTGAGTCTTCTTCTTGAAGATCTATTTATTTTCTATGGCTTGCCGATCATCGGGCAAGTCAACCAAAGTCCATACTTTGCTCTCATACATGGATCCCATCTCAGATTTCTTGGCCTCAAGCCATTTCGTGGAATCTGGGCTCATCATCGCTTCCTCATAGTTCGTAGGTTCGTCATGGTCTAGTAACATATTTCCAGAACAGGATTACCGTACCACTCTGGTGCGGAACGTACTCTGGTTGACCTACGAGGTTTGGTAGTAACTTGATCTGAAGTTTCATGATCATCATCATTAACTTCCTCAATAATTGGTGTAGGCATTACTGGAACTGATTTCTGTGATGAACTACTTTCCAATTCAAGAGAAGGTACAATTACCTCATCAAGTTCTACTTTCCTCCCACTCACTTGTTTCGAGAGAAGCTCGTTCTCTAGAAAGGATCCATTCTTAGCAACAAATATCTTTCCTTCGGATCTGTGATAGAAGGTATACTCAATAGTTTCTTTTGGGTATCCTATGAAGACACACTTCTCTGATTTGGGTTCGAGCATATCAGGCTGAAGCTTTTTCATAAGCATCGCAACCCCAAACTTTAAGAAACGACATCTTAGGTTTCTTGCCAAACAATAGTTCATACGGTGTCGTCTCAATGGATTTAGATGGTGCCCAATTTAACGTCAATGCAGCTGTCTCTAATGCATAACCCCAAAACAATAGTGGTAAATCGGTAAGGGACATCATAGATCGCACCATATCTAATAAAGTACGGTTATGACGTTCGGACACACCATTACGCTGTGGTGTTCCAGGTGGAGTGAGTTGCGAAACTATTCCACATTGTTTCAAATGAAGACCAAACTCATAACTCCAATATTCGCCTCCGCGATCAGATCGTAGAAACTTTATTTTCTTGTTACGATGATTTTCCACTTCACTCTGAAATTCTTTAAACTTTTCAAATGTTTCAGACTTGTATTTCATTAAGTAGATATACTCATATCTTCTTAAATCATCTATGAAGGTTAGAAAATAACGATACCCGCCGCGAGCCTCAACACTCATCGGACCGCATACATCAGTATGTATTATTTCCAATAAGTCAGTGGCTCGCTCCATTGTTTCGGAGAACGGTCTTAATCATCTTACCCATGAGGCATGGTTCGCAAGCATCAAGTGATTCATAATCAAGTGATTCCAAAAGCCCATCTGCATGGAGTTTCTTCATGCGCTTTATACCAATATGACCTAAACGGCAGTGCCACAAATATGTTGCACTATCATTATTAACTTTGCATCTTTTGGCATCAATATTATGAATATGTGTATCACTACGATCGAGATTCAATAGAAATAGACCACTCTTCAAGGGTGCATGACCATAAAAGATATTACTCATATGAATAGAACAACCATTACTCTCTGATTTAAATGAATAACCGTCTCGCATCAAACAAGATCCAGATATAATGTTCATGCTCAACGCTGGCACCAAATAACAATTATTTAGGTCTAAAACTAATCCCGAAGGTAGATGTAGAGGTAGCGTGCCGACGGCGATCACATTGACCTTGGAACCATTTCCGACGCGCATCGTCACCTCGTACTTAGCCAATCTTCGTTTAATCTGTAGCCCCTGTTTCGAGCTGCAAATATGAGCAACACACTACTAGAAAAATGGCTATAGCCAATATCCCTATTAGTGGCGCACTAGAAGCAGGTGCGCCATTGTTATTTTTTTAGTAGTGGCGCACCTTTAGTCCAATGCGCCATTGCTATTTTTTCCCTGGGTCCACCCCCTTCCCCAGGCTTACCAGTGGCGCACCTTTGCCAGGTGCTCCATTGCTATTTTAGGTGGCAAAGGTGCGGCACTGGTAAGCCAGGGGAGGTGGGCATTTTTGGCTAGCAATGGGGCACCAGCCCCTGGTGTGCCATTGCTATGTGCTGCACCGACCGGCCCGCCTTTTTCTTTTCTTTTCTCCTCTCACCTATCCACCGCATAGCTCGAGCTCCATCTCTCGATTCCTCACCTCCACCAATAGCCACCGGCCACCACGTCCCCTCACCTGCGCCGTCGGCCGGCCACCGCAGCCCTCCTTCCGCTGTCGGCCCTAGACCTCTCCTACCCCATCCGCCTCCCAGTCCTCTCCCGAATCCCCCTTTGTCCCCGAGCTCGCGCGAGACCCAGCCTCGCCCCACCTCCGCCCCGCCGCCTACCAGCCCTCCCGAACCTTGCCACCGTCCGGGGAAGCTCCGACGCCGCCCCCCTGCAGATTCCCTCGCGGACACGCCTCCAATCGAGCCTCAAGCGCGCCGCCACGAAACCCTAGGCCAGCTGGGACCTCGCATCTGGATGCCGTGTCCGTGCTGGTGGAGGCGTCCAGCGGCGTCGCCGGCGCCGTGATGTCGACCACCGTAGCTTCTGGTCAAGGTATGAGTCGTACCCCAACAGGCAGCCCCCAATCCTCTTCTCCCCCCGCGGGATGCAATGGTAGCACGACGCAGGTGAGACGAATTCGTCGATCTGCTGCATTGATTTGTAGCTACAGGATTTTTTTAGGGGAGAAGAAATGCAGTTTCTTGTCACGTTTTGCTGTGCATCGATGGAAATCAGCTCTATAGATGCAACAGTCCCAGTGCATGCACTTTCCTTATCGATTTTCTGATGAGATAGTGATTGACTAGCTAAAGAAATTACTACCTGGGATGATATTTGTTTGCTTCCATAAAGCTAATGCTAAAGCAATTATTTTTCTTCTCTAACACTTTAAAGCACTTCCTTGCATAATATTGAACCTGAAGCTTGTAGTTCTACACTTCTACTGATATATTGTATATCAACTGCCTCAAGGGAGCATAATAATTGAATCCCATTTCTTATTTTCTGCTAAGCTTCATTACGTAGTTGTTTGCTAAATGATGCCTATGATTGACTGAATATTGTTTGGAATTTCACAATGATAATTAATCTTTGGTCTGACCGTCTTGATTGATTCAGATGTGCATTCTGTGTTCTGCCAAAAAAAATTACATGCTAATCTGCGAAAAATATTATGCTGTTAGTGGATCCTTTTAATTTAGGATCTATTCTCCTACTCTCTGAATATTGTTTCCATAAGCTCCATTTTATCTTCAGTTACCTCTTCGACATGTTGCTCAAGCCCTAACTTTTTTTTGTATACACTGGTGGTGCTGGCGTCTCTGGTGCCGCCGTTCGGCGTTGTGGTGCCCACCGTGGCTGGTGTCGTCTGCTGGTGCAGCAGAGGGTTCCGCCATGGATGGTACTATGGTGCTACACCTTCACTACCTCGCCTCTTCACTGCATCGACGCTCCTTCTGCATCGAGATCTCTAGGTAATCCTCCTTCTTCTCTCTCTTCTCTGCTTCTGCATTCTGTACTGAACTGTCACTAGCCTAGGGTTCAAGCTCTAAATTTTTAGATGTTTAGATCGATTCAGTAGTTGCTTAGGTATATAGGAATCTATGTAGTGCTTAGGATGTCCTAGTTGCAGTAGAACATGTGTAGGTGTTTTACTGAATTTTACTTCTGATTCAAGGTTTCGTGAGTGGCCGAGATACATGTTGAGAGAACATGGAGGTCCCTTATTGGATGCTTTCAGATCAAAATACCCTGAAAGGTATCGCGGCTCCTGTTTTTTACTTGCTACTCTTATTCTTCTCATAATTTTGCAAATTTGCTATAGCTTATTACTCCATGTCCTCAGAACCAACAATGTAAGTACATACTTTACTATTGGTTAAACAATGTCCTCAGAACTTTGCACGTATCAGTGCTGGTTTGCATCTTTGAACAACTAAAAGAAGTTAGTAATTTGCTGATGTGGTAGGCTGTGAGGGCAGGAAAAATGTTCAGTGGGGATTGACTTTATAGTTATATAGGATTATTACAACTATAGTGTACTTCATGATAATCACATTCTAACGATGTACCGTATGCTTCCTTCATTTGTTTTGTGCAGGGAGGGAGCTTATACTTGCTTTAATCAAACCGTTGGAGCTGAAGAATTCAGTTATGGTTCTAGAATAGATCACATTCTCATTTCAAAACGCACACACTGTCGAGATGAGGACCCTACGGCACAGCGAGCCGCACTGGACGGTGGCGCAATCCATGAGGTACAGAACTTAAACTCCTTCATCGTCACATCAATCACAACGTTGATGTCACTAAATAGTCAATTTCTTAGGAATAGAGCATGTCTCCTTGGGTAAACTGTAACAAAGTTCAGAATATTAAAGTTTAGATTATTAACCTTAACTTTCATTTATCAAAGATCTACACACTTTGTTTTGGATCCACACACCTAGGCTCGTCTAATGTGATCGGATCTGGCCAGATTCCTTTTGATGCATCACCTGTTACTATTTTTGGTGAATTATGTTAGTAGTAATCTTGATTAGCTAGTTGCATGTGTGCTGTTAGCAGGATTAGCGTGTCCGTAGCTTACGTGAAGCATGTACCTTATGTTTTGTCTCATGTAAAAAGCTTAGGACTGTGTTTACTGAATAATTAAGTTCTTCTGACAGGGAACTATGCATCCTGAATGGCATAGACTCTTGGCTTCATGAAATGACCCATGTCTATGATTCAAGGTATCTTAGATCTTCGATGTCGGATGCAAATAATTGCTCAATTTCACTTCTCTGCAATGTTCTCATATATTTCTATCATTCTTTGCAGGGATAAAGTAAAGAAAAAGAAGAAAAGATTACTCGAAGATTAGTTTTAGAATTTTCTTTTATTTCCTTGTAATTTTTCTTTTATTTGATACTTGTAAAGACATTGTAATATTCTTACTATAATAAAAATTATGATTCTATTTCATTTTTTGTTTTTAAATTATTTTTCCTTATAGGTTGTTTTCTGTAAATTTGGATTTTTTTTGTTTTCCAAATACATTACTAGTGGCGCATTTCACCCCTTATTAGTGGCGCACCTTCTTTTATTACTAGTGGCGCACCTATAAGGCTATTAGTGGCGCACCTAGAGGGAATACCAGTGGAGCACCTAAGGGTTAGTAGTGGCGCACCTGAGGTGCGCCATTACTATCTGGATTATTAATGGCGCACCAGAGGTGCGCCATTACTATTTGTTACTAGTGGCGTGTTAATAGTGGCGCACCTATAGTGCGCCATTACTAACGAAAACAGGTGCGCCACTAATAGGGCTTTTTCTAGTAGTGACAGAACCAGTATCAAATACCCAGGCGCTACTACGAGCATTAGTAAGGTACACATCAATAACATGTATATCAAATATACCTTTGTTCACTTTGCCATCCTTCTTATCCGCCAAATACTTGGGGCAGTTCCGCTTCCAGTGTCCAGTCCCTTTGCAGTAGAAGCACTCTGTTTCAGGCTTAGGTCCATACTTGGGCTTATTCCCGGGAGTGGCAACTTGCTTGCCATTCTTCTTGAAGTTCCCCTTCTTTCCCTTGCCCTTTTTCTTGAAACTAGTGGTCTTGTTAACCATCAACACTTGATGCTCCTTCTTGATTTCTACCTCCGCATCTTTGAGCATTGTGAAGAGCTCGGGAATAGTCTTCTCCATCCCTTGCAATTATAGTTCATCACGAAGCCTTTATTGCTTGGTGGCAGTGATTGAAGAACTTTGTCAATAACACTATCATCCGGAAGATTAACTCCCAGTTGAGTCAAGTGGTTATGGTACCCAGACATTCTGAGTATGTGTTCACTGACAGAACTACTCTCCTCCACCTTGCAGCTATAGAACTTGTTGGAGACTTCATATCTCTCAACTCGGGCATTTACTTGAAATATTAACTTCAACTACTGGAACATCTCATATGGTCCATGACGTTCAAAACGTATTTGAAGTCCCGATTCTAAGCCGTAAAGCATGGCACACTGAACTATCGAGTAGTCATCAGATCAAGCTTGCCAGACGTTCATAACATCTGCATCTGCTCCTGCAGCAGGCCTTTCTCCTAGCGGTGCATCAAGGACATCATTCTTCTGTGCAGCAATGAGGATAATCCTCAAGTTACGGACCCAGTCCGTGTAGTTGCTACCATCATCTTTCAACTTAGCTTTCTCTAGGAACGCATTAAATTCAAGGGAACGGTAGCACGGGCCATTGATCTACAACATAGATATGCAAAAACTATCAGGACTAAGTTCATGATAAACTTAAGTTCAATTAATCATATTACTTAAGAACTCCCACTTAGATAGACATCCCTCGAGTCATCTAAATGATCACGTGATCCACATCAACTAAACCATGTCCGATCATCACGTGAGATGTAGTTTTCAATGGTGAACATCTCTATGTTGATCATATCTACTATATCATTCACGTTCGACCTTTCGGTCTCAGTGTTCCGAGGCCATATCTGTATATGCTAGGCTCATCAAGTCTAACCCGAGTATTCCGCACGTGCAAAACTGTCTTGTACCCATTGTATGTGAACATAGAGCTTATCACACCCAATCATCACGTGGTGTCTCGGCACGACGAACTGTCGCAACGGTGCATACTCAGGGAGAACACTTATACATGAAATTTTAGTGAGGGATCATCTTATAATGCTACCGCCTTACTAAGCAAAATAAGATGCATAAAAAGATAAACATCACGTGCAATCAAGATATGTGACATGATATGGCCATCATCATCTTGTGCCTTTGATCTCCATCTCTGAAGCACCGTCATTATCTCCATCATCACCGGCTTGATACCTTGATCTCCATCGTAGCGTCGTTGTCGTCTCGCCATCTATTGCTACTACAACTATCGCTAACGCATAGTGATAAAGTAATGCAATTACATGGCGATTGCATTGCATACAATAAAGCGACAACCATAAGGCTCCTGCCATTTGCCGATAACTTTTATAAAACATGATCATCTCGTACAATAACGTATATCACATCATTTCTTGACCATATCACATCACAACATGCCCTGCAAAAACAAGTTAGATGTCCTCTACTTTGTTGTTGCAAGTTTTCGTGGCTGCTACAGGGTTCTAGTAAGAACCGTTCTTACCTACGCATCAAAACCACAACGATTTTTCGTCAAGTGTGCTGTTTTAACCTTCAACAAGGACCAGCCGTAGTTAAATTCGATTCAACTAAAGTTGGAGAAACAGACACCCGACAGCCACCTTTATGCAAATCAAGTTGCATGTCTGTCGGTGGAACCGGTCTCATGAACGTGGTCATGTAAGGTTGGTCCGGGCCGCTTCATCCAACAATGCCGCCGAATCAAAATAACACGTTGCTGGTAAGTAGTATTCCTATTATCGCCCACAACTCTTTGTATTCTACTCGTGCATATCAACTACACATAGACATGGCTCGGATGCCACTGTTGGGGAACGTAGCATGGAATTTCAAAAAAAAAATCTACGATCACGCAAGATCTATCTAGGAGATGCATAGCAATGAGAGGGGGAGAGTGTGTCCATTTACCCTCGTAGACCGAAAGCGGAAGCGTTAGGTTAACGCGGTTGATGTAGTTGAACGTCTTCACGATCCAACCGATCTAGTACCGAACATACGGCACCTCCGAGTTATGCACACATTCAACTCGATGACGTCCCTCGAATTCTTGATCTAGCAGAGGTTCGAGGGAGAGTTTGGTCAGCATGACGGCATGGTGAGGGTGATGGTGATCTGATCCATGCAGGGCTTCGCCTAAGCACTACGTGAATATGACCGGAGGAGTAAACCGTGGAGGGAGACACCGCACACGGCTTGGAATAATTGATGTGTGTCCAAGGGGTGCCCTGCCCACGTATATAAAGGACGGAGAGGAGGGGGTCGGCCACCAGGGGGCGCACCATGAGGGGGGAGTCCTACTAGGACTCTAGTCCTAGTAGGATTCGCCCCCCTTTTTCCTTCTCATGGAGGGGAAAAGAGGGAAGGAGAGGAAGAGGGGGAAAGGAAAGGGGGCCGCACCCCTTCCCCTTGTCCAATTCGGATAGCCCATGGGGGGGGCCACCCCTTGTGGGCACCCCTCGCTCTCCCCTATGGCCCATGTTGCCCCATTACTTCCCCGGGGGGTTCCGGTAACCCCTCGGTACTCCAAAAAATACCCGAACCATTCTGGTGTCATGAAGAAAGCAATAGCAATAAAACTTAACGATCATTATGCTAAGCTAACGGATGGGTCTTGTCCATCACATCATTCTCCTAATGATGTGATCTCATTCATCAAATGACAACACATGTCTATGGTCAGGAAACTTGACCATCTTTGATTAACGAGCTAGTCAAGTAGAGGCATACTAGGGACACTTTGTTTTGTCTATGCATTCACACATGTATCAAGTTTACGGTTAATACAATTCTAGCATCAATAATAAACATTTATCATGATATAAGGAAATATAAATAACAACTTTATTATGGCCTCTAGGGCATATTTCCTTCAGAGGAAAGTGTGATGCAGCAAAGTAGAGATAAGTATTTCCCTCAGTTAGAGAACCAACACTACAAAAAAAGACACATCTGTGACATTTTGGGCCGAACGAAAAAAATTTCTGTCATACATATGACACTTCTATGACGATAATTGTGACAAAACCCGGTATCATCATGGATGTGGTGGGCTCCTACTTCTATGACAAAAAATCATGATAGAAAATGGGCTTTTCGTCCTGGGCGGGCCGGAGACGCAGCTGCATGACATTCTTTGGCCTGTCCATGACGGAAAAAACCGTGGTAGAAGCGAGGGCGAGGAAAATTTCGGTGAGTTCCCGGTTACGGTGGGAGGTCGGGGGCCGAGCGATGCGTGTTTCTCTCGTACACGTATGCGCGTGTGTGCGAGGCGTTGGCTCTAACTGAACCCGAGCGATTGCACTGCAGGCTACGCGTTACTGAACCCGAGCAATCGATCGATGGCTGTTAACTGAACCCGATCGAGCGATTCCTTCGCTACTGCTGCTAACTGAAGCCGATCGATGCTGCCTCTAGGATGAACAGTGAGTGTTGCCGGGGGGTTTGGATGAACAGTGAGTGGTGGCGTTGCCTCTGGATGAACAGGACCCCGTGGTGTGGTGGAGGGCTAGATGAACAGTAGACGATGGAGGGGTGCCCGTGGAGGGGTGGTTGAACAGGACCCCGTGGCGTGGAGGGCTGGATGAACAGTAGACGGTGGAGGAGTGCCCGTGGAGGGGTGGTTGAACAGTAGCCGGTGGAGTAGCGCGTGGTGGAGGCTGGATGAACAGGAGCCCGTGGAGGCTGGAGGAGGTCGACGGTAGCCCTGGAGGCTGGAGGATGTCGACGTGGAGATGAACAGTATCCCGTGGAGTACCGTTTTGCGGTACGCCACACCCCCCCGATAAACAGGACCCCCGTTTCGACCGTAGGAGGTCCGTTTCCTCCGTTTTGCGGTACGCCACACTCCTCCCGATCAACAGGACCCCCGTTTCGACCGTAGGAGGCCCGTTTCCTCCGTTTTGCGCTACGCCACACCCCTCCCCATGAACACGACACATTTCGTTGCCTCCCCATGAACACGACGCATTCCGTTGCCTCCCCATGAACATGACGCATTCCGTTGCCTCCCCATGAACACGACGCATTCCGTTGCCTCCCCATGAACACGACGACGACGCTGTTTCTCCGTTCCGACCCAGCCATGTACACGAGCCCTGGCCGTACGTATGCGCGAGTAGGCGTTCGAGACCCCGCCCGTATGAACACATACGTGGCCATATTTTCTTTCTTGCACCCTGGCCGTTGTACATACGCGTACATGCTACGTGCGCACCTCTACTACGACACGTGCACGCCTCTACATCCACCAGTATATATGTACGTACATGTTCGCGACCAGAATGACAACGCTACGTACGCTTCGACCAGGTGGGTCCCGACTGTCACGCACTTCCTTGCCTGCGAAGATGTAGCTGGTGGGTCCCAGCAGTCAGAGGGGCGAATCGTTTTTTTTGCCCGAACGCACTTCCTTGCGTGCGAAGATGTAGCTGGTGGGTCCCAGCACTCAGGGGCAAACGTTTTTTCATGAAATACGGTGGCCCGTCCGGTGGGTCCCCACTGTCAGGTGGAGGAATAATTATTTTGCACGTAATAAGGAGGCACTTCCTTGCTGCGGCCGTCGACCCAGCTGTCAGCCTCTCCACGTACAGTCCATGTTCGATGGAAGCCGTTCCTTGACCACGTTGACCACGCCGCTCCGAGAGCACCAGGGTGGTGGACGACGGCGAGGCCTAGGAAGGGGACGACGCGGAGCCGGGGAAGACGCGGCAGTGGATGCCCACGCGTAGAGGAGTACGAGGGTTCACTGGTTCGCTGCGGTGTGAGGCTGCCGTCGCCGCAGAATAACAGGGGGTGTGGGTGAGTAGAGGGATGGCCTGGACAGCGGTGGGAGTAGTAGGGGCGGTGAGGCCTCCGCCGCATTGCAGCCGACCACGGGAGGCAGGAGCACGAGGCACGACCGGCGCTGGTTTGGGCGGCTGGAGCAAGAAGACCAGAGGTTGAAGAAGCACTACGGCCGTTGGATGGACATCGTACGGTCACTGCAGCTAGAATCGTGCATATTGACTAAGTTGACAAAGCCCTCCGTCCCCGTCAACTTAGTAGGCCCGTAAGTCAGCCTGCCACTATACTGGGTCCCAGCTAACAGGGGGAGTATTCATTTTTTGTGCGTAATAAGGAGGCACTTCCTTGCGTGCGAAGATATAGCTGGTGGGTCCGAGCTGTCAGCGGCGGCAACGTTTTTTCGTGAAATACAGAGGCCCTTTTGGTGGGTCCCTGATGTCAGGTGGAGGAATCGTTATTTTGCGCGTAATAAGGAGGCATTTCCTTGCGTGCGGTCGTGGACCCAGCTGTCGGCCTCTCCACGTACAATCCACTTCAGATGCATGTCGGTCATTGACCACGTTGACCAGGCCGCGCCGAGAGCACCAGGGCGGTGGACGACGGCGAGGCCTAGGAAGGGAATGACATGGAGGCAGGGAAGACTCGCCAGTTGTTTCCCACGCGGAGGGGAGTACGACTGTACGAGGGTTTACTGGTTCGTCTGCCGTCGCCGGAGAATAACAGTAGGTGTGGGTGAGTAGAGGGATGGCTAGGCCAGCGATGGGAGTACGGTGGGGCGGTGAGGCCTGCGCGGCAGCACAGCCAGCCACGGGGAGGAGGGAGCAGGCAGTCCCGCCGGCGCTTGTTTGAGCGGCTGGAGCAGGAAGAGCGGAGATTGAAGAAGCACGACGGCCGTTCGATGGACATCCAACAGTCACTGCTTGTGCGTCAACCTTTTTTTTAGGAAAGCCTCAAATCTGTGGAAAACAGCATACAGCCCATCTGCCATTATTTCTAGTAATTTACAGCCCATTTGCTAATTCTTAAGGGTTTTTTTGAGCCCATATTCTTTTTGTTAGCATTACAGCCCATATTGTGGCCACGGTTAAAAAATTATACGAAATTTTGCATATTTCGGTGCGGTCCAAACTGTTTTTAATCCTGAAATTTTGACTCACATTCAAACTGATTTTAAAAATAAATGTATATCAATATAAAATCCAACAAATTCTCCATGCATAAAAATTAATGTAATTTAAAATCTCGAAATGAAAAAAAGATATTTGAAACTAATTGCCGGTTTGATGTGTTTTAAAAATGTACAGCCCATTTCTCATTACTGATAGGCCATTTTCTCGGCCAGCCGACTGAAGTTCTCCTCGTCTTGAAATATTTGCAGCCCAACAGGCCTGACAAAGCGACTTACTTGGCAAATCACAAAAAAACTGGGTTGTGGCGTGGACCCAGCTGTCAGCCTCTCCACGTACAGTACACTTCCGATGGATGTCGGTCGTTGACCACATTGACCACGCCGCGCCGAGAGCACCAAGGCGGTGGACGACGGCGAGGCCTAGGAAGGGGACGACGCGGAGCCGGGGAAGACGCGGCAGTGGATGCCCACGCGGAGAGGAGTACGAGGGTTTACTGGTTCGGCTGCGGCGTGAGGCTGTCGTCGCCGCAGAATAATAGGGGGTGTGGGTGAGTAGAGGGATACCCTTGGCCAGCGGTGGGAGTAGTAGGGGGCGGTGAGGCCTCCGCGGCATCACAGCCGGCCACGAGAGGCAGGAGCACGCGGCACGACCGGCGCTGCTTTGGGCGGCTGGAGCAAGAAGACCAGAGGTTGAAGAAGCACTATGGCCGTTGGATGGACATCGTACGGTCACTCGACCTAGAATCGTTCATATTGACTAAGTTGACAAAGCCCTCCGTCCTCGTCAACTTAGTAGGCCCACAAGTCAGCCACCCACTATGGTGGGTCCCAGCTAGCAGGGGGTATTCATTTTTTGATGCATAATAAGGAGGCACTTCCTTGCGTGCGAAGATATAGCTGGTGGGTCCGACCTGTCAGCGGGGGGAACGTTTTTTTCGCGAAATACAGAAGCCCTTCCCACGTACAGTGCATGTACAGTGCGTAATAAGGAGGAACTTTCCTTGCGTGCGACCATGGACCTCGTGGGTTCCAGCCGTCAGGCTCTCCACGTACAGTCCTCTTCCGATGACTCTCGTATGTTGACCACGCCGCGCCGAGCGCACCGAGGCGGTGGACGACGGCGAGGCCCCAGACTAGAACGACTCGGAGATGGGGAAGACGCGGCAGTGGAGTCGCCGACGGAGAGGAGTGGGAAACTTGACTGGTTCGGGTGCGGGGTGGGCCTACACTCGGCAGAGAATAACAGGAGGTGCGGAGTGGAGGGATGGCCTGGCCGTCGGCGGGGTAGCGTTTCGCTGAGGAGCACAAAACAACGCCGCTGGACGCCAAAGGCTGGAGCAGGCGGTTCCGGCAATGCTGGGGGAAGAAGACGAGAGATTGAAGAAGAATGCCGGCCGTTGGATGTAAATCCAACGCCCTCTTAGGCTTCGACCTACTGGCCCACATGTCAGCCAGTCCATTTGTTTTTTAGTCCATTTGGTGGGCTGGGTGAAACAATGATGTAGCATCTATGCAGCCCGTTTAAATCCCATTTGCATTTTTCTCGGAATCCGCGGACTTGCTGGGCTGGTTGAAAATATCATGTTGGGCTAGACGGAGAAATGTTATGAAAACATAAACACATGATTGCACGTCAGTAAAATCTTTGCAAGCTTATGTACGCAATCACTAGGAGTTAACTTGCCTAGTTATATATAAACAATTATTATTATTATTTTGTAAGAACTTTCAACTTACGAAATAAAATATCATTTTAATTTGATGAGTTAATACTACGTGGGGTATTATTATTTTTTAGGCTAGACGTGGGACAGTTTAGTTGGTTCTAGGGGAAAGTACTGGGAGAAAACTCAGTTTACATCGAAAAAGAAAGTGGGAGAAAATTCAGAGACCTGCTGGGTCCACCTGAGGAGGGGAATATGTTGGGAGGAAGGAGATTCAAAGCACGACAGCCGAGTGAACTAGTTTTTTTTACGGACAAGTGAACTAGTTTACATACATAAGCAAATAGCCACTAAAAATGCAATCAGGTTAATGGGTTCTTAAAAGAAATATTTCGGACAAAACAGATAATTACGACACATAGGCTAATGCATGAAATGCTCAGATGATAGAGGTGCTTATAAACAGATAAAGTACAACATCTAGACCTTCCTGGCACGCTTGATCATGACGCTGCGACTGTCCGTGTACTCGTCGGTTACAGGAAGCAGACACGCCCTCATGTCCAAGATCTGCATGTACATGTCGTAGCATGCGTATGCGTCCTTGGCCGTGTAGGTTATGTAGGCTAGATTCAGAGGTACCTCCCACGTGTTCAGGTCGTCTTCTTTCATGTTGGCGTATCAGGGGTCGATGATGGTCTCAGCGAGGTAAACCACGGAGTCCTTCTCCTGCCCGTTGCTGATGATCGTGTATTGCTTCTGGATGTCGACAAGCTTGTTGCACCAGATGGCCGAATCGTCGCGTTCTTCCTTCTCTCCACCGTAGCGAAGGTGCAGTCGGCGCTGCCGATGAAACGGGCGAATGCTCCAGAACCTGGTGCAGCCATAGGACTGAGGCGAGGCAGAGCTTCACCGAGTCCGTATCGTTGGTGTACATCACATTCAACTTGGTGCAGCCATAGGACTGAACGGCGAACTCAAAGGGGAACTCCTTGCTGAAGTCCATATCCAGCAGGCTCACCCCTCGGATCGCCATTGGAGTCTCTTCGAGTGAACGAGTGTGTAGGCGGCGGTAGCAGTTCGTTTTTCAGCTCTTGGGGAACTGGATTCAACAGTAAGCTGAGTGTGTACAGGCGACAACAGTTACTACCCCTCCCTCGTCTGCTGCACGCCCGGCAGAAGATGCACCCTCGGCCACACGTCGGTTCACGAGCGGGTCTGTATTGGTACTATAATAACAGGAGTTAGTGGTCACTTTACTTAAATTTAATTAGCTTTAATAGAAATTTATACTTAAAACAAGCAATGCATTCGCTCGTTCTATCAGTGCCACAGGATCAACATGCACAACAATTAGAATTATTATTCTCAGGACGCACACGATTAGCACATTTGTCGCACTTTCACAAAGATAATACTACCAAGTTTGAACTGTTTGTTATGGTTGTTGTCCTCTGCATCATCCTGCCGTGTTTCCCAGCTTGCAAGATTCAGAACCAACAAATAAGATCCAAATAATAAGTACAACAAAGATGCCTACACATCTCATTGATTCCCAGCTTGCAAGATTCAGAACCAACAAATAAGATCCAAATAATAAGTACAACAAAGATGCCTACACATCTCATTGATTCCCAGCTTGCAAGATTCAGAACCAACAAATAAGATTCAAATAATAAGTACAACAAAGATGCCTACACATCTCACTGATTCCCAGCTTGCAAGATTCAGAACCAACCCATTAGAGCCTTTTGATAAAGTGAATATCGGGATTAAATCCATCTTGGCTAGCCATGTCATACAATCGAAGAACTTGGTGAATGCTCTTGACCGTAACAACATCTGTAGTTGAGTATTCCTGTTTGCACAGCATGTTTGCATAGCACAAACAAGGAGATAGGAGAGCATGATTTCGCTTTAATAGCGGCCTCCTTGAACTCAACCTCCAGCTCTACTTGGATGAGGTCTGCCTGGAGTTCCATGATTCAATTCATGCGCCTTTTTCTGCAGTTCACCTGAAATGAAGCAAAGATTGCATCATTTAGCTAGCAAGAAGTACTTGCTCTTGTGAGCTGGCAGGTTCTTCTTTAGTAGTTGCACTAAAATTGAGGAACATTAAGGTTGGCTGTCCGGCTCATGTAAGGTGCAACTATAATTTTCTTATCCTTTTGTGCAGTTCCACTAAAATAAAGTGCCATTGTGGTGACAGTGACGGCTCCATCTTGCAAAGCCTAATAAAATGTTGCACGAGATTACCAGCAGAACTTGACGGAGATTTTGGAAACTCCAATCACCATTCTGTGCAGTTCCACCAAAATTGAGAGATGTTGCCCACGTGACATTTTAGTTGAACTGCACAAGACACTCATTCCAAAAAAAGTGTTTTGTGCAGTTCACCAAAAGGTCACAATAGCAACAAGGTGAAATGGATATCCCTATCTGCACAAAAAGATAGAAAGTAAATAGTTGCTGGTCAATAAGAATATACGAAACATATATAAAATGAAAAGAAGCATCTTAATTATGTTCATGGCAATCACGCAAGGACAGTAGAAATTTTAAAACGTCAGCAATGCTTCATGTTACCAGAAGCATTACGATCAACAATGAGATTCCTCAAATATGGGATTACTTTAATGGTGGCATTGCTTGTTTACCAGACATAGTAAATCAACAACGGCTAAAGAGTTGGTTTAAGGGCATGGGACCGTGGGGACACCAGGACACTCAGCAGCGTAAAGGAGCAACTTACTTATCATACTGGGGAAAACAACAGGAGTGCCATTTGTAACACAGTTTAATTGCATCTTATCACTGGAGGCATTAGATTAACAATAACACTGGTTAGACATGTCCCTAAGGTAACAGTGTGATCGCTTCATTTTACATGCGCCCTTACATTAACAATAGCAAAAGGTTGGTATGAGGACATGCGACAGTGGACGCATCAGCACAATGTACCTACAAGGAGGCATAAAGTAGTGATGCCGAGTTTGTTCATGCTATGTGAGGGAAGCAAACCTAATCCTGGAGACCTTGTATTATGTGAGGGCAGCAAATCTAATCCTGGAGACCTTTTACTATGTGAGGGCAGCAAATCTAATCCTGGAGACCTTTTACTATGTGAGGGCAGCAAATCTAATCCTGGAGACCTTTTACTATGTGAGGGCAGCAAACCTAATCCTGAGACCTTTTACTATGTGAGGGCAGCAAATCTAATCCTGGGACCTTTTACTATGTGAGGGCAGCAAATCTAATCCTTGAGACCTTTTACTATGTGATGGCAGCAAATCTAATCCTGGACATACTCTGTTGACTTGTCCACCAGCCGCCACTTTCTATCCTTTTTTCAACCAATAATAGATCTGTTCCTTATCTAGTTTGTACTGCGTTTTCCCATTATTTCCCTTTTCAACCAAGAGACCGGTTGGGTATCCGGTCTCTACTACTTTCACCATATTATTTCCTCTTTGAATCAAGTCCTAGATTCATGCTACAACTTCCCCCCTTTCTTCGTTGTTTGAACAAAGCCCTAGATTCAAATGCATGAAGTAGCTTTACCTCTAATAATACTAAAAATTGAGGTGGCTTTGGAAGAGCTGATGGGAGTAGAAAAAGATGCACATGCAGACACGTGGGGAGCTGGGGCAGTAGAGCAAGGCCGCTTTCGAAGAACTTATACCTGAGGGTCGCCGGGATGTCGGCGGCGGCAGGTCGGATCTGCGGACAATACGACAGGGAGGAAGAAGGGTCGGAGGACCTCCCGAGCCGGCGATGTGTCGGAGAGAACGACACGGGCAGAGGATCGGGCCCCTCCGGCAGCTGTGGGTTTCCTCCCTCGGCAGCGATGACCGCGTGAACGATGCACCTTTTAGTCCTCTACACACACCGGCCGAAGGGATCTGGCCGGATCTGTGACCAGCAGTGAGCAGAGAGAAAATGTCGCTACCGCTGTTTTGTTTATATCTGGAGAGGATGAGAGAATGAAGAGAGCAACCCTAGTAAAGCAAGCGCTCAGGCCCCTGCGTCCATATATAGTGGAGTGATTATCTTTTTTCTCTCCACAACAAGCGTTTCAATTTGTGTACGTGGCATTAAAGAAAAGAGACTCTCTATTTAAGGTGACTACTGTACGACTCCTACTTACTACTAGTAGTACTACAGTATTGTTCACTTCTGCTCCCCGCCCCTCCATTCATTGAACAACCCCACGGGTGAATAAACATACAGTAAGTACTATATTTATATAGAACGAACAAGCTCGAACTATTTTCGCGTAGTTAAAAGTTGAGGGCGGGGCTTTTCCCGGGCAGTACGCACGACAGTTTTCGGGTAGGCGGTTTGACAGAGAGGCGAGGAGGGTGAGCGAGTGGGGCTGTGCGATTTGACGGCGCGTTACTGCTGGAAAGACTTGTGATATGACCACTCACTATAGTCATGAATTACTGGCGCTCCGACCGGGGTGATGCCCCCCTTCCGTTTCGCGCTCTAATCTGGTGCATGACACGTCGACCCGGATGCTGGCTCTCCCACATGTCGGAGTAGTAAGAAGGAGCAAAGAATGATGTGGTATATACTAGTACTATACTACAGTACTACTCAGGTCGGAGGAGTGCGAACCACGGCAGCCCAGTGAACCAGCAGTGCGAACCATGGTAGCCCAGTGAACCAGCAGTAGAAAACAATGTGGTGATATGGCCATAAAAAACAATGTGCTACGGTCCACACTGTAGCATGTACAGTAACACTCCTCTTTGTTTGGATCCCTGAGTTAGAGCTAGTTTGGGTTGAAATAGCCTCAAATTATTGAAACAAGAGGGGTTAGTTTGAGCTAGTTTGCTCTAACCCAGCTAAAAAAACTAGCCCGGTGGAGAGGTTCTAATTGGGTTAGTTATCCTCGGGCCCACTAAAAGAGAACTAAAAAAATCTCCCCTGGCCGCACCAGATCGCTCCCCCGTCTCGCACGACTCCTCTCTGTTCCCCATAGGGCCGCTCGCCCTCTCTCTCCTCCGGCCGCCCTCTCCTTCCGCCCTCTCCCTCCGGCCTTCGAAGGTCGCCCCGCTCCCTCTTCACCAGTCGTTTTTCTCCCTCTGTCGTGCGCAGTGGCAGCACATCTACTAGGGAGGTTGCGAGAGGGGTGAGTTTGTTCGTTCCTTCTCTGTCTCACGGCCATATCATTGATCTTGCTTGCTCTAGCGCTAATTCTGATTTGGAAAAGTAGATCCTAATCAAACTTGGTATAGATTTGTGGTGCACGCATGGAATTGTTTGATGCTGCTTGAGGAGGTAATAAATCTTTCTAGAGGCCCAAAGTTTCAGGTCACCTTTCTAGGTATTTCAATTTCAGGCTTGCATTATTTCTAGAGGCCCAAAGATTCAGTTCACCTTTCTAGGTATTTCAATTTCAGGCTTGTATTATTTCTAGAGGCCCAAAGATTCAGTTCACCTTTCTTGGTATTTCACTTTCAGGCTTGCATTATTTCTAGAGGCCCAAAGATTCAGTTCACCTTTCTAGGTATTTCAGTTTCAGGCTTGCATTATTTCTAGAGGCCCAAAGATTCAGTTCACCTTTCTAGGTATTTTAGTTACAGGCTTGCATTATTTCTAGAGGCCCAAAGATTAAGTTCCCAGTCGGCGGCAAGCGGCCCTGCTACCATGCCGGTGTCGACCTCAACTCGCAAGGGCCGGCGTCGGAGGGGTTCCCGGGGCTTGGGCTCTACAGAGCCTTCCTCCAGAGCGACGATGGCGAGCTCCTCCCTCGGTGCGTGAGGGGCTCCGGGCTCCCTCCCTATCGTGAATGACTTCCGTGATGAGTTAGCTCATTCTTTGTTTCATGAAGTGTTTTTTTATTTTGTGAAGCTTGATTGACGACTTGTATGTTTAAGTGGGATATCTCATTTGTATGGACAAAGTAAAAATTATCATGTTTTGCATGCTTGATTTGTATAGATGGTTCATTTATGTCAATTGTGAGCGGGAGGAGGCCACAGAAGAGCCGGCCACACCAAGAGGGTGCTTAGATCCAAGGGACTTATTTTAGTCTGACTAAAAATAGTCTCTTTAAGAAGCTAAAGTTCCAAGCACCCCTGACTAAAGAGGGGCTAAAACTAGTCTTGAGACTAAAAAATTTTAGTCATGGGTACCCCTACTAAAATGTGGATTAGTCCTCTCTCTCCTCATTTAACTCCTCTCCTTTAACACAGGCGAGTTCTGGATTGGAGGGCTTGGAGGATAATAAATGCTCATTAACTTGATTTTAGTCTCTTTAGTATTTGGATCCAAGCATGGGTGAGGCTAGCAAGTTTTAGTCCCACTACTTTTAGTCATGGAACTAAAACGTATCCAAGCACCCTCCAAATCCGGCAGGAAATAGGGTCCAAAGTAGTCAAATGATTGAGATAGAGCATTTATTGTCAATCTAACCCTGCCATCCATACACCTCTTTGGTTTAGAGTTAGTTCAGGGTTAGAATCTAACTCTAACCTCTAACTGAGTTAGAGTTATCCTCGTCTCGGTTCATCGCCATCATACTTTACCCATTCCTGTGTTTTCAGTATCCTGCGAATCAAAGAGGCCCTTTTTTGCGGGAAAAATCAAAGAGGTCCTTAGACTGGTTTCGGTCCGGTCATTTTTTATAAACGTGTTATGTCCAAAATTTAATAAACGTACTCCGGTTTCCATGAAAATAATCTGGTTTCATGTAGTAATTAATTCATTTATTTATTCTTCTGCGGGGGGTTTGCATGTAATTCGTGAGGTCTGAAATGTAAAGTACCCCGGCATATGCTCCGAGTCGTGCATGCACTACGACCCAGATGCTCTATGTCCCACATGTCGGCGAATGGGAGCACGTGGAAATAGCCTAGGAGTACATATAGGAGGATAAATGCGTGAAATAATATGTACTGTGAAGCATAGCCGCGGTTCAAAAAGGAGACCTAAAGTGATGACAGCTATAGGTCGCACGCACCCAACTAGTGGTACTAGACATACGACTAATTTTTCCCTCAAAAAAAAAGAGGCACGAGTGCTCAGTCCTCCTATTCTATAAACAGGAGTCCCATCTGACAACAGCATCCGTGCTACAGCTAGCTCTCCTCCCTCGTTTCTCTCTTCTAATTCTAAACTCGTCCCACGCCCGGTGGGCGGGGTGGGTTTGCTCAACTGCGCCCCACCTCACAGTGAAAACGTTACGACTGGAATAAAAATGCCATATACTCCCTCCGTTCATAAATATAAGCCTTTTTAGATACTATTTC
The DNA here is from genome assembly GCF_002575655.3 of Aegilops tauschii subsp. strangulata. Lineage (NCBI taxonomy): Eukaryota > Viridiplantae > Streptophyta > Magnoliopsida > Poales > Poaceae > Aegilops > Aegilops tauschii. The sequence continues at coordinate 94,693,337 of NC_053041.3, read as the reverse complement.
AAATGGAATACAACATACAGATGTATGTAGACATAGTTTACAGTGCAGGTTCACTCATTTTGCTCCGTATGTAGTAGTCACTTGCTAGAATCTTTAGAAAGAGTTATATTTGGGAACGGAGGGAGTACTATACTAATAAAACATTAGGTCCACGAGGCGATGCAGTGCTGGTTACAGGAGACAAGAAGAGATGCATCCATCGACGACGTCCACCTCCTCTACTCAGGGCGCCGGCCCACCGAACGGCGCCTAAGTAGCAGCGGCTTTCATGGCCAGGTCGACGTGCTTCTGAACAATGGCATCCAAAGATTCCAGACACTGGAAGAAGGCCAACGTCTTTCTGTCCTCGCTTGCCTTGTAGTGGCCTATGTAGACGATTTCCTCGTAGACGTGGATGTGCAGGTCAATGGTTTCTTGCATGGCGAGGCGCTGCGCGGCGAGCGCGGCCTCGAGGTGCACATTTTTTGTCGCGACCTCCGGCACCTGCAGGGCCACCAGGGCTTGAAAGAGTTCGTCGCCATGGAGGCCGATGAGGGTGACAGGCAATGAGGAGCCTGGGCACGCGGGCTGGAGCAGTACGGCAAGGTCGTCCGCGCGCTTCTTGACGGCGGTGAACATGCGGATGGAGTTGACCATCATGTCGTCCATGCGAGAGGCGAAGCCGGCGTCGGCGAGGGCTACGATGCCTGCGGTCGCCAGGATCGTCTGGAAACGCTGCATGGTGCGGGGCCGCAGGCCGGCGCCTTGGATAATTTGGCACAGCCGACTGCCACTCGCGTCCATCGCCTCCATAGGTGCTTGTGGCTTCTGGTCACTTGGTCTTGGATTGGAGTGAGCAGTGTTGCGCAGAGACTTGGGAGTAGATGGATTGGAGTGGTGGGGCGCCTTTATTATATGAGAGTCCAAACTCTGTTGCATTCACATGGTGCTGGCTCTATTCTGCTTCTCCAATTAATTCCCTCTGCATGTAATTGAGGATGCATCATTGACCGTTCAACGTCTCGGGAACCGCTACCCTCTCCCTGCTTGGCATTCAAGCACCTATGGACCCGTCGACGACGAGGTGCCTATGGTGACTTCATAAATTTCAAGATGATAGTGCCGTGCGTGTGTGCATTCATAGGGGTGAGTGTATGCGCGTGTATATGAGCGCTTGCGTCTGTACTGTGTAAAAAACGTAAATGCGTGTCAAAAAGAGACTAGTCAGTATACTCAATATTGTGCACCTCGGAGAGGAAAACGATAGAACTAGTACGTATTTATTTACGGTGCAGATTCACTCATTTTGCTCCATATGTACTCCGTCTCGGTGTAGTCTAGTCACTTGTTGAAATCTCTAGAAGGGCAAATACTCCTTTCTGGTTTACACGGCTATACTAGCAAGTAGTTGTACGTACTAGTACAATAGTGGGATCACATAGCAATTTTGTCTCATGCAAGAGCCTGGCTATATGCGTGCTCCAATGTTCGCAACTGCAACGTTCGATTTGCGCTTGGCTCTTCACCTCTTTGAGAAGACGAACAATGATGTTACTACTACTGCTTCTACAGTGTCGAATCCACTGCTGCATGTCCGTCCACCGCGAGCGGGACGGATAGCTTGTTGTAGAAGTACTACTAAGCAAAAGTCTGTCCCCGTTTGCGAGCAACCGCGCGCATGGGTGAGGGAGAAGACGTGTAGTAAAATCAAGCTTCTCCTCGTTGTACGAGTTGACGCGACACATCATAGCACTGGCCCCACATGCTTGCCTCTAAACTTGGCTGAAAGACCCGCAGTGTACAATATATTTGCTGCAACCTCTAACATTTACCCACCACAAATTAAAATATATGTGGGCGTATGCATCGTTCTGATGCAGAGGCCGGGGAGTCCCCCCTTTTCGAAAAAAAACAAATTAAAATATATATTCCTGTCTTGACCAGATGAGCGTGCAAACTACAATCACCAGGGTGTCAGGTAGGGCCAGAAGACTATTTTAATTTTTTTTTAAACTTCGAGACGGCCACATAGCATGGAGCCGACCCCAACAATTTTAAGCTTACAGGCACGGTACACGCTATCCTAGACTACTCTACACATGAAACTGCCACACGAGCGTCCGGGCTGCGCTTGGCTCTTCGCCTCTTTGGGAAGTCGAACAATGATGGAGTACTACTGCACTGGAGGAGTACTACAGTACACTTCTGGCCATCTGACACCGATTGAACTGCTGCATGTCCACCGCGTGCGGGAGGGAGAGCATGTAGCGAAAGCTTCTCCTAGTCTTGCCAGCCACCACGCTCATGGGCGAGGGAAGGACGCTCCTGCCTTTGCGTGTATGACAGGTGGGCCCGATACGTGTGTGGCCAACCTGTCATACAGGCAAAGGCAGGTGCAGTTAAGTCCGCGAGGGAGAGGATAATCAAACTTCTCGTTGATGTACGAGTTGACGCGACACATCAAAGCACTGCACTCGATATATTTCAATAATTTGCGTTTACCGATGCATTAATTACTTCGCATGCATGCATGCCGTGACTCTCCTTTTGATACTTGCATGTGTTGATTTAATGCACCTTGAAGTAGTATAAAATATGTGACGGTAAAGCTTTGTAATACCCCGGCCCAAGTCGAAAGATGGTTGTGCACGAGGAGGGCGAGATCATGCAGACCGAACAGGACCCGACGATGGAGCTCTCTAAGGTCTCGATGGACCTCACCGTGCTCCACTGCCCCTTGTGCCTCCGCCCCTTGACGCCTCCAGTGTATGACGTTCGAATACACCTCATCCCTTCGGCTGATAGAGCAAGGTGCAGGTTTCTTGATTGATGTGTTGTTCGATTGATTTCTGCAGTGCAAGAGAGGGCACCTGGCCTGCACGGACTGCCGCGTCGAGCGCCCCGGGAACCAGCGGCAGTGCCAGAAGTGAGAGCGCGGCGGTGGCTTCGACGTGCGGAACACGGCGGTGGACTCCATCCTTTCGTCGGTGAGGGTGGCGTGCCCGCACGAAGGCTGTGGGCTCTACGTCACTTACCACAAGCTCGCCGATCACCAGAGCGTGTGTCCGCTCGCGCCCTGCAAATGCCCCGTGCCCGTCTGCGGCTACAAAGGCCCACCACCGGCGCTCTACCACCACATCAGCACCGCGCATCCCATGCCCGTGCACAGGATCCAGTACGGCAAGGTGCTCCAGCTGCAAGTGCCACTGTCGGAGCCACGGCTCTTGCTGTTCGCGGAGGAGGACCGCCGCACATTTTTCTTGGTCGGCGGGGTGCTCGATATCGGCGCGCCTATCGCCGTGTCGGTCGTCTACATCAGAGCGGGGGCATACCCACTGCCGCACTACGTGGCCAAGCTATGGGAGAACGGCCCGCTAGGGGAGCCCAAAGGCACGACCGACGCCGTCAAGGTGGAAATGGAGGTGACAAGCAGCAAGGATCCCGGCGACGTCGACGTGCAGGACCTGGCCTCTTGACAGTTCCGCCCAAGCTGCTGGCCGGGGCTAAGCTTGTGTCCCTCCACATTCAGATTGACAAGCTCACGTCCTAAATGTTTCTACAGTGTCTTCTGTTTATCTTAGTAATATGCTAATATAGGGATTACCTTGGTCTACTTTAGCTTAAGAAATGGTGGGTTTTGGTGGCGATGCAGCAATTACTTCGACATCATATCAGTAATTTCCAACAGTCGAACGGATATTTTGTGTCTGTTGGATATAAAGTTCCTTTGGGTAAGAAGTACTACTTGTCATCAAAATGGATAAAAGGAGATGTATGTAGACGTATTTTAGTTCTAGATACGTCCCTTTTTATCCATTTTGATGACTAGCACTCCCTCCGTTCCACAATACATGCCTTCCATTTGTTGGCCTCTTGGGATGTTGCGATTTCAATCTGGTAGCTTTTAGTCCTTCGTGTTAGGCTGGAGTTGTGCTGAACTTCTTGTGAATTGTGGTGGTTTTCAGTAATGAAAATTGGAAGGGGCAAGCCCTTCTTTGATCAAAAAAAATCTTCCTTATATATTCATCAGTCTTGCTATAAGTCGCAGTAGATGCTATATAGGTCCGTCGGATCTTACATCAAGATCCGTGCTTTCAGATTGTCTTTTTTCTCTCTTAAATCTCAGTCGAGTGAGACATAGCCATGCCATTACACAGAGGCTCGGGCGCCATTAATGGAGACCTTGGGAGAGAGGTGGACGGCAGATGGAGGTCAAAGGGCTCTCCTCCCGATAAGCACGCGCAGGGGTCTGATCGCACGCCTCTCGTACTCAAATAGCTACCCTGCATGGCGCCTCCTAGCTAATAAAAAATGGGGACGTGTGGCGACACGTAAATGGTACTAGTAAGTAGAACGCCCACGGTTTCAATAATACTTGTGTTTCCGATTGTAACGTGACAACCCTTGTTCCAAAATGACTTTGTTGATTGTTAATGTGTGCGCCTTCGCAAATCGGACTGCAAATTTACCACAGCATGTTGGTGCCATGTCATGGCACCAAGCCAAGTTTCATTATTTTCATGCGTGTTTTGGATTTACAAGAATTAAAAAACTAAGTTTCTCAATGTTTCCAACCCAGCCACGACGCCCAGAATTTTGAATTTCATTCCCATTTCTTGCATGGAACCTAGAAATTTACCCGAGGACACACATGTGATTTTTCAACCAACTTTGGTGCACTGGAACATGTGCTTGTATTTCAAATTTGAATTATGCACACAAAGGTGACACGTTCCCTCCCAGAACCACGAGCCTTCTTGAGAGAAGCTCCGATTTGCAAGAAGCTTATACCAAAATTTGTTCCTATTCGGCCATTTTTTTTACCACGGCATGGTACTACCATGACATGACACCATGCCAAGTTTCATGATTTTAAAACCAAGTTTCTCAATGTTCTCGACCGAGCCACGACGCCCAGATGTTTGAATTTTATTATCATTTTTTGCATGGGACCTACTTCCTCCTTCCATCTATATAGGGCCTAATGTGTTTTTCAAGACAGCCTTTAACTATTGACAAGATTAATAGCACATAAGATGTATACTATGAAAATTATATTATTGGAATCTCCTTTGACATACAAATTTGAAGGTATGCTTTGTGTAAGTTGCATGTCATATATTATTGCTCTAACGTTTGGTCAAAGTTAGCCTCAAAAAACGCATTAGGACCTATATAGATGGAAGGAGGGAGTAGAAATTCACCCGAGGACAAATATGTGATTTTTCAACCAACTTTGGTGCACGGGAGCATGTGCTTGTAGTTCAAATTTGTATTATGCACACTGAATGACCAAAAACTCAATTAATGTGTAAATAAGGCCAAACTAAGCCGGAATAATTCCAAAATTTAACAGGGCACTCATGTAGTTCTATGTTGCCTTTGTAAATAAACTCAAGGGGGACAACGTATATCGTTTCACACTCAAAGGTACCACGTTCCCTCTCAGAACCACGAGCCTTCTTGAGAGAAGCTTCGGTTTGCAAAAAGCTTATACCAAAATCTGTTCCTATTCAGCCAATTTTTTTACCACGACATGGTAGTACCATGACATGACATCCATGCCAAGTTTCATGATTTTCATACGTGTTTTGGATTTACAAGAATTTTAAAACCAAGTTTCTCAATGTTCTCGGCCGAGCCACGATGCCCAGATGTTTTAATCTTATTCTCATTTCTTGCATGGGACCTAGAAATTCCCCCGAGGACACAAATGTGATTTTTCAACCAACTTTGGTGCACGAGAGCATGTGCTTGTAGTTCAAATTTGACTTATGCACATTAAATGACCAAAAACTCAATTAATGTATAAAAACGACAAACGAACCCGGAATAATTCCAAAATTTAACAGGGCACTAATGTAGTTCTATGTTGCCTTTGTTGAGAAACTCAAGGGGGGGCATCGTATATCGTTTCACACTCAAAGGTGGCACGTTCCCTCTTAGAACCACGAGCTTCCAAATCGGCCCAATTTTTTACCACAACATGTTAGTGCCATGACATGACACCATGCCAAGTTTCATGATTTCCAGGCGAGTTTTGGATTTACATGAATTTAAAATCAAAGTTTCTCGATGTTCTCGGCCGAGTCATGACGCCCAGATGTTTGAATTTCATTCACATTTCTTCCATGGGACCTAGAAATTCAACCAAGGACACACATGTTATTTTTCAACCCACTTTGGTGCACCGGAGCATGTGCATGCAATTCATATTTAGATTATGCACATTAAAAGTCCAGAAACTCAATTAATGTATAAAAAGGCCAAATGAACCCGAAATAATTCCAAAATTTAATAGGGCACTCATATAGTTCTATGTTGCCTCTGTAAATAAAATCAGGGGGGAGGCAGCGTATATCGTTTTGCACACAAAGGTGACACGTTCCCTCTCGGAACCACAAGGCTTGTTGAGAGAATCTCCGGTTTTGCAAGAGGCTTATACCAAAACTTGTCCCAATTCAGCCAAAAATTATACGTATGAAAACAGGGTTTAGATTATCCCAAACATATCGCTACCTAGACCAATAATGTACTATGATTTGAATTCAACATAAAATGGATACAAATATTTGAATTGGAGAGCGTATGCTACATGTAGTTCATAGTGAAATATGATTACTGCTATATGTATGTTTTTTGTTATCAAGATAATATTTAAATTATTGTATAACTTGACAACAATCGTATTCAAATAAGGAAAATTGATTCAAATTTAGTCCATATGGTAGACGACAATATATATGTTCACATGGTGGAGTAAAATGTTCATATATGATGGAAGATCAAAATGTATGACTACATCAATTATAAACCGCAAGGTCATCTAACGATATATTCGAATTCAACATAACGTGGATTCAAAAATTGAAATTTGAGATCATGGCATCTGTAATCATATAAAAAGGGACATTACTCTTTCTTTGGGGGGAATTGATTTGTTTTTTGTTGTTGTTGAGGGAAGTGCGAATCGATTTGGTACTGTGCAGGGTAATCTTGTTCTCCCGATTTTTTTTACATTTTTCTTGTAGTTTTTTCAATGGCATCTATAGCAATATAGTAAAAGGGGACATGACTCTCTTGTGTCTTGTATGAATTGTTTTTTTACACGTTAAGTTTGTTTTGCCGAACAAGGAATCCGCACCTTGTTATCCCGAAATTTTCAAGCTCGAGTATCTTTTGTCTCACCCGCTTTGGAACTCCCGCTTTCAACCCGCGCCGCGCCTTGTTATCCCGAAATTTGGACGCGCGCGAGAACTCCCTCCTCATCCGAAATCGCTCCCGCAGCCTAGACACGCGAAATCCCCTTCTACCCCTCAACCGGAAATGAAGCTCCACGTCGCGGTGTCAAAACCGGTGGGGGTACGCTGGTAACTTACCCTACATTTCAGACAAGCGTGTCCCTAAGCTTGGCTCCCCCCTCCCCCTTCGCCCCCCCCCATTCGTACACCGAGGCCGCCAAAACCCGCGAAACCCCACGCTCCTCCGTCGGCCTCCCGACCGCCGCCCAGCCGGAGACTCTTCCCCGACTACGTCGTCCACCGCAACAGCTCGCCGTCCCTCATCCACCGCACCGGATGAGGATCCGTTGTCGATATCGTCGTCCCGCCGGATCAGCCACCCCGTCCTCCACCTCCAAGGAGCTGCCCCGATGTTCGCCTCGTCTATCGTGCCACCTCAATCCCCGCAGCGCCGTCTTGACCTGCCCCACCGGAACCGCAGCACCATCACCAATTCCTCCGATGAAGCCGAGGCCAACTCGGCGCCACCAAGGAGGTTCTGCACTCACCGCTGCATTTTATCTTTTATTCGATCTCACGGGGCTGCCGGTGCTCTATACCGAGCCGACATGGCGTATCTCCATCACGGCACCGTCGCCGGCCACATCATCCACGGCGTCTCTCCCCCATGTCGTTGCTTCCTCGGCGGCGACTTCCACAACGGCACTAGCTGCAGCTGCTCCGGCTCTCGCTCGCGCTGCGGCTCTGTTCTTGCTCGGTCGCGCTGCTGCACTGCTCCTGCTTTCGTTCGTGCTGCTGCTCTGCTCTTGCTCTCGCTTGCGCTGCTGCTGCTGCACGACCTCCGGCAGCTACAGGAGTTGTTGCTTTAGAACTCGCTCGTGGTGCTACTACACGACTTGCTCTCTGCTAGTGCGTTCCCTGCTCGAGCGTCTGCTGATTTAGATGGCTGCTTCTCTGCTACTAGTGCTCGAACGCCCTAAACATCTATTGCAATGCTCTGTTACTAGTTCAATCAGTTTCGACAGTAAAATTCAGTTTCGACTGTGAAGTTCATTTTCTTCAGTTAAGTTCAGAGTGAACAGTACTTACAGCATCTGTCGGAGCGGCCGTGGCGCGGCTGATGCAGTTTACATCTAGCACTTTTTGGTGTTGTATTTTACATATTCTATTGCAGATGATATTAGGGTCCCACTTCAGATTAACGTTGTCTGTCTTGTCATGCTTCAGCCTCATCGCCATACACCTTAGCGGAGCTGCTCCAACGACGAAACCGTCCATCACAGCGGAGCAGTACCCTCGGCGCCGTTTCCAGAGGCCTCGGATCTTCTTCCCCGCCTCCGACAGTCACACCAGCATCATCACCATCCTCCACGTCAAACCCAATGATGATGAGGTCCACAAGGCTATGCCAAAGAGGTTGTACACTCGTCGCATCACTTTGTTTCTCCATTCCTCTGTTCTTCCAATTCATGTGAGCCAAACACCTAGGTTGACTGAAATCCTATGTTTCCAAATGCTCTGTTTTGCACGTGCATTCCTATCCTATTCATGTGTTTTTCCTATCCCTGCGTTTATAGAATCCTCCAATTCTAAGGAGCCCTTACATATTTACTTCATTTTCAGATAGGCGTCAAAGAAAACTCTGTGTGTTATGTCCTGCTCCTGCCGTGCCGTCATCCACCCCACCTGAGGTGCACCATCGATAGAAGCGTTCATTGCAGCAGAGATCCCCCCTGCAGACTTCCTTTCGCCGCCTCAGATCATCTTCCCCGTTGCCGGCAGCCACGCCAACTGCATTACCATCATCGACTGAGCAGATGAACCTGAGGACTACACAGTTCCAGAAGAGAGGTCGCAGTCTTTCGTGTTTGCTTACGTTATACATCGGTTATTATTACCTGCTACTTTATCGTTCAATCTTGAGTTTTGAATTACCCATGGGTCTCATATCGAGCCAGCAACGAATAGTATCTGTCTACTATCTAGTTCATCTGGGGTCTTCTATGTGGTTCATGTTGGGTGGGCAACAAACAATAGATGATCCATTGTCTATCTTTTTAAACTGAAGCTATAATCTACCTGCTATCATTAGTTTTGGATCCATCCACTCGTTTGCTACCATCAGTCTTGATTTTTGCGTGCACCCCTTAGGCCTTACACAATCTAACTATTTTTTTATTATGCATGTCAGATATTGTACACAATCGTACTGAACATGTAGAGAAAAAGAGAAGACCGTTGCGTGCGAATATAATGTCATGCAGACGCCGCTCCATGGTGGGCGAAGTGCCCCCCCTCCTGCATTTCCAGATTGTATTCCAGAGGAAGATAACTGTTCAGATGGAGATTCAGAAGGAGCCGACCACGCTTGTTTACCACCTGAGGTGTTTGCTCTAACCTGGCATGCTGATGTTGGTCATATCATGCATATGGCGCCTTGCATTGCTTACATTATACATCTTATATGTCATCAGCTTAGTTTAGATTTGCTTTGTGTGAATGCCACCTGTTTGGTTTCTATATCATACTCTCACCATTCCTGAATATTTGTCTTTTTAGAGATTTCAACAAGTGACTACATACGGAACAAAATGAGTGAATCTACACTCTAAAATATGTCTATATACATCCGTATGTGGTAGTCCATTTGAAATCTCTAAAAAACAAATATTTAGGAACGGAGGGAGTATATGGGAATTATGCAATGCCATCTTCTTTAGCCAGGCATCATATACGTGAATCATGCAATGCCATCCTGTTTAGCCAGTTATCGTATATGTGAATTGTATTGTGCCATATTTTTTTTCCATATTGTATTCCATTTATCAACAATGTTTATACATTCATCTACTCTTCCTGTAGTTTGTAAAGCTACTGCAGTGCCCAAAGCACGAAGACCGCCACAGCTAACCCAAACTCCACGTTTAAAGCAGAAGAGCAACTGTTCTCAGGTCAGATTCCGTAGCTATGGTCCATACTCCTTTGCTGTTGCATCACTGTATTTACTCATACCAACTACTTTCGAATTTGAAGGATCCAATTGAAACTCCAATGGCGCAACAGGTATGTTTTAAACCTATTTCTTTAACTGGATTGTTGTTCTAACTTCTTGCTCTATGTTGATTTCAGTTTAAGTTGTATAAATAGTTATGTTCTCATGTGATGCACATTACAAGTGCTGCCAATGTTGTGTAGTTTCTCACACTTATATTCTGTCTATGCTGCTGTGTCTTAAAAATATATGAGTTGAACTGTGTCTCTATCTTGATTAGGGAACATAAACTAGAATGATATGGACAATACTGTGACCATAGTACATAGATATATGTTTGTTTCATGCTGTTATCCTGTCCACCTTACTACTGAACCGGTTTACCAAAATGAGTTTCGTATACTACAAGCTAAACCTGTGATGTGTCTGCTTGTTTCTCTTGTAGTATGCAAACAGAATATTGGAGAAGAGCACCCCACTATGCAATGGTAGAGAAAGTAATGCAGATAAGGTTCAAGATAGTGAGACAACCCTGTTGGTCTCCAAGAAAGGTGGTAAAAACGATCTTGTAGATAGTGAGAAAACCCCACAGTCCTGCGTTGATGTAGTGTTCGAGTTACTGGCCAGTACCGCTGGCACAAGCTCTTCAAACTCGCTGCCTGAATCACTTTGGCTTCTTCAGTCTCAGCTACAAGCTGAAAGGCATCAGTCAGCTGTGCTGCGGCAAGAAGCCGAAGGACTGAGGAAGTCCCTGCATAATTCAGATGCGTACTTTCTTGTGCAACAGCAAGCGCTGGAGGATTTAAGCACCAAACAAGAGAAAGTTAATAAGCTTGCTAAGCATCTTGCCAGCATTATGGGTACCCAGGATATTCTTTCTTGAACTCTTCTGAAGTGGTTTCAGTTCTGGACTTGTTATGCTGCGGCGTTTATATGCTGCTTTGTTCCCTATATTTGCACTGGTGGCGAACTTTGATGCCCAGTGGATGTAATATGTGTAATAGCCGTGATAGCCTAGCATAAGTTGCTTGCTTATTTATTTCCTTGTTGTCTTGTTTATTTGTTTGCTTGTAGTCAGTGCAGTTCTTTTTCCGCGGTTTGCTAGTGGCTGCAATAACCTATTTTTTAAAACTAGGCCACAATAACCATGGGCTAATATTTACTGTAGTGACACTGGGCCTCCTACGGGCCGTAGAAACAGTGGGCCTTCTACGGGCCGTAGAAACAGTAGGCCTTCTACGAGCCGTAGAAACAATGGGCCTTCTACGGGCCGTATCATCAATGGGCCTTATACGGGCCGTATGATCGATTGGCCAAACATGGGCCAATAACAGGCCGCATTATGGTCGTAAACGAGCTAGAGTTGGAATCGTCCGTTCATGGGCCGGCCATAACGGGCCATCGCTAATAGGCCGTATTTGATGACGCTATGAAAACGGCCCAATGTATTAATGGACCACAAACGGGCCGACTGTAACCACGGGCTGAATTTGGCCCACAAGCAGAAAATGACAGTAACGGGCCGTAAGTAAACGAATGCTGGAAATGAGCCCAAGAATAAATGGGCTCTGAGAAGGCCGAAAGATAACATGGGCTGGAAACGGCCCAACGGAATAACGGGTCGTTAATGGTATAAAGTGATACACTGTTCATTACGAGCCAGTTTCACCATTGGCCGTTAATGGGTGTAAAGTGATACACTGTTCATTACGGGCCAGTTTCACCACGGACCGTTAATAGGCTAAGAGTTACATAGGGCCTCATATGGGCCGAAAGACGTCATGGGCCATACATGGGCCAGAAGTGAAAACGGGCTGGAATCATATTGGATGGCCCTGATGACGCTACTGGGCCTAATTCGGATAGGGCGTAACGGGCCTTGGGTTAGCGGGCTGTAAATGGGCTATATGCGAACAGGCCGTTAACAGGCTTTCCATGAGCCGGCCCGCCACCTTTTGACCAAGTCAAACGGGCCGGCCTTTTCACAAGAATGGGCCTCTGTTGGGCCGTGCCACGTGTCGACGTATCATAGGCGCCTTATGTCCAATGAGTGGATGACATCTGTCCTAACGATGAGCCGACACGTGTTTCCTCCAGCCAATGATGATTTTACACGTGGAAAATCCCCATTGGTCGGGGCTGTTAACGGGTTATCGGATCCAAAACCCGACCCGATAGCTTAACGGTGTTCCGTTACGGTGGATGCCACGTGTCGGTCACCCTTGACGAAAGCACTTCTGTGACGCGCGATTTATCGTCATGGAAGTGCACACTTCCGTGATGATAATTTTGGTAATGCCATGGAACACTTCTACGACAGCACAGGTATGACTACCTTGATTCTGTCATAAAATCGTCATGGATGTACATGCATGACAAAAAACGCGACCTACTGTGACAAACACGTATCATCACGGAAGTGTATTTTTTTTGTAGTGCAAGGTATCAATCCAGTAGGAGACAACGCACAAATCACCTAATACCTGCACAAACAATCAAACAACTTGCACCCAACGCGGTAAAGGGGTTGTCAATCCCATCTCGGTCACTTGCAAAAGTGAGATCTGATAGAGATAGATGAAAGTAAACAAACGATAAAGTAAATATTTTTGCATTTTTTTTGTTTATGGAACGAAAAATAAAAGATTACAAAATAGTAGATCGGAAACTTATATGATGGAAAATAGACTCGGGGGCCACAGGTTTCACTAGAGGCTTCTCTCATGATAGCAAATAATATGGTGGGTGAACAAATTATTGTCGAGCAATTGATAGAAAAGCGCAAAGTTATGACGATATCTAAGGCAATGATTATGAAATATAGGCATCATGTCCGTGTCAAGTAGACCGAAACGATTCTGCATCTACTACTATTACTCCACACATTGACCGACTCCTTCCTGCACCTAGAGTATTAAGTTCATGAAGAACAGAGTAACGCATTAAGTAAGATGACATGATGTAGAGGAATAAACTCAAGCAATATGATGTAAACCCCATCTTTTTATCCTCGATGGCAACAATACAATATGTGCCTTGCTGCCCCTACTGTCACTGGGAAAGGACACCACAAGATTGAGCCCAAAGCCAAGCACTTCTCCCATTGCAAGAAAAACCAATCTAGTTGGCCAAGCTAAACCAATAATTCGAAGAGAATTAAAAAGATATCAAATCATGCATATAAGAATTCAGAGAAGATTCAAATAATATTCATAGATAAGCTGATCATAAATCCACAATTCATCGGATCTCGACAAACACACCGCAAAAGAAGATTACATCGGATAGATCTCCAAGAACATCAAGGAGAACAAGGTATTGAGAATTAAAGACAGAGAAGAAGCCATCTAGCTACTAGCTATGGATCCGTAGGTCTGAGGTAAACTACTCACGCTTCATCGGAAGGGTAATAGAGTTGATGTAGAAGCCCTCTGTGATCGAATCCCCCTCCGGCAGGGTGCCGGAAAAGGCCCCTTGATGGGATCTCACGGGTACAGAAGGTTGCCACGGCGAAAAAGTGTTTTCGTGGATGCTTCTGGTGCTTTGGGAATATATGTGAATATATAGGCGAAAGAATTAGGTCAGGGGAGTCACGGGGGGCCCACAAGGCAAGGGGGCGTGCCCTGCCCCCTAGGCGCGCCCTCCACCCTTGTGGCTGCCTTGTGGCTCCTCTGACTTGAACTCCAAGTCTCCTGGGTGTCTTCTGGTCCAAGACAAATCATCGTGAAGGTTCTATTCCATTTGGACTCCGTTTGGTATTCCTTTTCCGCGAAGCTAAAAAACGAGGAAAAAACAGAAACTGTCACTGGGCTCTAGGTTAATAGTTTAGTCCCAAAAATAATATAAAATAGCATATTAATGCATATAAAACATCCAAAATAGATAATATAATAGCATGGAACAATCAAAAAATTTAGATACGTTGGAGACGTATCAATGCCCGGAGGCGGTAGTGCGGGAACAAAACCAGGCAATCAGACTATTTGGTTTTACTGCTTTCACTTAGCCGTAGGAGCTTGACGGTGGGGATTAGGGACTAGCCCCCGGTGTATTGTGATGTACTTAGGGATCAAAATATGCCCTTTCCGATCGCATGGTTTGTGTTAGGACAAACCCTTCGTGTGACACGGCGAAATCGCCAACGATTTTTAGAGTCGAACCTCGTCATCGGATCGCGGACCTATTCGCGCTTACTATGACGATCAGTTTTCGGCTTTTTCCTCCTGAGGTACTTTACCGGGCAAACTAGAAGTACAGTCGCAGGGGTTCTCCCTTTTCCTTCTTAGCCGAACGTGCGGAACATAAGAGGCAAGCACAGGAGCCAGGCAACCCAACTATTGACCCAAGACATAGTTCGGAACAGATGCATGTAGTGCAATATCCTAGATGCCGAACACCGCGGGGAAGGCAGTGCTAGACTTGAAGATATTGAGCTGATATATAAATCAAACTCGTCACTAATTAATATAGTTTCATGATGGGCTGTTCGAAGAGCGATGAGAGAATCGGAAAGGGACAGGAAAATTGCAAGAATGCGGATATCCGAACACCATAAAGGGTATTTTTATTATGTCTCGTAAGCTCAGGACGTCTAACCGTACAATTCGAACTGCGAAGGCAGCACTTGCAAGTGAGAAAGAAAAAGGAAATTTACATAGGAAAGTTTGACGCAGGGCCTTGATGCGTGAGTTGAAGCCTTCACTGTGCCCTGCTGCACGTCTGCGCCATTGCTTCTGATGGGTGGGGGCTGAGACCTTTAATGAGACCTTGATGGGCAAGGGTCTGCCGGTGGAGCTTTATGCTGGGGGGTATCCGAAGTTAACCCCCGGGTCATGCGGAGACGGGGTCGCTCTGAAGTTTGGTTGAGCCGAACATGTACTTCAGATTAGTGAATGCTTACGGCTGCCCATGGAATTTTAAGCGCAAAGTTGTGCTGTCGAGGCACGTAGAGCGTGGGGTAGGTGGGCATGCCATGGGGTGCATGTCGCTATTTGCGGCGAACGCATGCGGGTTCCCATGACGGAGAACGGATTAGAACCCATTTGGTATTGTCGTCGGCCTTTACGGCGGGTTGGCGTCCGGGCCTATATGGGCCGGTGTTATATTCGGCTGTTAGGGCCGCAGTGTGTTCCTCGGTTCGAAGTGAGCGTTCTGTGTTGCTGTTGATAGTTATGACGCCCGAGGGATCAGGCATCTTCAGCTTGAGGTTCGCGTAGTGTGGGAAGGCGTTGAATTTGGCGAACGTTGTTCGGCCGAGGAGGGTGTGATAGCCGCTGCGAAAAGGTATGATGTCGAAGATCAAGTCCTCGCTTCGGAAGTTATCCGGGGACCCGAACACTACTTCGAGCGTTACGGAGCCAAGCGGGCCTCCACTCCTGGAATGACTCCTTTGAAAGTGGTATTACTGGGCTTGATCCTTGATGGATCGGTCCCTATTTTCTTCACTGTATCTTCATATATCAGATTGAGGCTGCTTCCTCCGTCCATTAGGACTCTAGTGAGGTGGAATCCATCGATGATGGGGTCTAGCACTAGGGCTGCGGTCCCTCCATGGCGTATGCTGGCAGGGTGGTCAGTGCGATCGAACATGATCAGGCAGGCTGACCATGGATTAAATTTTGGCGCTACAGGCTCAACGGAGTATACGTCCCGTAGCGCTCGCTACCTCTCCTTCTTCGGTATATGGGTTGCATAGATCATGTTTACAGTTTTGACTTCGGAAGGGAAGGGTTTTTGGCCTCCACTATTCGGTCTGCGGGGCTCGTCGTCGTCCTTGCTGCGTGGGCTTTTGGCCGAGTCTTCGGCGTTGAGCTTGCCGGCCTGCTTTATCACCCAATAGTTACGGTTGGAGTGGTTGGCGGGCTTTTCAAACGTGCCATGGATCTGGCAGGGCCTGTCCAGAATTGTGTCTAGCCTGGACGGGGCGTCTCTGTTGCCTTTAGGGGCCTTTTTGCGCTGTCCGGACTTCGGGTTTCGGAATCCGGCGTTTACCGCCGTATCCTCACCTTCGCCGTCATTGTGGCGACGTTTATTCTTACTGCGTCGTGGCTTTCCATTTCCGTCCCGGACTTCGGAAGTACCAGGGGTATCGGGATTGGTGTTTTTACGAGCAAGCCAACTGTCCTCGCCCGCGCAAAAGCGGGCCATGAGAGGGTCATGAGAGAAGTAAGGGCTGCCATGGTTCATGGTTTGTCCTGGCCGAGCTGCCTTATGAGCAATTCGTCCCTGACACTATGCTTGAAGGCGGCCAAGGCTTCGGCATCTGGACAGTCGACAATGTGGTGTTTCTTGGTCAGGAATCGGTTCCAGAACTGTCGGGCAGATTCTCCGGGTTGTTGCATGATGCGGTTTAGGTCGTCAGCATCCGGAGGCCGGACATAGGTACCTTCAAAGTTTGCTCGAAAAGCGTCCTCGAGCTCTACCCAGCAACCTATAGAGTCTTCAAGGAGGCTGTTCAACCAGTGCCGAGCTAGGCCTTTGAGTTTTAGCGGCAAATATTTAATGGCGTGGAGGTCGTCTCCTCGCGCCATGCGTATGTGGAGGACGAAATCCTCTATCCATATGGCTGGATCCATGGTTCCGTCGTATGACTCGATGTTCACAGACTTGAAGCCTTCTGGGAATTGATGTTGCATTACCTCCTCTTTGAAGCACAAGGGGTGTGCGGCAGCCCAAACTCGGGCTACGTCGCGTCGGAGGTCTTCGGCCCTCCGAATCTGCTGCTGCTCCCGGATTCTATCATTTCGGTTTAACCAATCGTAGTATCCTCCCGGGTAAGCGGGCGAGTCTTCTCTGGGTCCATAAATGGACCTGGTGTGACCTCCACGGGCATCTAGGTCCTGGCTGAGGTCTTTCCCGTAAGTGGGCCGCATGTGATCTTTGCCGTAACGGCGAGGTGGGGTGGCTGGGTGTTCGGCCTCATTAGCTTCTTTGTCCCGTCCTCTAGGGGGACGGTCCGGCTGTTCGACATGTGTGTATGTTGGACGTGTTGGCTCTAAGGCTTCGTCGTCGAACTGAGGTAACAATTTTCTCTTAGGATAGCTCTTGACTTGCTGTTCGTGGCCGTAGCCTTCTTCGACGGCTAGGACTTGGGTCCATCGTTCATTAAGGGTGTCCTATTCGGCCTTAATTTTGCGCTTTTGTTTCTTCAGGCTGCGGGCGATGGCTAAAAGCCTCCGCTTGAACCGTTCCTGCTCCAGCGGGTCTTCGGGGACGATGAAATTGTCCTCTCCGAGACTGGCTTCCTCTTCGGACGGTGGGAGGTAGTTACTGTCTACGGAGTCATCGGGGTTTTTTGGGTTGAGTGGGTCCTCCTGTCCTGTGGGGTCATCCTCATGATGTTCGTTGGCTGCGGCTCCGGCAGGGTTGTCTGTATTGTTCTCGGTGCCATTCTCTGTCGAGTCTACGTTGCTCGCATGGCTTCGGCATGTCTTTGACTGGCGGTGTTGTTTTTGACGTTTGGGCGGCTCGTCTCTAGGATTGCCTCTGTCCTGATTGGGAGTGTTGTTGCCGTCTTTGGGGGTGTCCACCATGTAAATGTCATAGGAGGATGTGGCCGCCTAGCGGCCGGTGACGAGGGGAGCGGCACTAGGGTCGGCCGTGGCTCCGCCATCATCATCCATATATCCAAAGTTTTCCGAATTATAATCTAGCATATTGGTTAAATCATCGATAGTGGCAACCAAGTGGGTGGTGGGTGGGACGCAAAATTCCCCATAGTATGCTTCGATGGGTTGACGACCGTGGGAGGGGAGAAGTCCTCCTGGATAGTCATTTTCTGAATTTGGTCCAATGCCTCGTTAATCATAGCGAGGGTCGTCGAGCTTGAGGGCGCTAGGCCAGATTCCATTGTAATAGGGACAGTCAATGCCCCAGCCAGTCCTTGACTTATACGGGCCGAGCTGAGCTCGGGATGCGGAACCGGATCCTCAGAGGGGTCCGGACAGTCATCGGTGGTTGGGGACAGATCTTGATCCCTGCGTGAGGATTCCATGCCGGGGCTTGAGTTGCTTCAGGTCGGGGGTAATTCCTGACCATTGGCCGCCACTTCGTCGTGGGGGCTCAGGGCTGGGTGAGCATTGTAGAGGAATGGTTCGGCCAAGACTGACTCTTAGCTTCTTCTCCCAGATCCTACTTCGAGGGTTGAGGGTAGGACCCCCGCAGGCACGATGGATCCAGCCGAAGATGGAGTTTGGTCCTCGCTTGGAGTGGGGCCCTCCTGGCTCAAAGCTGTCCAGAGGGCGGTGGTCGGTCTGTAGATCAGATCGGAGGGGGATTCCAAGGTGGGCATGCTGAGGCCCGCGAGGGTGCTGGAAAGGGTAGTGAATCCGGCCAAGACCAGATCGCCCCATGCGTCTGCGATGTATTCCAAGTTAGCGAATCGAATCCGGTGTTTGGGAGCGAAGTTATTGATCTGATCTAGATGACCAGTCAGATTGACGTGCAACACAACGCTGTCAAACGCTAAGAGTTGGCCGGGGACGAAGAATTCCCTGGATCTGATGCCTTCTCCTATGATTAGGCGAGCCATCGATCCTTTGGGCGATCCCACAGCGGAAGTCTAAATGAAAGCACCAATGTCGGTGTCAAAACCGGCAGACCTCGGGGTTGGGGGTCCCGAGCTGTGGATCTAGGATCAATGGTTAATAGGGACGACGAACACAGTGTTTACCCAGGTTCGGGCCCTCTCGAAGAGGTAAAACCCTACATCATGCTTGATTGTATTGAGTATATGATGGAGTTTACAGAGTAGATCTACCTCGAGATCAGTATGAGCTAAACCCAAACGCTACGAGGTGATGAATATAGCTCTAACCCTAATGACTACAACCCTCAGTTTATATAGACACCGATAGGGTTAGGGTTACCGAAGATAGAATACAATAAGAGGGAAAGTGATCTCGTCCACCCTTGACTTGGAGGGCACACCACGGCTTCACAGGTCTCCGGTCAACACACGGCTCCACCAGTCCGGCCCATGTACAATGGGTCGTCGCCCCGAGGACCCCTTAGTCCATGACTCCCTCATAGGGGGTGGATTAACTAATGCTAATGATAGGTTTAGCTGGTGGCTAACTGATGACCCACAAGTATAGGGGATCTATCATAGTCCTTTCAATAAGTAAGAGTGTCGAAGCCAACGAGGAGCAGAAGGAAACGACAAGCGGTTTTCAGTAAGGTATTCTCTGCAAGCACTGAAATTATCGGTGATAGTTTTGTGATAGGGTAATTCGTAACGGGTAACAAGTAACAAAAGTAAATAAGGTGCAGCAAGATGACCCAATCCTTTTTGTAGCAAAGTACAAGCCTGGACAAACTCTTATATAAAGGAAAACGTTCCCGGGGACACATGTGAATTATCGTCAGGCTAGTTTTCATCACGCTCATATGATTCGCGTTCGTTACTTTGATAATTTGATATGTGGGTGGACCAGTGCTTGGGTGCTGTCCTTCCTTGGACAAGCATCCCACTTATGATTAACCCCTATTGCAAGCATCCGCAACTATAAAAGAAGTATTAAGGTAAACCTAACCATAGCATGAAACATATGGATCCAAATGAGCCCCTTACGAAGCACTGCATAAACTAGGGTTTAAGCTTCTGTCACTCTAGCAACCCATCATCTACTTATTACTTCCCAATGCCTTCCACTAGGCCCAAACAATGGTGAAGTGTCATGAAGTCGACTTTCACATAACACCACTTGAGGAAAGACAACATACATCTCATCAAAATATCGAACGAATACCAAATTCACATGACTACTTATAGCAAGACTTCTCCGATGTCCTCAGGAACAAACGTAACTACTCACAAATCATATTCATGTTCATAATCAGAGGGATATTAATATGCATGAAGGATCTGAACATATCATCTTCCACCGAATAAACCAACTAGCATCAACTACAAGGAGTAATCAACACTACTACCAACCTACATGTACCAATCTAAGGTTTTGAGACAAAGATTGGATACAAGAGATGAACTAGGGTTTGAGAGGAGATGGTGCTGGTGAAGATGTTGATGGAGATTGACCCCCTCCCGCTGAGAGGATCGATGGTGACGATTTTCCCCTCCCGGAGGGATGTTTCCCCGGCAGAACAGCTCCGCCAGAGCCCTAGATTGGTTCCGCCAAGGTTCCGCCTCGAGACGGCGGCACTTCGTCCCGAAAGCTTCCTCCTGATTTTTTCTAGGGCGAAAGACTTCAAATAGCCAAAGATGGGCACCGGAGGCCTGCCAGGGGGCCCACGAGACAGGGGGCGCGCCCAGGGGGTAGGGCGCGCCCCCCACCTCGTGGCCAGGGTGTGGGCCCCCTCTGGTTGATTCTTTTGCCAGTATTTTTTATTAATTCCAAAAAGTGCTCACGTGAAGTTTCAGGACTTTTGGAGTTGTGCAGAATAGGTCTCTAATATTTGCTCCTTTTCTAGCCCAGAATTCCAGCTGTCGGCATTCTCTCTCTTCGTGTAAACCTTGTAAAATAAGAGAGAATAGGCATAAGTACTGTGACATAATGTGTAATAACAGCCCAGAATGCAATAAATATCGATATAAAAGCATGATGCAAAATGGACGTATCAACTCCCCCAAGCTTAGACCTCGCTTGTCCTCAAGCGGAAGCCGATAACGAAAAATATGTCCACATGTTTAGAGATAGAGGTGTTGATAAAATAAAATACGGACATGAGGGCATCATGATCATTCTTAGAACAGCAACATATATATATTTAGTCACATGATTTCTTATGCTAAAGTAACAATCTATTCACAATGTCAAGTATGAATCAGAAACTTCATTGAAAACCAACAAACTATAATCTCAGTCATTGAAGCAATTGCAATTTATCATAACATCGGAAAGAGTCAATATAAGAGCTTTTCAGCAAGTCCACATACTCATCTATCATTTAGTCTTTCACAATTGCTAACACTCACACAATACGTATGGGTATGGAGTTTTAATCGAACACAGAGAAAGATAGGGGCTCATAGTGTTCCCTCCCAACCTTTTACCTCAAGGGTAATGTCAACAATAATAGTTCATGATTACTTACATCCAATTGGATATATATGTCAGGATCTTTCCAACACAATGTGCTTGCCAAAGGATAAAGTGTAAAAAGGGATGGTGAAGATCACCATGACTCTTGCATAAGGTATAAGACAAGAATAAAAGATAGGCCCTTCACAGAGGGAAGCAGAGGTTGTCATGTGCTTTTATGGTTGGATGCACAAAATCTTAATGCGAAAGAACGTCACTTTATATTGCCACTTGTGATATGGACCTTTATTATGCAGTCCGTCGATTTTATTTCTTCCATATCACAAGATTGTATAAAGCTTATTTTCTCCACACTAATAAATCATACATATTTAGAGAGCAATTTTTATTGCATGCAACAATGACAACTTACTTAAGGATCTTAATCAATCCATAGGTAGATATGGTGGACTCTCATGGCAAAACTAGGTTTAAGGATATTTGGAAGCACAAGTAGTATCTCTACTTGGTGCAAAGAATTTGGCTACCATGAGGGGGAAAGTCAAGCTCAACATGTTGGACGATCCATGACAATATACTTTATTTCAGATAAAAGAAAACATAACCCATTACGTTGTCTTCCTTGTCCAACATCAACTCTTTAGCATGTCATATTTTAATGAGTGCTCACAATCATAAAAGATGTCCAAGATAGTACATTTATATGTGAGAACCTCTCTTTCTTTATTACTTCCTATTAATTGCAACGATGACCAAAACTATGTTTGTCAACTCTCAACAACTTTTATTCATCATACTCTTTATATGTGAAGTCATCACTCTACACAAGATCAATATGATCTCTTTATTTCTTTTTATTATTCTCTTTTTATGTTTATCCCCTCAAGATAATAGCAAGATAATCAAGCCCTTGACTCAAAACTAATCTTTATTATATATAGCTCACGGACATGATTACATAGAGGGATCATAAAGCAAAACTCAAAACTAGATCTTACTAAAACTTTATTTTACTAGATCAAGATATTACTAAAAGGATCGAACTAAGAAAAATGGTAAAGATAGGAGTGTGATGGTGATACGATACCGGGGCACCTCCCCCAAGCTTGGCAGTTGCCAAGGGGAGTGCCCATACCCATGTGTTTATGTCTCCTTCCGCGGAGGTGGTGATGATGGAGTTGTTGATGATGTAGGTTTGTCGTCCATCTTCCAAGGCATAGGCTCACCATCATAGAAGGATGATCGAGTCTCCGGGATCCTCAAATCTGCAGCCAAACTCATCCTGTTGAATCCATATTCATACTCACAGTTTTGGTTTTGCAGGTCATAGATCTGGGCTTGGAGGTGCTCGATTTTCTCGTGAAGCTTGAAGATGGCCTCCCCAATGTTCTTGGCATCTAGCTTGTGGTTGTTGTTGAACTCCGTGATCATTATGTGGTTGGCGTCGAGTCCACGTTCCACCATCTCCTGGCACTTGAAAACTTGTTGCTCCATTGCTTCGAGTCTTGTCTCCACGCTTCCGGTCCTCCTTGGTCCCTCAACATCGCGGATGTGCAGCAACCCCTCACGCATCTCAATGGTTTGCGGATGTTGCAGCACCTCCGCGAGGTAGGGGTTGATGACCTTCTCGAAGAACTTGTCCTTGGGAGCGCTTGGAGACGTCATGGTGATCTAGTTCTGTCAGAAAAACAGCTTGAAACAAAAACAGAGGATAGTTGCATGATACGAGGGTCAAAACCTTTGGGAGATTATATAATGAATTTTTACCGACCAAAAGAAGTATCATGCAAGAAAATGGAGTCCGGAGAGCACACGAGGTGCCCACGAGGCAGGGGGCGCCCAGGGGGTAGGGCGCGCCCTCCACCCTCGTGGACGCCTCGTGTCCTTCCCGGACTACTTCTTATTTTCCTATTTTCTTAAATATTCCAAAACAGAGAAAAATTGCCATTAGAACTGTTTTGGAGTCGGTTTACTTACGGTACCACATACCTATTCCTTTTCGGAGTCTGAAACGTTCTGGAAAGTGTCCCTTATGTATTCCTCCGGGGTTACGATTTCGATAACATTAGTTTCAACATTTATGAGATTACCTGAGATATAATGTTTGATTCTTTGACCGTTCACCACCTTCGGATTTGTGCCTTCGAAGTTGTTGATTTTTATGGCACCGGAATGGTAGACCTCCTCGATAACGTAAGGGCCTTCCCATTTAGAGAGAAGTTTTCCTGCAAAAAATCTTAAACGAGAGTTGAATAGCAACACATAATCACCTACATTAAGCTCACGCTTTTGTATCCTTTTGTCATGCCATCTTTTAACTTTTTCTTTAAACAGTTTGGCACTCTCATAGGCCTGAGTTCTCCATTCATCAAGTGAGCTAATGTCAAATAGCCTCTTCTCACCGGCAAGTTTGAAATCATAATTGAGCTCTTTAATGGCCCAATATGCCTTATGTTCTAGTTCGAGAGGTAAGTGACATGCTTTTCCATAAACCATTTTATACGGAGACATACCCATAGGATTTTTATATGCGGTTCTATAGGCCCATAATGCATCATCAAGTTTCTTGGACCAATTCTTTCTAGATCTATTAACAGTCTTTTGCAAAATTAATTTGATCTCTCTATTACTCAATTCTACTTGACCACTAGATTGTGGGTGATATGGAGATGCAATTCTATGATTAACGTCATACTTAGCAAGCATTTTACAAAAAGCACCATGAATAAAATGTGAACCACCATCAGTCATTAAATATCTTGGGACTCCAAACCTCGGAAAAATAACTTCTTTATGCATCTTAATAGAGGTGTTATGATCAGCACTACTAGTTGGAATAGCATCTACCCACTTAGTAACGTAATCAACAGCAACTAAAATATGTGTATAGCCATTAGAGGAAGGAAACGGTCCCGTATAATAAAAGCCCCAAACATCAAATGGTTCAATAACAAGTGAATAATTCATAGGAATTTCTTGACGTCTACTAATATTACCAATTCTTTGGCATTCATCACAAGACAAGACAAACTTACGGGCATCTTTGAAGAGAGTAGGCCAATAAAAACAGGATTGCAATACCTTATGTGCAGTTCTATCTCCAGCGTGGTGTCCTCCATAGGCCTCGGAGTGACTTGCGTAGGATCTGTTCCTGTTCATGCTCAGGTACACAACATCTAATAACACCATCTACTCCTTCTTTATAAAGGTGTGGGTCATCCTAGAAGTAATGTCTTAAATCATAGAAAAACTTTTTCTTTTGCTGGTATGTGAAACTAGGTGGTATAAATTGAGCAACAATGTAATTAGCATAATCAGCATACCATGGAGCAGTACGAGAAGCATTTATGACAACTAATTGTTCATCAGGAAAGCTATCATCAATAGGTAGTGGGTCATCAAGAATATTCTCTAACCTAGATAAGTTGTCTGCAACGGGGTTCTCAGCTCCGTTTTTATCAATAATATGCAAATCAAATTCTTGTAGTAGGAGAACCCATCTGATAAGTCTAGGTTTAGCATCTTTCTTTTCCATGAGATATTTAATAGCAGCATGATGAGTGTGAACAGTTACTTTAGAATCAACAATGTAAGGTCTGAACTTATCAAAAGCAAATACAACTGCTAGAAATTCTTTTTCAGTAGTAGCATAATTTCTCTCGGCACTGTCTAGAGTTTTACTAGCATATTGAATAATATTTAATTTATTATCAACTCTTTGTCCTAGAACAGCACCTACAACATAATCACTAGCATCACACATAATTTCAAAGGGTAAATTCCAATCAGGTGGCTGAACAATAGGTGCAGAAATCAAAGCTTTCTTAAGTATTTCAAATGCTTCTACACAATCATCATCAAAGACAAAAGGAACATCTTTTTGTAATAGATTAGTCAGAGGCCTAGAGATTTTTGAGAAGTCTTTAATGAACCTCCTATAAAAACCGGCATGACCAAGGAAACTTCTTATACCTTTGATGTCCCTAGGACACGGCATCTTTTCAATAGCATCAACTTTAGCTTTATCAACCTCAATACCTCTTTCAGAAATTTTATGCCCCAAGACAATACCTTCATTAACCATAAAGTGGCACTTCTCCCAATTCAAGACAAGATTAGTTTCTTCACATCTCTGCAAAACTCGATCAAGGTTGCTCAAGCAATCATCAAAAGAATTTCCATATACGAAAAAATCATCCATGAAAACCTCAACAATCTTTTCACAAAAATCAGAGAATATAGCCATCATGCATCTTTGAAAGGTAGCAGGTGCATTGCATAAACCAAAAGGCATACGTCTATAAGCAAAGGTACCGAAAGGGCAAGTAAAAGTGGTCTTATCCTGATCCTCTTTTGACACAGGTATTTGAGAGAAACCAGAATAACCATCTAGAAAGCAAAAATGTGTATGTTTAGATAATCTTTCTAGCATTTGATCAATAAAAGGTAAAGGGTAATGATCTTTTCTAGTAGCTTTATTTAATTTGCGGAAGTCAATTACCATTCTATACCCTGTAACGATTCTTTGCGGGATCAATTCATCTTTATCGTTAGGACTTACACACTGACTATCAGCAACAGGATAAATTATACCTGCCTCCAGGAGCTTTAGTATTTCATTTCTTACCACTTCTTTCATCTTAGGATTTAACCGTCGTTGATGATCAACAATCGGTTTAGCGTATTTCTCCAATTTAATTTTGTGTTGGCATAGAGTGGGACTAATTCCCTTAAGATCATCAAGAGAATATCCAATAGCAGCACGGTGCTTCTTCAGAGTTTTCAATAATTTCTCCTCTTCCTGCTCTGAAAGGTTAGCACTAATAATAACAGGATATATCTTCTTTTCATCAAGATAAGCATATTTAAGAGTATTTGGTAATGGTTTAAGCTCAAACACGGGATCACCCTTGGGTCGAGGAGGATCCCCTAGGATTTCAACAGGCAAGTTGTGTTTCAAAATGGGTCCCTATTTAAACAATACTTCATCTATTTCCCTTCTTTCATTAATGAACATATCATTTTCATGATCTAGTAAATATTGTTCTAAAGGATCATTAGGAGGCACAGCAATAGAAGCAAGACCAATAATTTCATATTTACTAGGCAATTCTTTATCATGGGGTTGTCTACGAAATTTAGCAAAGCTAAAATCATGAGACATATCTCTGTAAGTGCATCTAGTGCCCCTTAGTGATTTTGGTGTATTGAAGACTTATAGGTTAAGGGACTAATGTGTTTATGAGTGTACACAGGTCTATAAGTCTATGAGGAGTTTGATATTTACAGTGAAAGTCGACCCCTAAAAATGAAGTTCTTCGACTGAAGACTTTGGATTTCTGAAGACTTTCTGAAGACTTTGAAAGTGAAGAAATTGGTGTGACCTTGAAGACTTGGTATTCATTTGAGGAACATGAAGCGTGAAGACTTTTGTTTTCGTAGTTTCATTTTCCCTTTCTTGAGTCATAGGAAACACCGTACTGTTAATGGGGGTCGAGGAAATACTAAGGAAAAATTTCCATGTGATGCTCAACTCAAAATCCTACACCTACCAATCCCTTCGAGTGAAGCCATTGGAAATCTCATACAGTTCAGTCATATTCTTTAGTGACAGAGACGAAGTTCTTCTGGTCTCTGAGGAATTTGTTCTGACTGAGGAGTTAGGAATTCGCCAGTGCGGATTTCCTACACAGTGACGAACAAGATAGCCGTGAGGAATTTGATACTCAAATTTCCGACCGTTGATGTGCTATGCGCCAGCTGTCTCAAAATATCTACCCACCTAATGGTCATATCATTGAAGGGCATTTATGTCTTATCATGTCGGGCTGCTCCCTAGGCTATAAATAGCCGCCCCCTACAACCACTAGCTGGTCAGCTGCTCCGAGAGAAACTGACACTTGTCATTTGAGAGCATCCCATCCTCCGAGGACTTTGAGAAAAAATCATCAAGTGAGGAAAACCCAAACCCAAACACCTACAAACCCAAAGTGAGTGAGCATCACTGAAGAGATTGATCCTGCGTGGATCCGACGCTTGTTACCTTTGAAGACTATGCTTCTTCCAGACGGTTAGGCTTCATGGTCTAGAGCATCCAAGCGGAATTGTGGATCGCCGAGTGACCGAGTTTGTGAAGATTCGGAAGTCACCTGAAGACTTACCACGAGTGATTGGGCGAGGTCTGTGTGACCTTAGCTCAAGGGGAATACAGTGAGGACTAAGTTTCCTGGACTGCGTGTTCAGGACTGGGTGTCCGGGACTGTGTGTCCTCAGGTTTAAATACCTAGCCGCCCTAACCAGATGTACAACTGAGACAGCAGTTGGAACTGGTCTACCAAATCATTGTCTTCACCAAGCCTACTGGTTCTATTTCCTCAACTCTTTCATTTCCTCATTACTGTGTTGTGTGCTTGTCATATCTGTGTTTGAAGACTTTGACTGAAGACTTTCTCAATTTCCTCAGTTTAATTTCTTCAGTCTGTTTGTCTTCATCCTGTGTTATCCTGTGTTACCCTTTCTATACTCTGTGCTTGTCTTCATTTCATCATGATGACCATACTTGTGTTCTGCTATGCATACTTTTGAGTACTTATTCCGCTGCAAGTAGTTCTTCACTAAGGAATTTCCTCACTGGCAAATTCCTCAGTGAAGAATTCATAAAAATCGCCTATTCACCCCCCTCTAGTCGATATAACGCACTTTCAATTGGTATCAGAGCAAGGTACTCCCTTGTTCTGTGTGATTTTGGTTTAACCGCCTGGAGTTTTAGTTATGTCGACCGCAGGAATGAAGAAAGTGACATGCCCCATCTTTGACGGTCATGATTATCCCAAGTGGAAGGCCATGATGAGGAAGCGCCTCATGGCAATGAACAGCGAGCTATGGACCGTCACTGAGATTGGTCTTACCGATCTATGCAAGATGGCGGACACTGATGATATTTGCAAGTACACTCGACTTGACATCATGGCGAAGGATATCATCTGTTCCTGCCTATCCAGAGATGAATTCAGGCACATTATGCATCTTTGCAATGCGAAGCTTATCAAGGACCGAATCTCTGACGTCTATGAAGGTCATCGAACTTGTCATGATCCCTGGTTTGAGGATTTCAAGGAATCACTCAAAACGATGACTTTCGAACCTGAACCATCATCTTCTGCACCATGCCTCATGGCAAAAGGTGCCAAGGTAACCGAATGTTCCTCATTCGAGTCTAGTGATGATGAATCTGATGATGATTTTGGACCTAGCTATACCAAGCTTGTTTGTATTGCCACTAAACAACAAAAGGCCTTGGAAAAGGTTCAAAACATGCTAGATAAAAGTGATGATATGTTGGGTGAAGAAATGGATCGCACTAAAACCTTGACTGGAAATCTTCAGAGACTTCAGTCTAGATTTGACAACCTTCAAGGTCATCATAACACTCTCTTATCTGATCATGAGAAGCTTTCTTATGAATTTCTTCAAAGAAAGCAAGATCTTGAGAAGCTAAGAGTGAAGATCTTCAGAAGGAGCGCGATTCATTACCTGCTCAACAAATCAGCGCTGCTCAGGAAGAATTTGTTCCTCCATGTTTGAAATGCATTGAACGTGAATTTGCTAATTCTTCACCTGAATGTTCAAATGCTTCTAATGCTACAAATTCTTCAACTGTCTCTGCTATCACTAATTCCTCATCTGAGGACATTGCTAGTATCACTAACGATGCAGGGCTGAAGTAATTGTACATGACAGGCATGTACAAAAGCCTCAAAGGGCATCAGACTCTTTGTGATGTGCTTAAAAAGCAAATCCTCAACAGAAACCCTAGGAAAGAGGGTATTGCCTTTGAGAGAAAACTCAATGCTGATGGTACATATTGGAAGCCTGAGCAGTACCCCAAAACCTCATGAGTTGCTGCAAAGGGACCTCCAGTTGATGCATCTAATTTATCTGGCTTTACATGTGAATCTTCTCATTCTTCTGATGAGTCATTTGACTCCAACTATAAATTGTTTAAAAATCAGAATGGTGAAGTATTTGCTAGATATGTTGGCACTAACTGCAGGAACGGTTCTCCTATAAAGAAAATCTGGGTTCCCAAAAGGTGCCTTGTAAGTCTTCAGGTGAATGTCCTCATGACACCACCTGTGAAGAATAGGAACCCCAGATCAAATTCTTCATATGGATCCAAGTCCTCATACGGATCGAATTCCTCACGTGGATCATATTCCTCAAAAGGATCAAAGTCCTCATATTAACATCATCGTGCTAACAACTCTGTTTCGCAGGGAAGAGCTAAGGGCTATGAATATGAGCATTATTATTCTAATCATTATGTTCATAATTCCTCAAAGAATTTCTCTGCTTATTCATATGCTTACCCTAACTCCTCTTATGTGAAACGAAATGGATTGGCTTCTATGCCACCTTTCTTGTATGGAGCTCGCAGAGTGATGAACTCTTTGCCACCCCTTCAGATGTGGGTGGTGAAGAAAAAGAACTAATCTTTTATGCAGGGTCAAGTCTCCAGACGTACTTAAACGTCTGAAGAATTTGCTGGAGACCTGAAAAGTGCCTGAAAGGACGCAGGCTAATCATGAAGAAATGAACTTTCATTTCTCACGTCCTCATACTGCTTTATCTGTTCTATTACTTGATAAAATTGATCTGATGAATTGATGTCATATTCTTCATTGATGAAGTATATGAAGTTCGTAAGCTGCACTAATTCATCTGCAGGATGATCAACCCAAAGCCACTGAGTGGGTCCTCGATAGTGGATGTACAAATCACATGACTGGCGACAAGAATCTATTGATGGATGCTCCCTTATCACCATCACATCTGAAGCATATCATCTTAGCTGACAAAGGCAAAAGTCAGGTATTGGGTCTAGGTAAGGTTGCGATCACAAAGGATCGACACATGGAGAAAGTCATGCTTGTCGAGTCCTTAGGATACAACCTCATGTCTGTCTCAATGCTTTGTGATCTTGATATGGTTGTTGTCTTTGGCAAGTTCGTTGTGTTGTGGTTATGGAAGCTGACAATTCCAAAGTCTTCGAAGGCTTTAGGAGAGGAGACTTGTATATTGTTGATTTCTCTACAAGACCGCAACCAGCCGTGTGCCTACTTGCAAAAGCTTCAGAAGGCTGGCTATGGCATCGACGACTTGGTCATGCAGGCATGAGGAATTTGCACACGCTTGGGAAGAAGAAGCATGTCATTGGCATTGAGAATGTCAAATTCCTCAAGGATCACTTGTGTGGAGCTTGTGAAGCTGGAAAGATGACCAAGGCTAAGCATCCAGCGAAGACTATCATGACCACTACTCGACCATTTGAATTGCTTCATATGGATCTCTTCAGTCCTAACCATTACTCAGCAGTCACAAATGACGCATCTCTCTATGGCTTTGTTATTGTTGATGATTACTCTCGATGCACATGGGTACACATTGTTACTTACAAACATGAAGTGTAGGAAGTCTTCAAACGATTTTCCTCGAGGGCTTCAACCAACTTTGGTGTGAAGATCAAGCACATCAGAAGTGACAATGGAACTGAGTTCAAGAATTCTGGTCTTGATGACTATCTTGATGAACTTGGTATTACTCATGAGTTATTTGCTCCTTATACTCCTCGGCAGAATGGCGTCGTGGAGCGCAAGAACAGAACTCTTGTTGAGATGGCTCGCACTATGCTTGATGAGTACAAGACGCCTCGTCACTTCTGGATTGAGGCAATTTATACTGCGTGCCACATCATCAACAGGGTATATCTTCACAAATTCTTCAAGAAGACTGCCTATGAACTCCTCACTGACAAGAAACCCAATGTGAGTTATTTCAAAGTCTTCGGTGCTAAATGTTGGATTGGAGATCCTCATCACAATGCTAAATTTGCACCAAAAGAACATGAAGGTTTTATGCTTGGTTACGGAAAGGACTCGCACACCTACAGAGTCTTCAACAACGTTCTTCACAAGGTTGTTGAAACTGTAGATGTGCGGTTCGATGAAACTAATGGCTCGCAAAGAGAGCACCTACCCTCTGTGATAGATGAACCAGCACGAGGAAACTATCAAGTTCAAGGCTACTGAGGATGTCATTCCTACCGAAGAATCTGCTGAAGAATTCATTCCAGAACGTGAAGAACATCGAGCTAATGCACCTGAAGAAAATGCTGAAGAAAATGGTGCTGAAGAAAATGCTGATCAAATTCCTTGATGACAACCTACTCATCCTCGCGTTGCAAAAGAAGTGCAAGTTGAAAAGATCATCGATGACATTGAAGCACCAGGTCTTCTCACACGCTCAAAAGCTTCACATTTATCTAACTTTTGTGGGCACTATGCTTTTGTCTCTATCACAGAGCCCACTAAGGTAGATGAAGCATTTCTGGAGCCTGAGTGGATTCAGGCCATGCAAGAAGAATTACATCAATTCGAGCTCAACAACGTCTGGGAACTGGTTAAACGTCCAGATCCTCGCAAGCACAATATCATTGGCACAAAGTGGATCTACCGCAACAAGCAAGATGAAAATGGCCTTGTGGTGAGGAATAAGGCACGACTTGTAGCTCAAGGCTACACACAGGTTGAAGGAATTAATTTCGATGAAACTTTTGCACCTGTTGCTAGACTTGAGGCTATTCGCATATTACTTGCTTATGCTAACCATCATGATATCACTTTATATCAAATGGATGTGAAAAGTGCATTCCTCAATGGTAAGCTTGAGGAAGAAGTATATGTTGCTCAACCCCCAGGTTTTGAAGATCCAAAGAATCCTGACAAAGTCTTCAGACTCAATAAGGCCCTCTATGGCCTCAAGCAGGCCCCTCGGGTGTGGTATGATACTTTGAAGGAATTCCTCATGAAGAAAGGCTTCAAACCCGGTTCACTCGACCCTACTCTTTTCACTAAACCTTATGATGATGAATTGTTTGTGTGCCAAATATATGTTGATGATATTATCTTTGGCTGTACTGACCAACGTTATAGTGATGAATTTGCCTATATGATGAGTGAAGAATATCAAATGACTATGATGGGAGAATTGAAATTCTTCTTAGGTCTTCAAATTCGTCAACAGCACAATGCCATATTCATATCTCAGGAGAAATACCTCAAGGATGTATTGAGGAAATTCGGCATGCAAGATTGCAAAGGCGTCAAAATTCCGATGCCCACAAATGGCCATCTGTGCACTGATGAAAATGGTATTGACTTCGATCAAAAGGTATACCGCTCCATGATTGGTTCTTTATTGTATTTATGTGCATCTAGGCCAGATATTATGCTTAGTGTTTGCATGTGTGCCCGATTTCAAGCTACACCGAAGGAATCACACCATAAGGCTGTGAAACATATTCTTCGATATCTAGCTCACACACCAACACTTGGATTATGGTACCCCAAGGGCTCGGCTTTTGATCTCATTGGATATTCTGACTCTGATTATGCTGGTGATCGTGTGGACCGCAAGTCAACATCTGGTACATGTCATTTCCTTGGACGATCTTTGGTCTGTTGGTCCTCGAAGAAACAGAACTGCGTATCACTGTCTACTGCTGAAGCTGAGTACATTGCTGCTGGTTCTTGCTGTGCTCAATTGCTATGGATGAAGCAAACTCTCAAGGACTACGGCGTCAACGTGAAGAATGTGCCTCTCGTATGTGACAATGAGAGTGCCATCAAGATTGCTCACAACCCAGTTCAGCACTCGAAGACAAAGCACATTCATATTCGTCATCATTTTCTTCGCGATCATGTGTTGAAGGGCGACATTTCTATTGAGCATGTGAAGACTGAAGAATAGCTAGCCGATATCTTCACAAAGCCCTTGGATGAGAAGAGATTTAGCAAGTTGCGGTGTGAGCTAAATATCCTAGAATCTTTGAATGTTCTTTGAAAAGGACACTCATCCTAACACTTATACAAAATTGATGACTTAGATGTGCAACACATAAAGAAATGTTTTTCTTCAATCAATGAAGAATAAAACTCTAAGTGTGAAGAAATTAATGAAGAATTTGATTCTCAGAGCCCTACGACAATTGTACACGGTGTCTGAAATCATCATTCTTATACGGTGGGTCACGCCACCACAAAAGTTGAAAATCTTCAATTTAAGTTTTTCCTCAGTTTTTGAAATTCCTCGGTTGTTCATGTTAATCAACTTTGTATTGTATTCACCTTCTCCGTCGTTTTTTCTTCATTGGCTATATATATATATATGAGTTTGTGTCCTCTACAGCATTCACTTATGGCTAATTCTTCAAGTTGGTTTTTCTGCTAAGTGAATGTGATCGGACCCTTCCTCCTCTATGCTATACTCAACCCAATCTATTCACAAATTCTTCATGTGCGTTCTATTTGAAACTCGTTCAAAATCTTCACTGTGTCCTTGTCAGCTGAAGAATTTGCGAACGGAACTTTTAACTTATCTTATCCAAATTTTCGGCTTTTGCCGCTCAAACCGTTCCGCATCCCACGAAATACTTATCTATTCACCCACGATCTCCACTTCTCAGTACATGGGTGACACATGTCAAGCGAATGAGAAGGGTCAGGGGCACGTTCGTCCAATTTCTTCGGGCGAACAGTTTTTCACCGTGGCTATAAATACCCCCTCTCCCCTTCCTCACTTCCTTTACTCCGCTTGACCTCTCTCCAGCTCGAGCTTCGCAAACCCTAGCGCCGCCGCTACTTCATCGTCGCCGGTGAGGAAGACCTTCACTGCCTCGACCTCGTCGCCGCCGTACTCGCGCCGGCCGCGGATTTCTTCACTCCGCCGCCGCCGTAGCTGTCTTCCTCCGCCAAGTTAGGGCGTGGAAGATCTGCACTGACGAACTTCACATCTCCACATCCCAGTTCTTCGTGTTCTTCGTTCAGGGTAATTAAAAGTTACTTTTACTGCCCTCTTTGATTCAAATGATTTCTACAAAATCTTCAAAGGTGTTTATTTTTCAAATTCTTCACACACTAAACACCTCACATGTCATCTGTTCTTGATTCGTTTCTCTAACCAATAATTTTTCTTCAAGATTCCTCAATTGTGTGGATCTTCGATCTATACAACTCTGGAACCTAAGACAAAGAACGCTTAGTGAAATTCTTCAAGACTCGTCTGGTCAAATTCCTCAAACTTGTTCTTTTTGAAAAACCTTCTGAGAACGCATATGACCTCTCCAAATTCCTCACAACTATACTCTGTTCACAGGTACTCATGTCCGCTGCTGAATCACTAGGTTCTCATCAACTTAACTCATTTGCAACGTTTCTCGAAGAAAGGTTGCATACTTCTTCAGAGAATTCAATTGTTCAAATTCCTCATCTGAAGAAAATGGCTGATGGAAAGAAGCCATAGAAAGGAGGAAAGAGGCCTGAGATCAACACTGCATTTGAAATCCCTGAGGACATCTATGCTGGGTACTGCACACCCCCTGAGGAAGATAAAAATCAGCGCAAGGTGCGCATTCAGAAGATAGAGAGGAGATGGGCAAGAGAGTGGAGGGAGTACAGGTATGTGATTCCCAAATACATGAAGAAATTCGCACTCAATCCTCCATGCTCAAGACCTCCGTTGGCACCTGGCCAAGAAGCTGATATCACCAGCCTCAAGCGTGGTGAAGATTATCCTGATGAATGGGCCAAGCGCCAAGCCAAGCTGGCTAAACAAGCTAGAGAAGCAGTGAGGAAATTCAATGAAGACTCTGCTACTGCTGCTGCCGATGAGGTCTCTGTCAAGCCGAAGAAATCCATGGCAAAGAAGCCTGCGCGTAAGCCAAGTGCTTCACCTTCAATGCCCTCAAGGCCAAGTTCCTCAGCAATGCCCTCACGGCCAGAATCCTCAAAGCCCTCACGGCCAATTCCTCACGCTACTCCTGCTCCTCCAAAGTCCTCAGCTGCTCCGACCAAATCCTCTGCACCTGTGCATCTTGCCACGTGCCAAAGGACTACAGGCATCTCTATTGCCTCAGGAGCTTCAGCTAGTTCCTCAGCTGCACCAAATTCTTCAATAGGACCCTCTCTGCTGAAGACAAATACCACTACTGGACGAGGCTCTCGCCCAAGTCCTCACAAGAAGCAGGTTGCCTTCCAAGTGCCGTCTGAAGAAGACGAAGCTGATGATGAAGAACTTGCTGAAATCATCAAAGATAGGCAAGTCAGGGCCGCTAGAGCCAAGGGCACAAATGTGCCTCTGCTTTTGGATCCAAAGTTGATCCTCGATTACATTGATCTCTAGCACAAGGACCTAAACACTCCTATGCCTGACTTCAAGCTGACTCCTGGCCAAAGTCATATGCTGACTGCCTTCATCCAAGAAGAGAAATGGAAATTTGAGAAGGCCAGGCAGCTCAAGAAGCGCAGTACAGGAAGGAGAAATTCCTGAAGAACAACGTTGTCTCTATGACAACTGATGAACTTGTGAAGATCCAGTCTGAAATCAAAGTCCTCAGCGATGATTTCAATGCTTACTATGCTGATTGGAAAGGAGCCAAGGTCAGGTTTGTTAAACTGACTGAGAAGTTCACCTCCAATGTTGCAGCCCCATTGCAACAAGAAATTCCTCAGGCTGAAGCATCTACTCAGCCAACTGAAGAACATGCCAGCACCGCTGATGATATTCAGGCTGCTGAAGAAAATGTGAGTTCCAGGGCTGATGACTGCATTCCAGCCGCTGATGAAATTGCCAGGGCATCCACTAGTGGTGCGTCTGAAGAAAATGAAGAGGTCAGGGCAACTCCATCAGTTGTGCCTGAAGAAAATCAACCACATTCCTCTGCTCCTCCTGCGCCTACCGCAACTCCAATTATTCCATCTGCATCAGATGTGAAGAAGACCAAGGCTGCAGAGCGTGCAGCAGTGAAGAAAAGGAAAGCATCAGCTCCTTCAGATTCTTCAGCACCGAAGAAGATGAAGAAATTGACAAGCTCGTTTGCAAATCCAATTGATGTTGTTCCTGTTTCCTCCATGCCATCAAAGGAAATCGTCCCTTTTGATGAAGAATATGTGATCCCTAGCGGATCTGATGAAGAAAATCCTTCTGCTGCTTCGTCAGAGCAGATGGATGAAGAAATTGAAGTGGATAAAATCCCTTCAACCCCCACAGTTTCCTCGCCTATGCCTCAGTTTACTGCTGAAGAGGCCGGCGTTGAAGAAATGGAAGATGAAGATGTGGATATTGGCTGTACCACACCAGTGATGAATGATGACTTTTGGGAAAGTCAGCACCCCAACTCTCCACTCTTCACACCATTGCAACAAATTCCTCAGTCCCCAGCAACCACAGTTCAAATGGGATCTGATGAAGCTCATGGAGAAATTCCAGCCACTAGTGCTGAAGCAAATGAAAATGAAGAATTGAAGACCCAGGCTGCCACTGAAGAGGAACCATAAATTCCTCAGCCTGAAGAACCTGAGATTGCGATTTCTGAGGTTGCAATGCAACTGACTGACACTCCTCTGCCCAAGACAAAGGATCCATTCTCAAGGAAGCAAAAATTAAAGGCTAATGATTTCTTCGGCGAGCACGTATTCTTCACTGATTACAACCCCTATGACTCTGATCGCATTAGGAAGAGGCGTTTCTGGACTGCCAGCCAGGCAAATTTTTATTCTTCAGTGCTGTTCAACAAAGACAAAGTCTTCGATCATGAGCACATTCCTCACGTGGATATGGAATCTCTGTCGTGCTTTGTGCCAGTCCTCAGTGTTCTTTACAACGCTGGACTGTTAAATTTCTGCACTGATATATGTGATTGGAATGAAGAGCTCATTCTTCAATTTTATGCAACTCTGCACATCACCGGAGACTCTGAAGATGTGAATTCATGGGTGCTGGACTGGATGTCTAAAAATACTCACTACAAGGCACCAGCTATTGAATTACTTCGTGCTTTGCCTCTCAGTCCTCCCCTTGAAGCTGCTTGTTGCATCTATAGTGAACCTGAGCTTACAGATCACTATATGCAAGTGCTGATGAAGCCATTGAAGCCAGGTCAGGCCCCAAGAACTAAATTCCTTGTGAAGGAATTGTTATATGTGCCTCGGACTGTCTATCGTATTCTGACGAAGACATTGAGTCCTATCAAGGGCCATGACTCGAATGAAGAAGAAGTCGTTGGCATCATGAAGAATCTGCTTTTCAATATCATTCATGGCGTTCCCGTCAACTTCCATGATTTCTTCATGAGGACTCTGGCCAATGTCGCAATGTCACCGTTTGAGTTCAAGCCTTATGCTCTGTGGATTATGAGATTCATCAGAAGAAGGTCTTCACTCAACTACAAAGCTGATACACTGAACCATTGCAGCTACTTGCCCCCGATTGAAGTCCTCAAATGGACATTTTCCTCAGCTGATGAAAAGGGCAAGGCTACTGCTGTTATTGATGAAGGCATTCGTCCATTGGATGGTCAATTTCGCAAGGCTGCATCCTACTCCACCAATGATGACTCTGCCACCCATGACTCTGCCGCCAACGCAACCAAGCCAAATCCTCAAGGCACAGCTCCCAGGGTGATGACTGACCGTGAGCTTCTCCTCAGTCTTCACCAGAAGGTTGATCGCAATCACAAATGGGTCAAGCGTCAGTTTGGTTCAATTCTTCACAACATGACTGCTACCCACAATGCAGTGAAGAAAAACCATTACTACCTTCATGAAACCCTCAACCGCACCTGGGCTGTTCTGTCGCACATTTATAGCGCAGAAGATCTGAAGAAAATGGGTATCAAGGAGGACTTTGACTGGTCTACACCTCCACCGAAGAAATACAAGAAGGTCAAGGTTCCGTCCTTGGTGGCCAGCTCCTATTCTTCATCGCGTGACACTGATGAGCATGAAGACTTGGATGACACTAAGGCAGGCCCTTCATCAACAAACGAACCCAACAACGCTGGCGCTCCTTCATCAACTTGATATTCTTCAGGGGTGTTAGTCCTCATTTTCGAACCTTTTGGTCATTCGATGACAAAGGGGGAGAAATTTGAGTTAGTCTTCAAGCGGGTCTATCTATATGGGCGTTTTTTTCTAAGGTACAACTCTCGTTCTTCTGATGACTTTGTTGGATCGAGTTGTAAACTTAAACTCTATGGTGGCCTGATACTTTTGTTGTTTCTTCTGCATGCTTATTCCTCGTTAATGTTATTGCACGCATGCTGAATTACATCGGTCACCATATTTCATCATGCATTTAAAATTCTTCATATATTATGTCAAATGCGTGTATGAATTACAAGATATAGGGGGAGATCTCCATGATTCAACTCTTCAAGTGTGCATTGCTTCAAAAGCAAATTCCTTACTATGCACATCTTCAGGGGGAGTTCTTCTATATCTTGCAATCAAATTCCTCAATATCAGTATTTACACTTCATATGTTTATCCCCGTTGAAAACTTAACCTATATTGTCATCAATCACCAAAAAGGGGGAGATTGTAAGTGCATCTAGTGCCTCTTAGTGATTTTGGTGTATTGAAGACTTATAGGTTAAGGGACTAATGTGTTTATGAGTGTACACAGGTCTATAAGTCTATGAGGAGTTTGATATTTACAGTGAAAGTCGACCCCTAAAAATGAAGTTCTTCGACTGAAGACTTTGGATTTCTGAAGACTTTCTGAAGACTTTGAAAGTGAAGAAATTGGTGTGACCTTGAAGACTTGGTATTCACTTGAGGAACATGAAGCGTGAAGACTTTTGTTTTCGTAGTTTCATTTTCCCTTTCCTGAATCATAGGAAACACCGTACTATTAAAGGGGGTCGAGGAAATACTAAGGAAAAATTTCCATGTGATGCTCAACTCAAAATCCTACACCTACCAATCCCTTCGAGTGAAGCCATTGGAAATCTCATACAGTTCAGTCATATTCTTCAATGACAGAGACGAAGTTCTTCTGGTCTCTGAGGAATTTGTTCTGACTGAGGAGTTAGGAATTCGCCAGTGCGGATTGCCTACACAGTGAGGAACATGATAGCTCTGAGGAATTTGATACTCAAATTTCCGACCGTTGTTGTGCTATGCGCCAGCTGTCCCAAAATATCTACCCACCTATTGGTCATATCATTTAAGGGCATTTATGTCTTATCGTTCGCGAGGCCAAAAATTATATATATAATTACGATCACGATGAACAAGATGCATAGGATAAAACTTCTGATGAAATTCCAATTTCAATCGGTTGTAGTTCCATGATCCCATATCATCACATAGCCTAAACCATGTCAATGCCTTTCCCTTCAAAGATAAAGGGAAGACCTTCTTCTTGATAACATCATCGGGCATACCTGCAAGCTTAAATAATCCACAAACTTCATCCACATAGATTAGGTGCAAATCGGAATGTAATGTTCCATCTCCTGTAAAAGGATTAGCTAGCAGTTTCTCTATCATACCCGAAGGAATTTCAAAGTAAGCATTTTCATTAGGTTCAGTAGGTTGAGGAGCAACTCTTTGCTCTACTGGTTGGGGCGAAGATACCCCGAACAAGCCCCTCAAAGGATTACTTTCCATAGTAACAAGTGACAGTAAATTTCAGCACACTATATAAATTTGTCCTTACCAAATTCCACTTACCAAACGCGCTTCACTCCCCGGCAACGGCGCCAGAAAAGAGTCTTGATGACCCACAAGTATTGGGGATATATCGTAGTCCTTTCGATAAATAAGAGTGTCGAACCCAACGAGGAGCAGAAGGAAATGACAAGCGGTTTTCAGTAAGGTATTCTCTGCAAGCACTGAAATTATCGGTAACAGATAGTTTTGTGATAAGGTAATTCGTAACGGGTAAAGGTGCAGCAAGATGGCCCAATCCTTTTTGTAGCAAAGGACAAGCCTGGTCAAACTCTTATATAAAGGAAAACACTCCCGAGTACACATGGAAATTATCGTCAAGCTAGTTTTCATCACGCTCATATGATTCGCGTTCGTTACTTTGATAATTTGGTATATGGGTGGACCGGTGCTTGGGTGCTGTCCTTCCTTGGACAAGCATCCCACTTATGATTAACCCCTATTGCAAGCATCCGCAACTACAAAAGAAGTATTAAGGTAAACCTAACCATAGCATGAAACATATGGATCCAAATCAGACCCTTACAAAGCAACGCATAAACTAGGGTGTAAGCTTTTGTCACTCTAACAACCCATCATCTACTTATTACTTACCAATGCCTTCCTCTAGGCCCAAACAATGATGAAGTGTCATGTAGTCGACGTTCACATAACACCACTAGAGGAAAGACAACATACATTTTATACAGAGACATACCCATAAGATTCTTATATGCAGTTCTATATGCCCATAATGCATCATCAAGTTTCTTGGACCAATTCTTTCTAGATCTATTAACAGTCTTTTGCAAAAGTAATTTGAGCTCTATATTACTCAATTCTACCTGGCACTAGATTGTGGGTGGTAAGGAGATGCAATTCTATGATTGACGTCGTACTTAGCAAGCATTTTACAAAAGGCACCATGAATAAAATGTGAACCACCATGAGTCATTAAATATCTAGGGACTCGAAACCTCGGAAAAATAACTTTTTTAAGCATCTTAATAGAGGTGTTATGATCAGCATTACTAGTTGGAATAGCTTCTACCCACTTAGTAACGTAATCAACGGCAACTAAAATATGTGTATAGCCATTAGAAGAAGGAAACGGTCCCATATAGTCAAAGCCCCAAACATCATATGGTTCGATAACAAATGAATAATTCATAGGCATTTCTTGACGTCTACTAATATTACCAATTCTTTGACATTCATCACAAGACAAGACAAACTTACACTCTTCACCGATCGAAGAGAGTATAAGCATATGTATGAGCGTCTGCATCTTGTACTGTGTTCAAAAAGAAATCGAGCACTAGTGGTGTCACAAAAATAGAAAAGCAAAAAAACGGCACTACTAACATCTGGATTTGTCTCCACTTTCTCTTGACGTGTAATACAAATTCAGATAGGATTTTTAGTGTCGTAGACACATCTTTTCTGAAAATCGACAAACAATAAAACATTTTTGAAACATTTAAATCGATTTTGTAAAATATACGAGCTCAGCTTGGAAGCATGTATTGAACGAGCGCACCAGATATTCCCCGTTGATCCATGCAGCGTGTTGGTTCACTAATATAGTGGTAGTGCTTCTCATGAGACATGGGTGGGAGGGTTGAAGGCGGAGGGGGTCGGTGATGAACCGAAGACACACGAGACATGAATTTTTTAGAACAAAGACGATCGGTGAGGACGGGAGCAGTTCCCGACCCTGAATAATGGCCCCGCCATCCAGACGTCATGCCCGGACGAAAGCCTGGCCAATGGAACATGATTCTGCGTGCACTCTCGGCTCTCGCTCTGGGAGTGTCACAGGCCTGGCGCGGGCCAAAGGACGGCAATGCTTGCGATAGCTTCGCGTCGAAGGCTGGCTACTCACGTCGGTCGAGCCATGCTGCAGCGCAGCGGCATGCGTCGCATTTACTGGCTTTTCCTTTTTGCACCTGACCGATCAAGACCTCTGGCCGTAGCCTGCAGCCCATCTCGTGCTGGTTGGCATGTGTTCCCATGCCTCCTAGCTGGTTGATTCAATCAGCGCTTGGATGCATGTAGATGATGCCAACAGTTATACTTGATGCGTGTGCGAGGTCGTGTCCGAGGTGCCACCGCTCTACCCTAGGGACTATCGAGAACAAGTTGCAGGGAAAAAGATTTGTTGCTGATCAAGCTGTCTGTGGGAAGAGAGACCGACGAGTCATGTGCGAAACAAAAGAAAAGCAATACTTTGCTGAGTGTACAAAAGTTAAAGAGCACAAGACTTTATCATGACACGGCATCGTGATTGACCCGAGCGTGTCCTAAGAGCATCTCGAGCTATTTGGTCCTCCAAAGTCGTTTTTCAAGGGAAAATAGCGCCTCCTGGGACGTTGGCGGCAGAATTTTTGGCGCGGGAGGCCGACTCCCAGCCGCGAACGCAATGGCAGAAGGCCAAAAATATCTATGTCAACTTGATGGGCATAATTATCATAAACATAAAATGAAACAAATAGTTATAAAAGATAAATCATAAATCGGACGAGAGCCGATGGGGATGGATATCAAGACATGTTTTGTACTAGTGTAGCATTGTACAAGGTCTTACTAGGCCGGGTCAATGCGTCGGCTCGGCTGTTTGAAGATGTGGGAGTTGAACACGAGGTCTTGTTTTCGTGCAATAGTTCGAGTACAGTACCATTTTTCGTACTACACAAAATAACAGCCATTTAGCACATGTGATGCGTGGCCATGAGTCGTTGATTCTTTTTTTCCCCAGAAATCATTGGGTATTTATTCCAAGGTAATAGAGTTATAATCTTCAGCGACTAGCTCACTGATACACGGAGAGGCTGCAGTGTTGTCCCTGTTCGGACCAAGTATAGCTAAACAATGTGCAACTCTATTTTGAAAGCGAGAATTGTTTACTGGAACAAGTACCATAACATCTATGGGACGTTTGATCTCCATAATCAGATGGCCATACACCATTCTGTCAATGGAATTACCCGTGAACGTCTTGTGTGCAATTGTGCAGTCAAACTGAAGTTGTATAGGTACACTTCACCAATCGCTTGAATTTCAGTTTCTAAAGCCTCTTTGCAATGAAAGAGCCTTCTGTAAGTAGCAAAGATCACCATACCCTTGTCACCTCGTAAAATCATCCTTGTCCCAACCTTACCGTCATTTGAACTGAAAGAGCCAGCAACTGAAAGTGCAGCCCACACCGGAGGTAGACTTGACCATGCTATGCTTGGGGGTCTGTAGCCTCTAGCGCAAAATGTTTCAGCGCCAATTATGAGAGCTTGGCACATGAGAACGATTTGATTTTTGGAAGAGGGAAAGAATCTGTGACCGCCTCTATGATTTTCGTGGAAAATCATTGGAAAACTTTCACAGCTGCCAATGCTTGTGCGCAAGTGCATTTAAGCAATAAAGGTAAGGGGTTGATAGGTAGCGTGAAATATTCTAGTACGCCTACAAATGATCGTGCTCTTTGGAAGCCACGGGATCCACAATATATTAAAATAAATGTTGATGCAAATTATGTGAAGAGCATGAGATTTGTTAGCGCTGGGGTTGTCGCTCGGAATCATCTAGGAGAAGTCCTGGTTTCTTCATGGGTTTTTTTTACCATCATGCTCGTGTGGATAAAGCCGAACTTCGTGCGTGCCTCGCCGGTATATACATTGGTATTATTATTCATAAACCTATTATTTTGGAAACAGACAGTTGGGGTTTTCTTGACCAACCTTTTATTCGTGGGATTCGCTGTCTGTGCTCCGCTCTCCCCCCTCTCCGCTCCCCACGCTCCCCGCCGGCGGCCACTTCGGCCCAGGCGTCCACCTCCCCCCGCCGCGCTCCGCCCGGACGCGGCGGCCACCTCATGGCATCTGGCTCGCGGAGCCCGCCTTCTGTCTCAGCGCCTTTCCAGGGCGAGCGCCCGGTCGTCTCAGGGTTAGGGCTATCTGGTTCGCTGGGCTCTGCCCGCTCGTCGTCGGTCGCGGGAGCTGGTGTGGAGGTCGTGTCACCGGCGGCGGATGGCCCCTGGAGGAGGAAAGGGCCGTCCCACAAGGCGATGTGGCGCCGCCGCAAGGCGCTGCGCCGCCAGATGGAGATTGCCCGTCCGGGATCATCTTCTTCCTCGGAGCGTCATTTGATTCCGCCAGATCTGTATGGACTTTGCTTCCGCTGCTTCGGAGAGGGTCGTCGCCGCCAAGACTACACCAAGGAGCCTCTTTGCATTCGTTGCGGATTGTCGGGGCACGTCTCATCCCAGTGCGCGCGGCCGCGCAGCCCAATCTCGGCGGAGGAGCTGCGCAGGGCGGTCATCGCCAAGGCAGCCAGGGAGCGACCTGCACCTCGTTCGGACCATGGCTGGGAACGGCGGCTGTTGGAGCCCAGGCAGAGCGCGCTAGGGGCGCCGCTCTCGCCGGTTGCGCCCAGCCCCTTTCCTTCGTCATCCTCCCTTCCGGTGGCAGCGTCCCTGTGGGAGGTGTGCATCGTGCAGAGGTCGGAAGGCATGGAAGATTTGGAGTGGCGTCTCCAGCTTGCGGTGGTCATGTACATCGGCGGGGCCAGGCCGCCGGTGTCCTGCGCTGAAGCATCGGTGATGCTCGCGGCGCATCTGGAAGTTCCTCGGCATCAGTTCTCGGTCCATAAGTTTCACCCGGAGGACTTTCTGGTCGTCTTCGCGTCGCAAGAGCTCAGGAACAAAGCGCTGGAGCGCCCGCTGGTCTTGCAGTTTGGCGTGCAGCTCCATATCAAGCCATGCCTGCGGCAAGCTCTGGCGACGGCGAGATGCATGCGGATCCAAGCTGACGTTTTGATCGAAGGTGTGCCTTCTCATGCGTGGTCTCGGGAAACGGCAGCGGACCTGCTCGGCAGCTCCTGCCTGATTGACAGCCTCGCCCCGGAGACAGAGAGTCGTGAGGATCTGTCCCTCTTCAAGCTGAGAGTTTGGTGTGTTGATCCAGATGATGTGCCGGTCAGCCGCAAGCTGTGGGTGCCGGAGCCGGTGAGT
This sequence comes from Aegilops tauschii subsp. strangulata, assembly GCF_002575655.3. Classification (NCBI taxonomy): domain Eukaryota; kingdom Viridiplantae; phylum Streptophyta; class Magnoliopsida; order Poales; family Poaceae; genus Aegilops; species Aegilops tauschii. Next base: position 94,648,572 of record NC_053041.3, on the reverse strand, counting down.
TTGGATCCAGCGGCGAGGCGCCCATCCTTTCGACAACTGCTCGAATACCCAACGCTGATCCATATCGGGAGACTGAGGGATTTCTCTCCGCCGGAGCTGTGGCGTCGGAGTTCAAGATCAGACAGTGACAGTGGACAGAGTGGTTTGCCTGATAGCTCGCCGGGATCGTTCGCCGGAGGAGAATGGTCGGTGCAGCCCTCGACGCGTGGAGTTCGCGATCGCGTACGGTGCTGGGCCGGAGGAGAATGGTACGGCGCCGGCCCGGCGGCGTACGGTGCTGGGCGGTCGTACAGGCAGGCGTTGGAGGGACGCGTGGGCCCGTCTGACTGGAGGATCCCACCGATGACGACTACGGTTTCAGGGGGCTCCACCGCCCCGGGTGGCCAATACGATGGTGGCCTGCGAGACGGGGCAGACAACCATTGAGCCGCAAAGGAGGTTCGTGGTGCAGGCTGAGCTAGTGGATCAGGCCATCCAGAAGACGCCAGCTGGAGAGTCGATACAGGTCAAAAGTGCTAGTTTGGGTGCTCCGGATGGGGGGCAGGCTGACAAAAGTACCGAGTTGGGCTTATCGGATGAGGTGCAGGCTGACAAAAGTGGCGAGGGGCAGGGAGGATTAGCTGATGCGACAAGGGCATCAGATCCGGTGGCCGGGCCGGTGATTGGCTCGGTGCCCGCAGTCACAGAGGAGGGCGTGTTGGCGCACGTGGTCCAGGAGAGACCGATGCAGACAGCCGGTCCCTCGACGGCCTGCGTGGCCTCGGATGCTGCTGTCTCGTGGAAAAATTGACAAATTTGATCTATGAACGAAATCAAATCACAGATGAACTGCCCGTGATACTATTTCACGCGGCTGACCTTTTTGTATGACGCCCGACACGAAGGCGCCACACTACACTGCAACGCCTCACAGATAGGCGCTACACGCCTGGCCAGCGTCGCACCCGTGTGATCCGAAAATTAGTAAGTCAGTGTGCAGCGCCTGAGTGCTAGGCGCCACACCATACAGTGTAGCGCCTAGCTTCTAGGCGTTGCACTAGTGGTTGCTTCATTTTGTAGTGCAACAACTAGTGCAGCGCGAGAGAGCTAGGCGCCACACTATACAGTGCAGCGCCTAACTCTTAGGCTCAGCACAATGACTTAGCAATTTTTAGGCAGTCTGGGGTGCAACGCTGCCCAGGCATGTAACGTCTATCTGTGAGGCGTTGCACAATGTAGTGTGACGCCTTCGTGTCGGGCGTCACACAAAAAGGTCAGCCGCGTGAAATAGTTTCACGGGCCGTTCATTCTGTGATTTGATTTCGTCCACAGGTCAAATTTGTCAAATTTGCCCTGTGGGAGCCTCGAAGGGACAGATAGTGGGGCCGCTGGTGGGAGGCTCGGATGGACAGATAGTGGGGCCGCTGGATTCTTTGCTCCCCTCATTGGCCGCGCCGCTGGTGGAGATGGGCGCTTTTGTGGGTCCGGCTCCACAGGGATCGGCGCAACAGATCCGGTCGCCTTTGGGGCCGGTGGGTGTCTCGTCTACCACCCACGCTGCTGGTTGGGCACCCATTTCGGAGCTGGGTGGGACTACGGAGCGCGGGCCGGTCCCATTGGACGCGCCACCCCAGGTTGCTCCAGTGATTACATGGATGGATATGACCACGTATGTAGAAGTGCCATGCAATAACTCTCAGGCCGTGGTGGTGGAGCCGCATGCACATTTGGAGGAAGCACAGGCGAATGTTACGACTAAAGAACTGGTAGCCTTGGGAAATATCAAGTCTTTTTGCGCTGGATTACTCAAGAAACTGGCTCCACCTTTGCTTAAGGAAATTGAGGGGGCACGTGGTGTACGTCCGGGGCAGGACCCTTTCACACCTAGGCGTACGACCAGGTCCGTGCTGAGCTCGGTGGGGGCCGGTAGGAAGACCAAAGCTACAGTGGCAGAAACGGTACTGTTGAAGGCGTTGGGAGTTGCTTGCGAGGCTTTGGCAGTCTCGGATGACACGCTTGGTATCCTTCGGTCCGTGTTCGACTCGCCACTCCAAGAGCAGCAGTTGAAAGCCATTGCGGCGATCTTTGGGAAGACCGTGCCTACTAACCTTGCGGCACAAATGGAGTCCGCGGCTATGGGGTTCAGCTCCTCTACAGTTCAGTTGTTACTGTATGGGTGCTGTAGGCTCTACTATTAACCGTCCACTCTAATCTAGTGGATCTCCTTACTTTCACTTAATTCTCTTATTAAATCGCAAAAAACACCACCCCGGACTAGAGACGTGACAGCGGTCATAAGCTCCCCGCGCCGACAAGTTCGATGAAATCCGCACAAACGGCGCCGGCACCGTCGTATGTCCAGAGCTTGCGAACCTGCAAACAAAGCGTCGCGCGGCTACCGAAACAGGATACCATCACCATGCCTGCAGCATTTGTTAGATCAATGCTAAGTAATTCATGCATCGACCAAGTAATTCTTGCATCGAGACATGTATTCATCCTCCACTTGTTAACCAGCTAGCTTCCTTCTCCATGGTAGCCCCAGACAACAATCGTAGGGCTACAAGAACTCAAGATGGTTTCCTTGAGGAACTTATGCTCCGGTCATGCAAGCCATTTACAAGGCCGGCGAGCTCCTGGCCTCCGGCCACGACGGCGCCGTGCGTTTCAATTTCACATGCACGCTGACAGCTGAGCTGGCCGGCGCGGCCAGCCGGAGGACCACCGTTCTTCCGGCGTCGTTACAATTTTGTTTTTGATTAATAACATAATTAAGGCAGACCAAAGAGAGCCTTTGGATTGAAACCGACGGTGGATTTTGAGAGCAACAACATGCGTACAGTAATAACATTACTGTAGAGGAGCCGAACCCGCGGCTATGACGGTAGTGTAGGTAGGGCTTTCGTACTGACATGGACGATCTTCTTTCCCTATGTCGTACAACCCTACGGATGTCGTGTGCTAGAATGTGAGGGGTTTAAATAGCCCAGTTAGAAAGAAGGCGTTGAGGGAGTTTGTAGACTCTTTGCGTGTGGCGATCGTTTGTATTGTGGAATCTAAATTAGAAGATGTTGATCAGTATATCATCTTGCAATGCTTAGGACCGTCCTATGATGGATTTGCGTACCTCCCGGCTACCGAGACTAGAGGAGGGATCTTGGTGGGTTGGGACTCCACACGTGTCCAACTTACCAACTTTGCTCTTGATTCCTTCTCTCTGTCCGGATATGTGGCGCCAAAGGAGGGAAGCCCGTGGTGGCATACCATGGTGTATGGGCCTCAAGAGGACGCCCAGAAAATACAGTTTCTTCAGGAGTTGACTGAGAGGAGATCGCTCTGCCCGGGACCGTGGCTGGTGATTGGCGACTTTAACTTGATCTTGCATGCGGTGGACAAAAATAACACGCTGCTGGATCGTAGGATGATGGGGAGGTTTAAGAGATTTGTTGATGACAACGCCCTCAAGGAGTTGTTCTTGCATGGACATACGTACACGTGGAGTAATGAGAGGGAGGTGCCTACACTAACGAAGATTGTTAGGGCTTTTGTCTCTATAGATTGGGAGCTTGATCATCCCGACAGCCTATTACAAGCGCTGTCGACGGCCTCGTCTGACCACTGCCCTCTATATCTATCCTTGGAGGAGCGCATGGAATCGAAGAGAAGGTTCCGGTTTGAATTATTCTGGACGAAACCGGAGGGATTTCTGGAGGTGGTCCAACAGGCATGGACTTGTGAAGCTACGATTGTGGACCCGTACCATAGGTTGGACGTCCTCTTGAGAAACACGGCTCGTGCGCTAACTTCGTGGGGCCAAAGGAAAGTGGGAAATATCAAGCTTCAACTTGGGGTGGCTAAGTTGGTCATTCTCAAACTGGACTATGCGCAGGATGTGCGGTTGCTTACTCCTGGCGAGAGGTGGCTGCGAGGCATGCTCAAACAGTTGATTCTTGGTCTCGCTTCGCTTGAAAGGACTATTGCCCGTCAGAGATCAATGATACGCTGGCTCGCGGATGGGGATGCCAACACCAAGTTGTTCCACTTAGTAGCCAATGGCAGGAAGACGAATAACTTCATTCCGGCCATTGTTGTTGATGGACAGGTCATCACGGACCAAAGAGGGAAGGAGGAGGCCTTTCTCCAAGCTTTCAGAGCTATGTTGGGTGAAAGCACAGCTAGAGACCACACGTTGGATTTGGAGGCGCTCAACATTCGGCAAGTTGATCTAGCCGAGCTGGATCGCCCTTTCACGGAGGAGGAAGTTTGGGCGGTTATCAAGGACATGCCTAAGGATCGTGCCCCGGGACCGGATGGATTCATTGGAGTGTTCTTCCATATGGCTTGGGATATTATCAAAGATGATGTGATGGCGGCGCTACACAAGCTGGTCCTTAATAATGGCCATGGCTTTGGTCGGCTTAATCAGGCACTAATCACTCTCATTCCAAAGAACCCAGAAGCATGTCGTGTTAATGACTTCAGACCTATCAGCTTGGTGCATTGCTTTCCTAAGTTGGCCTCAAAATTGATGGCTAGCAGGGTGTGCCCGCGGATGGGAGAGCTGGTGAGCACTAACCAGTCTGCTTTCATTCGTGGTAGGAACCTCCATGACAACTTTTTGCTAGTCAGGCAAATGGCAAAGAAGATTGCATCAAAGGAAAGCTAAGGGTGTTCTACTCAAGTTGGATATCGCTCGAGCTTTTGATTCCCTATCTTGGCCCTTTCTCTTTGAGGTGCTTCGTGCTAAGGGATTCCCGGAGAGATGGCTTGATTGGTTGGCAACCATGCTCACTACCGCCAGCTCGAGGATCGTGGTGAATGGGTGTCTGACTGACAAATTCATGCATGCTTGTGGCCTTAGACATGGAGACTCGATCTCTCCGCTGCTTTTCGTTATTGCCATGGAGACCCTCACGGAGATCATAATCAAGGCGCATGAGCTCAAAGTTTTGGAGAATTTGAATGGTTGCAAGCCCTTGCAGAGGTTATCGCTATACGCAGTGGACGTGGTACTATTCATTAGACCTTACCGGACAGATATTGCTTTTGTCAAGGAAGTACTCATGATCTTTGGAAAGGCCTCGGGATTGCATGTTAATTTTGCCAAGTCTTCAGCAATTCTGATCCGGGGAGAGGAGCAGGACGAGGAAGTGGTCAGAAGCGCGCTACCATGGAAGATTGATCACTTCCCGTGTAAATATCTGGGTCTACAGCTTGGGATCAAACAATTGACGCGTTCTGAATGGCAATGCATGGTGGATGGAGCGCTCAAAATCTTGCCAGGATGGCAAAGAGGCCTGGTTACACGTCCGGGAAGGCTGATTCTTGTGCAACAAGTGATGAGGGCGCGTCCCACGCATCACCTAATTGTGGCAGAGGCGCCGAAGTGGGCGATCGAGAAAGTGGATCAGGGCTGTCGTGCGTTCTTTTGGGCTGGTTCTGATGCCGTCAGTGGCGGGAAGTGCGCGGTATCTTGGCGGAGAGTGTGCCGCCCTAAACAGCTGGTTGGTCTGGGCATTTTGGATCTCAGTAAACATGGTCTTGCCCTTCGGTTGAGATGGGAATGGCTACGCAGGCTGGACGATAGCAGGCCATGGCAAGTATTGAATCTCGCAACTGATAAACAGGTCCAGCACACGTTCAATAGCCTGGTGAAGTGGGAGATCAGAGACGGCACGGGAATTCTGTTTTGGAAGGACAGATGGGTGCAAGGTTACACGATCGCTGAGATTGCCCCTGGCCTGGTAGCTAAGGTCAAGACGAGGACAGTCAATTCGCGGCTGGCCAGCGAGGGGCTACACCAGCATGCGTGGCTCAAGGACTTGCCGGAGAATCTATCGACAGAGGAGCTGATGCAGTTTATACATCTTTGGGATGCACTTGTGCACGTCGATATTTCTCCTGGCAGTGGAGACAAGGCGATATGGGCATGGCATGAGTCTGGTAGCTATTCTGCGGCGTCGGCTTATCGGATGCTCTGCTTCGGTGGAATCAGTTTTGCACCTGCAGCCGCCATATGGAAAAACGGAGCCCCCCTGGCATATAAGATTTTCATGTGGCTAGCTATCCAAAACCGCATCTGGACGTCAGACCGGAGACTAAGGCATGGTTTGCAGGACACGGCCTCCACGCGCTTTCTCTGTGACCAGGAGCAGGACAATGTAGATCACCTCATGATTCAGTGTGTCTTCGCGCGACAGGTCTGGTACCAATGCTTTGCCAAAGTTGGAATCGATACCAACCTGAGCCCTGTGCATCACGATTTGCTGCAACAATGGTGGATGAATGCGCGCAAGCAGGTTAGCTCTGCGGATAAGAAGGGCTTCGACGCGTTTGTCATGTTGATCTGCCGGACGTTATGGAAGCAAAGGAATGTTAGGGTGTTTTAATCCGGTGCTATTTGCGATGAGTTCACGACGGTGAACCTAATCTTCCAGGAGAAACATCTCTGGAAGTTAGCGGGAGTGGTAGGAGTCCAACGTTTTTGTGAGTAGTCCGCTTAGGGTAGGGGAGTGGTTGGGTGGGATCGTCGGTTTGTGACGATCTACCATACAATCTCTTGTATATATTTTTCTCTCTTCTATAAAGCTAAGGTACGCCATTGGTGTACTCTCGAAAAAAAGAAACAGACTGCTCTTTTGTTGCATCTTTTCTTGCAAAAGAAACCATTAACAAGTCTTCATTGGCGGATCTAAAAAGGTAAGCGAAAAACGTCTCTAAGTGCATTAGGATCTCAAGATTGTAAAGGTTGCTATGCAGGCTACCAAGACGACGCATGAGATTACAAAATTTAGCTTTGATAGCAGGTCTGATTGTGTTATTTATAATAGTGTTTCGCCCTGCGTGGCAAACTATGTAACGAACGATTGTAAGAACATTGTTATTTGATCAATATATTGGGCTTTAAATAAAATGTTTCGCTGCCTGCTCCAAAACCATATGGGATTTCCCTTTGATAATCTCTTCTACGCTTGATGAGATTTGGCAAAACGTGTTATAGTAGCGGCTCAGAAAAGAACATGACACTACAGATTTTTCATGAGAGTTTTCATTCCAGAGGTGCCATCGACCAATTTTTTTTAAAACAATATCGAGCAATTTTTGTTTCTGATGCAGTGAGTATCGTCCTGTAATCACAATCAGCCTTCAAATCGACGTTACACAGACCCTTCACGGCAGAAGGAAAAGAATCCTCTGGTAGCGAAACCACAGCCTTCAAATCGACTTTACACAGACCCTTCAAAGCAGTCCACCAGCCTGTCCATATATCTGCTGTACTCCAACAGGAGACAGGAGCCACCAAAGACAGAGACCAGCACCCTCGCGCCCATGGATTCTTCCTCCCCTTCCTCCTCGTCCTCCGACCCGGACTACCTTGTCGCCACCTCCGACCTCGACGATGACGCCGCTACCGCCGTCCACCAGAGTCATGCCGACGCTGCTGCCGTCGCCCTCCCGAAGCGCCCCGACGCCGAGGGCTTCGTCTCGTTCCTGCGCTCGCCGGACGACGTCGACGCCGTGTGCAAGAAATACGGCGTCCCCGAGGATCACTACACCGCGCGCCTCGCCGGCGACCTTCGCGCGTGCTCGCCCCCGCCGCCGGGCTGCGTCTGCGTGTACGCGCACGCGCTGGAGGCCGGGATGCGCGTCCCGCTGCACCCCTTCTTCTGCGAGGCGCTGGCCCACTTCGGCGTCGCGCCGACGCAGCTCGCGCCCAACGCGTGGCGCATCATGGCGGGCTTCCTCGTGCTCTGCCGCTCCGCCGGCGTGCCGCCGTCGCTCGCGGTGTTCCGGCGTTTCTTCGTGCTGTCCGTCCTCAACCACAGGCACACCAAAAGATGGTACTACTTCCAAACCAGGTTCAGGGACAGCTCCGGCTTGCGCTTCGCTGGGTTGCCAGATTCCATCAACGGCTGGAAGCGCGGGTTCTTCTTCCTCTCTTCGCCGACCCCGTGGCCCTGTCCCGTGGAGTGGGGCGAGCCGTCCAAGAGCTCCTTCGTGGACCCGGTGCTTACAAACGAGGAGAAGAAATCCGTGGCGAAGCTGCTACGTGCTTCCGGCGGCGCCGCCGTTGATATCAGGACATGTTTGTCCGACAGCAACATTGCCGCTACCGTGGTAACTGCCGCATCTCCGGCGCCGCCCTCTGCTCGTACTAGTGCTAGTTCCAAAGGTAAACGCTGAAATCCCCCTCATCCCCAAGATCCCAAGTTTCGTGCAGCGGCTGATCTTACCCTCCCTTGTTATTCAGGGATGGATTCCGCCGTCTACGACATGATGAAAACCATGCTGGCGGAGAAGATGGCCCGGCAAGCGTCGGCATCGGCAAAGAAGGTGAAAGCAGAGCCAGGGTCGTCGCCGTTGTGCGGGAAGAAAGGGAACCTGGACGAGGCCAACGAGGAGGAGGGCCGTCCCCCTTCTTCGGACGCTCCACCTGCCGCCCGTGGCCACTCGGTGCCCACCAGCGTGTGTTCGCCACTGCCGGGAGTCTCTCGGCAGCCACAAGACTTCGCCGACGGAGACGGCACAGACTGGGAGGTTGCACGGGAGCTGCTGCAGGGTGCCGTCGCGCCGCCGCAGCAGCGCGTGTTTGCGGCGACCGAGCCATCAGATGTCGTCGCGTCGAGCTATGTCGCGATTCTCCAGGTATGCCAGAGAACTACATGTTCACATTATTTGTGCGCAGGCGGCGAACTACATGTCATTCTCCTTGGACTACGCTCTGGAGCTGGAGGAGAAGCTGTTGGCGCGGGACGCGGAGATTGCCGCGCTGCGGAAGCAGCTGGAGGAGACGAAGGGCGAGCTCGCCACGGCGAAGGTGCCGCGGAGGTAGTCAGGAGGGTAGCAGGAGAGCGAGACGGAGGACATGGGGCGCACCGCGGATCTTTTCCTTGCTTCGCTACTCTGTAATCGAGTGATCCGTTTCCTTTGCTATACGAGACTCGTTATCTAAGATTCATCAGTGACCTCTGGAGTGTTTAAGCGGTATCACCATTCAAATTTCTCAATATCTTTCCATAAACTAAGAAGACCTACAAATTGTCATCTTTGGTGATTTAACAAAGCTTATGATAATTTCGCCGTCTCAATTCGTCTTTTGAATTGGAACTAACGATGAAGGGAAAAGAAAAGAAGGATTGTAGTTTGGGACATGGAGTTTCTACTCGCAAATTCAAATGCTCCTTCATAAACAGTAAAAATAGTGACAAATCTAGCACACCTGATATGTTTTGTCAACAAACATTCATGAACCGTCTACATAGACATTCCTAAATCCTCTGGAAAAATGTCAATGCTCCAAAAACACTTTTTTTCCAAGCATTTTGAAGAAATGGTTGTTTTCCAGAGCACTAGCAAAAAAAAATCTTCACGGAAATTTGCATGTATGTAGAATATTCGTTAATGTTTTGGACAAAAATAATAGAATTTTTAATATAATTATTATTTGGTTTGATTTTACTATTCAGGAGGGAGCATTTGAGCTCGCCAGCGGAATTACACTTTCGTTCCAGTTTGCCATTACTTGGACTCCACTTGGATTTTCAGAGGAGAACAGAGTCTCAAAATTCTACATTTAGCTTACTACTCTCATTTTTTTAATATGGTACCGACGCGGACGCTCATACACACACATACACTCACCCCCTATAAACACACACATGCACATCGTACCCTTATAAGCACCTTGGAGAAACGGAGTGGTATATTTAAAGCGTCAGTCTATGCATCAGTTGATAGTCGTCTTTTTCATTTTTCCAAAATGCTTTACTCAAATGAGGGAGTAAGGGACAAAGTAACATATGTACTCCTCAAAAAAAGGTATGCTCGTTTTCTTCCTAAAAAAAAGACACATGCAGAAAGTTTTTGAATACTCCTCGAGTATCGCCTACGAAAGTGAGGTATACCATTTACTCGGAGCTGCCAGGGAGTGCCACCCCCTTGTATTGCCCGCGCCAGAATCGACAATGTTGCCTTCGTCTACAACGCCTCATTACTAACGAGTCAACTCACACACACACACACACACACACAACGGCATCCATTCTGTTTCCTCCATTGCATTTGTGTTGGTTGCTTCGTGTAACTTGTGTGCGTGCGTACATGTACATCATGTATCGGTTCTGATCCATGAGAGGGCGAGTATCCAATACTCCCATTCATCACAAGCCACAATCGTCCCGCATTAAAAAAATCAATTTGAATATTTCAGAAAATTCTGAAACATTTTATGCATGTCATAAGGCATATGGCTGCAACTCCAACAAACTTCATATCAAAATTCATTTCACACATGAAGAAAAAAGAAGAGTAACCCATGTTTGAGCGTTCTTAAGAAAATTCAACATAATTTGTGGTTGGATGGTTAGAAGGACAGTGATATCTTCAGTTCATCAGAGTTGAAGTCCTAGACTTGACACATGTGCTCGCATTTTTTTTGGATTTTTTAGGCATTCTAGCGATGTACGTTTAGTGGGAATGGACGTTTCCGTTGACTACAAAGACATCTGTGACGACTTCGTCAATCTTAATCATGAGCCAGCTCAGTATCTTAGAGAAGCTTGTAGGGGTAGGATGTGTGTGTCGTCCATATTCGTATGTATGAGCGTCTACATCTGTACCGTGTTAAAAAATCCAACAGTAATGGTGTCACAAAAATACAAAAGCAAAAAACAACACTAGTAACATTTGGATTTGTCTCTCTTTCTCTTGACGCGTAATTCAAATTCGGGTATGATTTTTAGGATTGTGGACACATCTTTTATAAAAATCCACAAACAATAAAAATATTTGTGAAACATTTAAATTGTTTTTTTTAATATAGGAGCTTAGCTTGGGAGCATGTAATGAACGAGAGCACCAGATATTCCCCTTTGATAAAAACAGAGATCAGGTGACATGCAAACGGCATGTCACCGTGTGCCTCGCGGCCTCCCATCCACCGCCCAGCCAGAATCCAACGCACCACAGCTTCCCAAGGCAAAAACATTCAGACTTCACAGTTTTCAGCCCAGACACTCTGAAACTTCACTATTTTGAAATTTATATGATACAGATACAAATCTTTTAGTCATTCAACAGTACAAACAAGTGTTTTGAACACAAACACAATACAAACATCAACCTTTTAGTCCGGAAACAGTGCAAGCAACAGTCAAAATATTGTTTGCGCTCAGGTTCACAAGAAATTCAGTTTTGAACAATACAAAATATAAACATCAGCCTTTTAGTCCGGAAACAGTACAAACAACAGTCAAATATACTGTTTACATTCATATTCATAAGAAATTCAGACATGCCATTAATCACTATTTAGATTCAGACAACCCACTTCGTCACAAGTAATTCAGAAGTACATGATTTGAAGTTTCAGTACCACTTTCCAGTGAATTCAGTGAGCTCTTAACAGCCATTTAGTGCCATTTGATTTGTACACTTAGGCCCCAAAAGACGACTATAGTTAGCCCAAAATACTATACTTAACTATGTCCAAAATACTTCTAGCGAGCTTGCACGCTAGAACGGATCATCCTCACCACAAGGTGGAGCCGTCAAGAGCTGAGTGAAACTCATGATCGCATTGCACTCTTGGGGCTCCATATTTACTCATTTGGTGTTGTCACACTTCTCCACTAGTACTTGAGGCTGTACATCATCCTTCTTCTTTTGTTGCACACCATCCTTCTTCATTTTTTGCACATCATCCTTCTTTTTTTGCACACCATCCTTCTTCTTTTTTGGCTGCCAATGAAAAGTATAGTAACTAGTTTACAAATGAAGAAAGCTCTAAGCAATTCATCTATTTGCTGCACATTTGGGTCAACATTCTCTTTGCCTTTATATGGTTCATCCATAGTACTAGTGGCATTGAGTATTTCTTGTATGCTAGGTGCAACGGAGGCAAGTGCATTGGCCAATAGCAAACAACACTGTGGGGAGCTGGCTGCTCTATGTGCCACATTGTGAAATTGATGAGACAAATCCCTGTACCGAAGTTGAGCTTCAAGTTTTGGATTTTCTACCACTTTCCTTCCTTCCTTATCTTGTATACTTCCATTGCGAGCCTCATATTGTCAAATGCTTCTTCAAATGCTGCCTTGTCCTCATATCCATACATACAATCACCAAAATCTGTGAGAATATGAGGCTCTTTTTCTTCATCCTCCACTTCATCCTCCACTCCCACTTGAGTTAAATGTTTGACAGCATTTTGCATGATATGAAATGTACACGTCCATGATATGATTATGTGAAGACCTTCTCTATGGCTCCTCCCATTGCTGCATCTTGATCGGTATATATAGTTCTAGGCTGCCTTCCATTGTGTGCGGCTAGAAATGTCTCATAGAGCCATATAAATGAGTCGTGTATTTCATCAAACATCAATGCAGCACCAAAAATGTTTGTTTCTCTAAACTGATTGAGCCCAAGAAAAATACCAAATGGCCTATACTCTTTGTTCGTGCCAAATGTAGTGTCAAAAGTGACAACATCACCAAAGTGTGCATAGTCAAGTACATATTAGCATCAACCCAGAATATGTTGGCTATATGCTCCTCACAATCAAACTGGAAATAATATTGGAATGATGGATTCTCAGCTATCTTGTCACGAAAGAACTTCAACATACTACCGGCCTGTCCATAAGCCATCTCCCGCTGCCGCTTGGTTCGCAAATGATTCTTTTGGTCGGTCAAAGTGTAACCAACGTTGAACTTCCCACCAGCTCGACGACATGCAAACTCATGTGAAGCTTTTGGCATAATTCCAGAATCATCCGTTGTTTCTATCTCTAAAGCTTGCACATCTGAAATCTTCCTTTATGATGCCAACAAGTGACAGGTTTGTGGCAATTGAAGGAGGTGATTGTGTTCCAAATCAACTTCGGTGACTTTTTTTTTGCAAATCGATCAAATGAACAATCATCCGAACTTTACAATTGGTTCTTGTTTCAGCTCTAATGCGCTTCGGCTCGTGATCTATTTGACTTTTCCTTCGAATGCCTTCATTGGAACAAACAAACCTACATGAAGTGATTGTTCCATCAGTTCTGCTTCTGATGGTATTTCTTTTCCTCACATCAAAGCCTATGTGACCTCCATATTGCACCCAGAACCGCCAAGCCTCATCCGAATTTATGAAACGCGTACCAACTTTGGATATCCTGTTGCCAATCGATCCCATCGGACAACGCACAATTCTGCCAAATTCCAGAGTGTATACTCAAAATAGAAGTACAATACTCGCTGCAAGTCTCCATATTTATTCAGAAATGTAGTGCTGACTCAAAATAGAAGTAGTTCCTATGTTGAAACCACAAAGCTTAGCAGATTATAGTCTTATCGAGATGCACAGAAGTACTTAACTCGCTACAAGTCTCCATATTTATTCAGAGTGTAGTGCTGACTGATATTTTCAGAGTGTATTGCTGCAAGTCTCCATATTTATTCAGAGTATAGTTTGTCACTATTAGTATTATACCGGTGACTGGACAACCAATTATATCAAATACCACAGCAGGAGGTACATTATGGTTAGCTCTACCAGTATACAAATACCAATTTCAATTTTGTTGCCTGCATCTGATCGAGTGCACTAATCAGTGGCGGAGCCAGACAGCGCGAGGAGCCTGGGCAAAGCTCGTGCATAGCGACGTCAGCTAGCTTTGCCCCAACAAAAATCACTACTAAGCACGGTAATTAGACTAATCTGCAGTGAAGAGTTGCCGGACGAGCCCGGGAGCTGGCTCCGCCTCTGGCACTAATGGAATAAGAGAGAGAGGGGGGACCTGAGAAGAGGTCTGCTGATGATGATGAACGGTCCCCAGCTCGCAGCGGCGCTCTTCCCCGACCCGCGGCGGCGTTCGTCCCTGGTTCCCGCGGCGAACGGCGCTCGTCCCTGCCTCTCCTCAGTGGCAACGGCGGCGGCGGCCGGCGAAGGCCGCGAGACGAGGAGACGCCGGCGAATCACCGCGCCAAAGCCCGCCTTTTCCCTGCCTTCCCCGCCAGATTTTTTCGCTGACCCGCGCGTGCCCGATTTGGTCTGTGTCTGGATGTTGTTTTTGCCTTGGAGTGCTGCTGTCCGTTGGATGCAGGCTGGGCGGTGGATGGGAGGCCGCGAGGCACACGGTGACATGCCATTTTGCATGTCACCTGTATCTCTGTCCCTTTGATCCATGCAGCGTGTTGGTTGACTAGTATAGAGCGGTGATAGTAGTGCTTCTCGTGAGACTTGGGTGAGAGCGTTTAAGACAGAGGAGGTCGGTGACGAAGTGAAGACACACGATAACAAAGACAATGGTGAGGAGGGGAGCAGTTCCCGAGCCTGAAGAATGGCCCCGCCATCCAAACGTCATGGCTCGACGAAAGGCTGGGCAATGACAGATGATCCTCAGTCTACTCTCGGCTCGCGGGTCAAAGGACGGCAATGCTAGCAAGAAGGCTGCCCACTCGCGTCGGTCCAGCCCTGCTGCAGCGGCATGCGTCACATTTACTGGCTTTTCCCTTTTTTGCACCTGATCAAGACTCTGGCCGTAGCCTGTATAGCCCAGCTCGTGCTCGTAGCCATGTGTCGATGTCTGCTTGTGCGCATGTGTATGCGTCTTGTATGCATCTGAATGAGGTAATAGCACTCCAGGTACTCTAACTTGCATGGAATGTGATGATTTAGTTTTAAACTTATGAAATGCTACTCCATTATATCCCAACTTACATTAGATGAGATGATTTATTCCCCAGCCTATCACAGCACGACAAGTCGCAGCCAGCTGGCCGGACAGGTCGTCGCCTGTACTTTTACAAAAAACACCCCGCGTCTTGTCTAATTAACCCCGCTACAGGCAGCTCTTCTGATTCGCGCGATTTACAGGATACTTTCGTGCGATCCGCATTCGCCACCGCGTCTTGTCTAATTAAACAGTATCCTGTTCCTTGCCGACGCCCTAGCTGCGGGGTTCCAGCAGAATCCGGCGCAACTTGCACGGCCGATGGGGCCAGCGCCTTCTTCGGCCAGAACGGCGGCAGCCCGGGCACCCAGAGTTCGGCAATCTTAAATGGCCCGGCGGAGGAGAAGGAGGCCGAGCGGAAGATGGCAGTGTTTTCCACCGACGATGGCGGCCAGGGCGGGCTGCTCTCGGCCTTCTTCAGTAACGGCGGTGACATGGACATGCTCAACTCGGCCTTCCTCAAGGGCATGGAGGAGGCCAACAAGTTCTTGCCGACCAACAATACCCTCCTCGAGGCCATCCCCGACAAGGAGTGCAGCTTCACCGTCAAGAAGGAGGTGGCGAATGGAAAACCGACGTCCGGCAATGGCCGAGGCCGCAAATACAGGTACGACGAGGACGACCTGGAGGCGGAGACCGCCAGGAGTAGCAAGCTGATGATGCCGGACAGCGAGGAGACCGGCGCCCGCGAGATGTTCGACGAAATAATGCTGGAGGGGTATGAGGCATGCATGCAGGGGATAGAGGAGTTGCGCCTCGCCATGGACAGCGAGGCCAAGAAGAAGAACGGGAAGACGGCGCGCGCGAAGAAGAGCGAGGCGGTCGACCTGCGCACCATGCTCATCCACTGCGCGCAGGCCGTGGCCGCGGGCGACCGCCGGGGCGCGACGGAGCTGCTCAGGCAGATCAAGCAGCACTCCGGGCCGACGGGAGACGCCACGCAGTGGCTGGCGCACTGCTTCGCCGAGGGGCTGGAGGCGCGGCTGGCGGGCACGGGGAGCCAGGTCTACTGTTTCGTGCGATCCGCACTCGCCAGCGCCCACGATGCGCGCTACGCATATTTCACTGGACTTGAAATCCTCCCCTCTCCGCGCCGGACATGTCCGTCCCGGACCGGACGCAGTCGCGCCGCCGCCCCGGCCAATGGCGTCGCGCCACGTCAGCCCCGCCGGGTCTCTCTCTCCTCAGCCGCCGCGCCCGCGGAGCCCATCCGGGGCCCGCGCGGGCCCGAGTCGCCGCCGCCGCCCGAGATGCCCCACGCCGCCTCCGGCCTCCCAGCGCCGCCGCCGCCCGGCGCGCCTCCCCGCCGGCGCGCTCCGCCGCCGCCCCGCCGGCGCGTCGTTCCTCTGCCGCCGCCGCCATGCTCCGCGCTCGGCCGCCGTCGCCAGAGCCCGTCGCTCGCGCCTCCACCGCCTTCGCCGCCCTCCGCCGCCGCCGCGCCGGATCCGGCGAGGGGCCGGCCAGATCCGGCGCCCCTCCCCCGCCGGCGTCCTGTCCCTTCTTCCTCCGGCCAGCCGAGCCCGCGCCGGCGACCCCGAGCCCGATCCGCTGCGTTGACTTCGCCCCCCTCGAGGTTGTTTTTTTTGCCCAAGTCCTGGAAGTTTGCATTATCATGCCATGTTCATAGCCTCGTAACTCCTTGCATGTAGCTCCGATTCGCGCGTGTAATATGTCAAATTGTTCGTCTCGTGATGCTCTTCATTTTGTTCAATTGCACCATGTTCATTAGAGTCCATCTTGATGCCCAAAGCATCGTTGCAAGAGTGCTAGTTGCTGTTATCTGCTGGTTCTTATCAGAACTTGGAGATTTGTCATTTTTGTATCTTTTAATCTGTGCATCTTTTGGGCATGAGCTCTACATATGTTTTGAAGTATGACATGCCATCTTTCCAGTGGTGTAGTCCATGTATTTTTGTGATCTCTGTGGTGACTAACACAAGCATGCAAACTAGGTCCCGTAATATTTCTGATTTCAGGGACAGTGATTTCTCTAAGTCCTTGTCTGCTGTAATTTTGTTGCCATGTAAACTTGATGTTACAGAGATATCCATGCATATTTTGGAGATGTTCAGTAAGGATGTTTTGTAGCTATTGTTGTAATTGATCCATTCCTGCCCTTGTTTGCAATTATGAGGTGCCATAGCATGACTCAATCTTGCTCTACTTTTGCTATAAAATATTTCTGGCATATTCTTAACATGATATGCAATTTTTCCAAGCTTATTGTAGTTGTTCCCCATATGCTATGCTATTGTTCTTGCCATGGTTAGCTTCATAAACATGCCATCTTGCTGTAGGTGTGCTTGGTTTGTCATGTATTGCTCTGTATTGAGTGCATCAAGCTCACAAAGAGGCCTTCATATTATTATTTCTGCCATGCTCTGTTTTCTGCTAAGTCTGAAACCTGATAACGAAACTTGCTATGTTTACATGCTTGCCATCATATCTTCTGGTCCTTTTTGGCTTATGGTCAGTAAGGGACTTTTGTTATATGCTTTGATTATATTCATGCCATGCCTTGTTTTGCCATGTTAAGTTCCTGTAGCATGTTGATTTCGTGCTCTGAACATTGCAACCTGATGTTATTTCTGCCATGTCCAGTAATTCTGCTAAGTCTATGAATCTGTTATTATTTTGCAATCTTGCCATGTCCTTTTGAGCATGTTCTAGTGATTTCTGGAGATAGCTCAGTGTTCATGTTTTGTTGTACTTTACCTGTAAATCATGCCCATGCCTTTTGTTTTCATGCTGAGTTGCTGTAGCATATTGTTTTGATGCTTGCTTTATACCTAGTTGCTGTTTTGGACAGAGTGTTGCTATGTCTTGTTTGGAGTGTATGTGTTGCACCGTTGCTCCGTTTTGAGCATGCTCTATATGAAACTTGCTTAGAATCTTATGTAGTTCCATATTATCATGTTGCATCCTTGTTTTGGGGTGTTTGCTTGATGTTTGTATGCATTTTGCATCAATGCCATGCTTATCTTGTTTTGCTCATATCTTCTAGACCGTAGCTCCGAATCTAATGAACTTTATATGTAACTTGACTAGAATTTCGTGTAGATTATCATGGTGCTCTTTAACTTGCTGTTTAACAACTTCAACTTAATGCTTGTTCAGTTCTGGACCAATTTCGAAATTTGCATATGAGGACTTACCGGAATTGTTATAGGTTGTTTCCGGCCTCATTTAAACTTGCCTTGATGTGTTGTTGTTGTATGCATCATCTCTTGTCATGAGTAGCTTCATATAGCCTTGTCATGCATCATATTTGGTTGAGCATCATGCCTTGTTCTTGTGTGGTGTGTTTACCTTGTTGTGTGCTTCTTCTCGATAGTTCCCGTGTCGTTGCGATCGTGAGGATTCGTTCGTCTTCGTGGCTTCATCTTCTTCATGGATTCGTTCTTCTTCCTAGCGGGATTTCAGGCAAGATGACCGTCACCTTGGATCTCATTACTATCATTGCTATGCTAGTTGCTTCGTTCTATCGCTTTGCTGTGCTACATATTCACTTGTCCTTCAAGCCTCCCAAATTGCCATGAACCTCTAACCTTTGTCACCCTTCCTAGCAAACCGTTGTTTGGCTATGTTACCGCCTTGCTCAGCCCCTCTTATAGCGTTGCTAGCTGCAGGTGAAGATGAAGATTGCTCCATGTTGGATTATGTTTATGTTGGGATATCACAATATCTCTTATCTAATTAATGCATCTATATACTTGGTAAAGGGTGGAAGGCTCGGCCTTATGCCTGGTGTTTTGTTCCACTCTAGCCGCCCTAGTTTCCGTCATACCGGTGTTATGTTCCTTGATTTTGCGTTCCTTACGCGGTTGGGTGATTTATGGGACCCCCTTGACAGTTCGCCTTGAATAAAACTCTTCCAGCAAGGCCCAACCTTGGTTTTACCATTTGCCTATCCTATTTCTTTTCCCTAGGGAGTCGCTCTCTCGAGGGTCATCTTATTTTAACCCCCCCGGGCCAGTGCTTCTCTAAGTGTTGGTCCGAACCGAGCAGCCTGCGGGGCCACCTCGGGGAAACTCGAGGTCTGGTTTTACTCGTAGCTTGACTTATCCGGTGTTGCCCTGAGAACGAGATATGTGCAGCTCCTATCGGGATTGTCGGCACATCGGGCGGCTTTGCTGGTTTTGTTTTACCATTGTCGAAATGTCTTGTAACCGGGATTCCGAGACTGATCGGGTCTTCCCGGGAGAAGGAATATCCTTCGTTGACCATGAGAGCTTATAATGGGCTAAGTTGGGACACCCCTGCAGGGTATTATCTTTCGAAAGCCGTGCCCGCGGTTATGTGGCAGATGGGAATTTGTTAATATCCGGTTGTAGATAACTTGACAGTTGACCTTAATTAAAACGCATCAACCGTGTGTGTAGCCGTGATGGTCTCTTCTCGGCGGAGTCCGGGAAGTGAACACGGTTTCTAGGTTATGTTTGACGCAAGTAGGAGTTCAGGATCACTTCTTGATCATTGCTAGTTCACGACCGTTCCTTTGCTTCTCTTCTCGCTCTTGTTTGCGTAAGTTAGCCACCATACATGCTTAGTCGCTGCTGCAACCTCACCACCTTTACCCTTCCTTTCCCTTTAAGCTTTGCTAGTCTTGATACCCATGGTAATGGGATTGCTGAGTCCTCGTGGCTCACAGATTACTACACCACCAGTTGCAGGTTCAGGTTATGCGATGATCATGACGCGAGAGCGATGTTCGCTTGTTTGGAGTTCTTCTTCTGCTTCTTCTTCGTTCAGGGGATAGGTTCCAGGTCGGCAGCCTGGGCTAGCAGGGTGGATGTCGTTCGAGTTTCTGTTTATGTTTCATCCGTAGTCGGATGTTGTTCTCATGTATGATGTATTGTTGTATTCTTGCGGCATTTGTATGCCTTGTATGTATCCCCAAATATTATGTAATGTTGATGTAATGATATCCCCAACTTGTAACACCCACGATGTGGCTATATCTCCCACGTGTCGAGGCACGACTTAGAGGCATAACCGCATTGTGGTTTTGTCGCAAGAAGGGTCATCTTCACACAATCCCATGTAATGAACAAGAATGGGATAAAGAGTTGGCTTACAATCGCCACTTCACACAATACATAAATAAATCATACATCATTCAGAGATACACACATAGGTCCGACTACGGAACCAAAAGAAAAGAAGACAACCCAACTGCTAGATCCCTGATCGTCCCAACTGGGCTCCACTACTGATCAACAAGAAAAGAAACAACACAACGGACAAGATCTTCATCGAGCTCCCACTTGAGCTCAGTAGTGTCACCTGCACTAGTCTCATCGGCACCTGCAACTGTTTGGAAGTATATGTGAGTCACGAGGACTCAGCAATCTCACACCCGCGAGATCAAGACTATTTAAGCTAATGGAAAGGATGGTGTAATGAGGTGGAGCTGCAGCAAGCACTAAGCATATATGGTGGCTAACATACGCAAATAAGAGCGAGAAGAGAAGAAACGGAACGGTCGTGAAGCTGGCAATGATCAAGAAGTGATCCTGAACTCCTACTTACGTCAAACATAACCCAGAAACCGTGTTCACTTCCCGGACTCCGCCGAGAAGAGACCATCACGGCTACACACGCGGTTGATGCGTTTTAATTAAGGTCAAGTGTCAAGTTCTCTACAACCGGATATTAACAAATTCCCATCTGCCACATAACCGCGGGCACGGCTTTCGAAAGATAATACCCTGCAGGGGTGTCCCAACTTAGCCCATTATAAGCTCTCACGGTCAACGAAGGAAAAACCTTCTCCCGGAAAGACCCGATCAGTCTCGGAATCCTGGTTTACAAGACATTTCGACAATGGTAAAACAAGACCAGCAAAGCCGCCCGAATATGCCGACAAATCCCGATAGGAGCTGCACATATCTCGTTCTCAGGGCACACCGGATGAGCCAGACGTCGGGTTGGCATAGACCCTGGTTGCCCAGGGGGCGCCGGACATCGCTCGGTTTGGACCAGCACTCGAAGGAGAACTGGCCCGGGGGGTAAATAAAGATGACCCTTGAGTCTGCAGAACCCAAGGGAAAAAGGCTTAGGTAGGCAAATGGTAAAACCAAGGTTGGGCCTTACTGGAGGAGTTTTATTCAAAGCGAACTGTCAAGGGGGTCCCATAAATCACCCAACCGCGTAAGGAACGCAAAATCAAGGAACATAACACCGGTATGACGGAAACTAGGGCGGCAAGAGTGGAACAAAACACCAGGCATAAGGCCGAGCCTTCCACCCTTTACCAAGTATATAGATGCATTAATAATATAAGAGATATTGTGATATCCCAACATAAACATAATCCAACATGGAGCAATCTTCAACTTCACCTGCAACTAACAACGCTATAAGAGGGGCTGAGCAAAAGCGGTAACATAGCCAAACAACGGTTTGCTAGGAAGGTGACAAAGGTTAGAGGTTCATGGCAATTTGGGAGGCTTGAAGAGCAAGTGAATAGGTAACGCGGCATAGCAATAGAGCGAACAACTAGCAAGCAAAGATAGAAGTGATTTCGAGGGTATGGTCATCTTGCCTGAGATCCCGCAAGGAAGAAGAATGAGTCCATGAAGAAGACAAACAGACGTAGTCGAACGAATC
This sequence comes from Aegilops tauschii subsp. strangulata, assembly GCF_002575655.3. Lineage (NCBI taxonomy): Eukaryota > Viridiplantae > Streptophyta > Magnoliopsida > Poales > Poaceae > Aegilops > Aegilops tauschii. Next base: position 94,627,259 of record NC_053041.3, on the reverse strand, counting down.
CTCACAACTCCGGAACGAAACCGAAGCTAACGAGAGAAGCAACCCGGAAAGAAACAAACAACATAGTAAACAACCACCACATACACATGGCATGATGCAAAACCAAATATGATGCATGACCGGTTTAATGAGGCATGGCATGGCAAAGTGCAACAAACAACACTACAAATTAAGTGGAGCTCAATATGCAACGAGTTGCATATTGACGGAACACCACATTTAATTATTTAGTTCTCTCTCATTTATGTGCCCAACAATATTAAATGTTATTAACCATGGCAAGAGGTGAAGCATATGGAAACTACCTATTTAGGCAATTTAAATGAGGCCGGAACAACAAACAATAATTCCGGAAAATCCTCATGCCATTTAGCAATTTTAATGCGAACATCAATTATTTACATTTTAAATGTTGTTATCATGATGCGGATGACAGATGCAAGGTTTAAGCAATTTTATGAAAATGTTGACATGAAGATGATTAGGAGCATTTGGTCACCATGGCAGAAAGAATTGGGTGCCACGGCGATGAAAACGGAAACGATGCCATGGCGACGTCCCGGTTCCGATAACTCGTTGAGCGACCGGTGCAAACGAAGATGTGGATGTGCGGAACATGCAAAAGATGGTGGGGTGATCCCGGTTACCGGGTTCCCACAGGACGATGGCATGACAACGAGGAGGAACATGGAATGACAACTCGGAAACGGTGCAATCACGAGCAACTCAAACAACACATGCTTTCGTTCCACGGACGTCGTTCTCGGCGGTTATACCTTCGAAGCGTGCATTCGGGGCGGAACGTGTTAGAAGTGGAAGTAGTTGTTCACGTGTCGTAGGGGAAGTAGTGGTACACGGCGACGGTAGTGGTACACATTTTCGTAAATGTTCGGGGTCGTCGGTAGAGGTACTTGACGTCCACGGGGTCGACGCTAGAGTTACCCACGTTGTCGGGGTACTTGTTGTTCCACGCTTGGCGTCCGTAGATGTACACGGCAATCGTAGTGGTACTTGGCGGTTTCGTGTAGTCGAACTTGACGATCCAAGGGGTACTTGGCGCATCACCGGATAGTTGTACACTTGTCGGAGAGAACCTTGGCGCAACCCAAAACGAAGCAACACAAAACATCACAAGGCCTCGGGATGCCAGCAGCAAGGAGGCGACGGTGGTCTAGCAGCAGCAGCAAGGGCGTCGGGGAGGTGATGGCCAGGACGGAGGGAAGCGTGCGGCGGAGGTTCACCGACGAGAGGGTGCTGGTCGTGGTCGCCGGCGTTGGAGGCGGAGCAGAGGACAGGCGAAGCAGGAAGTTGGGCGCGCGACGCTCGCCCGCAGAAGCGACGGGGCCGCCGGAGTTGGTCGCACCGCAGCTCAGGGCGGAGCAACACCTGCAGAAGGGAGCAGGGCGCGGCGAGGGCAGGGCCAAGACGCGGTGGTGGAGGAAGGAGCTGCAGAGGAGTGGCTGGAGATGGAAGGGGCGCGACGGCGGCGAGGAGGCCGACGGGGCTCCGGCCTGGTGCTGCAGAGGGAGGCGCGGCGGCCATGGAGGCAAGGCGGCTCCATGAGAAGGGCCTGCAGAGGGGAGGAGGCACGGCGGAGCGGAGGGCTCGGGGCGCCGGCGGTGGAGCTTGACGGGCGGCGACGCCATGGGAGCGAGGAGGAGGTCAGCGCTGGGGAAACGGGTGCGGGGCTCCTCCTCTGGCTCGAGGAGGGAGACGAGGTGCTGTGGTGATGGCGAGAGGGCGTCGGCGGGAGGCTGCCAGGGGGCGAGAGGGAGGAGGTTGCTGCGGGCGGCCGGTGCAAGGGAGAGGACGAGAGGAAGAGGGTGAGGGGATCGGGAGGATGAGACAGGGGAGGCTGGCGGCGCTGTGGGAGGACGAGAGGGAGAGATGGGCTCGGTCTCTGGCGGCTAGGGTTAGAGAGAGCGCGGGCTGGGCCTCGGTGCAAATGGGCCTTGGGCCAAATGGAGCGGCTGGCTGCTGGACTCTCTTCTCTCTCACACTCTAAAGAAAATAAAACAAAACAGCGATAAGAAAAGAAAAGAAAGAGAGGTTAGGGGAAGAAGTTGGGCACGCGGATAATTTTCTCAGACTAAGAAAAATGAGTTTAATCCAAGAAAATAGGAGTGGGCATGGATGCAAGGTTTAGATTCAAAAACATTTGAATTTAATTCAAATGGGTGAATAGGAAGAGGAGGTTTGGAAGGCCCAAAAATGTTGAGAATTTTAGAGGAGCCACAATAAATGGAGAAAGAATTGTTGGCAAAGTTAGAGAGATCGACTCAAAGCAGAAAAGGCATAGGATTAATTTTGCACGTGTGTTAAGGTGAACTCCAATTAATGGAATATTTTTAATATAGCTCCCTAATAATATTGGGAGGATATATGTTATAAAGAGAAATCACCATGTGCATTTCCCTCGATTTAAATGGATCGAAGATCCATGCAATTTATTTAGTTGAGTTTTTATGCAAAGATTAAAGACATGAAGGCATGATGACATGATGCAATGCAAAAATAAAAGAGCAAGCACCAGAAAGAACACACGGCCATCACGAAAATAAGGAAGTCTTCTGAAGCGTCGGTCTCGGGGCGTTACAACACTCCACCACTACAAGAGGATCTCGTCCCGAGATCTAGGATGGCACCGGAGAAGAAGCGGAAGGGGAAGAGGTAAAACAAATTGCTTCTTTGACAAACGAGTGAAACCAAAGAACCTTGAGGGGTCGCAAAGCTTGAGGAAATGACACAACGGAGATAAGCGAATTGAGAGAACTCCGTAGTAAACGGAAGCAAGGAACGCCATGAGAACCTTGAGGTTAAGTGACACGATAGATATTTAACCACTCCGGTTAAAACAAGATAGGGAAGGAATAAGAACGATATAATTTGGACAGCACTCCGACTAAAAATGAAAGGAATTGAACATGATCTTGACAAGATGAGAGGATACTCGATGAAGTTAACAACACATTGCCTCCGGAACTAATGAAAGAATGGCACAAGGGGTAGGAAATATTTCAGACAGCACTCCGGTTGAGAAGGGAGGCAAAACTTGATAAGATGAGAGAACTCGAGTGAAAACACGACACTCCGGCTAAATGGATAAGAAAGGAAAAAATTACATGATCTTGACAAAACAAGATGATTGGTCGAAAAGAGCAACATCACAATGCCTCTGTAACGAAAGAATTGAAGCTAGACCGTCGGAATAAGAGAACGGAGAAGGAAATGATAACTTCCACCACAATTGAATTAGGGAAACTTCCTTCCAAGAAGGTTTGGACGGAGTTGTTGGAAAACCAACAACGAAAAGAATAAGCTTGTAGTGGGCTTATGGAAAACATCTCAAAACTTGAGGTGAAATTCTGCCATTAACGAAAACAATTGCTTGCTTGAGATCAACGAAGAGATGAAATCTTCTCTCGTCTAGAGGATAGGAGAAAACTTGGATCATTGATAAGCACCATAATAGCAGCATTCCTTAGGGAAGGCTTAAGGTGAAACAAGACACAAGATAAAACCAACGAAGAGATTGGTGGATTTAAAATATCTCATTCTTGACCACATGTGAATCATGAAACGCGAACTCAAACTGTCAAGAATGTCATAACACCACCTCAATGATAAGGTAGAACGAATTGCACTTTAGAATGCAAGATGCAGAATGTTTGAACTCCTCAAAACAACACATGTGTTGAGCACCATGTTTATTTTTGAGTATAGCTTGGCGGATCTTGACTCCAAGAGAAATCTTGAAGAACAATTGAAGAATGAAAAGAATCCTTGACGAACCACCAAGTAGAGCCTCCATGAAGAACTCCGGTAATATAAGAATGATCAAACGAAATGGAAACTTAAAAAGAACTCCGGGAGAAGCCTTGCAATGATTAGATGAAGCTTTGAAATGATATAATTGAAATAACTTGAAGCTCCGGAAAGAAAATGAACAAATGAGATCAAGAATTTAGATGAACCTCCGGAATAAGGAATTGAATTTACTCGATGAAACAAGAATAAGAATTACATTATGCTCATCCTTCACCAATTAATTGATGACAAGCAACAGATTTGGCATACTACTTATTCTCGTAGAAAGAATTAAGATAGATATAGCGCAAACTAGTGAAGGTCTTCATCGAAACACCGGTAGGATTTGGAAACAACGAATGAATTGATATGGTAACGGGGGAAGAGAAATCTTGAACGAACCACCGTAAGAATTGGAAATGAAAGTAGCAAAGGCACAATTCAACGGAAAGAATTAGAAAATGAATGAAGATACTTGACAGAATTTAGATACACGAGAACGAAGAGATCATGAACTGATTAGAGGATATTTGAGTGATGCACCGGTATGATTTGGAGAACGAGAGTTGAAAGCTGAGAACGAAGAAATCTTCTGAAATGATGGCCTTCGGAGAATCAAACTGAAAAGACTCATGAAATGCTCCGGATGGGTATGAAAAGAATTCTCTTAATCGAAAACAATTATGAGAGGATGGCATAAGCTAGAACTATGAATTTTCAAGAGAACGGACCAAGATTTAGGAGAAATTCTTCTTCGATCTTCACATGTTGAGAATGATGACGAGAAACACCACCATGAATTTATGAGGCACTCCGGAACCATGAAGAATAGAAAGGTTGAATCAACAATGAAAAGAATTTGAAAGATCTGGGAGAAAGACATATGACTGGTGATAATTCATTCTTACGTCAAACTTGCAAAGAATTTGAGAATAACTCCAGAAAGAATTAGAAGAGTCAGGTAACATCCTGGAAAAGACCTGTGGGTTAGGTCCCACTCAAAAGATACACCGTTGAAATGATTACTTGAAAAGGAGATTGCACCGGTTGAATTAAATGGTTAGAATGAGGTAACAACCTCGAAATAGTTAGAATTGATGCGGAGTGGAAACACGAATCTTCAGAGATATCTTCAGCACTCCGGAACAATTGAATGGCGAGAAGTGGATGATTAAGAGGTACACCGGCATGAGAAAACATTTGAAACAAGGAAAGGATATGATCGACAAAGCTTGAATTTAATCCATCGGAGGAGAAAAACAACGAAGAATGATAAACTTGAAGCACATCTTCATGAGAACCACCGGGTAAGAATATTGATTGAAAAGAATGAAGGGACTTCACCTCCATAAGATGGATACATGATTAAGAAATCTGAGTCATTGAAGAAAAAGGGTGGGAGGCCGGGAAAACAAAGGCAACTTGGGCAGATGGAATAAACACCGTTGAGAAAAAGCTTAGAATTGATCTTGCGAATGTTGGGATGATCGGATCCACTTGAAGAGAAGCACGCCGGTTGGAAGAGAATTAACATGACGACCTCGATGATCAAGAAGGATTATCATCCATATAGAAATATGAGAACACCACTTAGAATAAGGTATGGAATCAACACTTGTCATTGAAGCAACTCGAATACCACAAATAAAACAAAACAAAGGATTTGGCTTGCGGAATAAGCCGGAACAAACATATGATAGAGATTTCGTCCGAAGTTTTCGTGGTGGGGCCCATACGGGCTCGATCGTACAGCACCATCATGTGCAAGGCAGTGCACATGACATACGAAGCGTCCCCGAGTCGGCATAGCCAAGGACTCTTTAAGACACTACGAGACCACTGTAAAACCAACCGTGTACAGGCGGACCACTAGACGTCGAACCCCAATCTCATACCATGCGTCTGTCGGAAAGATATCCTAAGGCTACTTGAATTCCCACTTATAAACTCCCGAAACCTTCTGGTTATGCAATCTGGTGTTGGGATACAGGGGACACAAAATATATCACCCAAACTAACAATCCCTAGATCCAGCTGTATCCATCCGTCAACACATAACCAAGAAACCTTCGGAAATCGTTTACCTCAACCTTCGAAAAGCATCCGTTATACGAGTTATGGCAATACTCCCGAACTCCCGCCCCAGTACTGGGTGGCGTCGAGGTGATCTCACCAACAACTGCATAAAAGAGATTTCGATGTCGGCGAAACTCAGGTATTTCAGAACTGCAACGATAAAATTGTGACGACAACACCTCGGAGCTCAACTCCCCGGGACACTGCCACAACCCCTAAATGTCAGGAGGCACCAAGAACAATGTTCTCATCACAAAACCATCGGAACGATTCCAAGATACCCGCGTGATCCTAAAAAAAAATTAGTGAAATTTGAGGAGAGAATAGTCAAAACTTCTACGTCAGGAGACCTCACCAGAGCGACGAAGGGACTGAGGAGTAAAAAGAATCCTACTCTCCGATATATATAATCCTAAGACTCAAAAAAATTTTGTTCTAGACTCAACAACGCCAGCGATTCGATCAAGCAGGGGCTCCTAAGTCGGGGATGGCTCTGCTTACCAACTTGTAACGCCCACGATGCGGCTATATCTCCCACGTGTCGAGGCACGACTTAGAGGCATAACCGCATTGTGGTTTTGTCGCAAGAAGGGTCATCTTCACACAATCCCATGTAATGAACAAGAATGGGATAAAGAGTTGGCTTACAATCGCCACTTCACACAATACATAAATAAATCATACATCAATCAGAGTACACACATAGGTCCGACTACGGAACCAAAAGAAAAGAAGACAACCCAACTGCTAGATCCCTGATCGTCCCAACTGGGCTCCACTACTGATCAATATGAAAAGAAACAACACAACGGACAAGATCTTCATCGAGCTCCCACTTGAGCTCAGTAGCGTCACCTGCACTGATCTCATCGGCACCTGCAACTGTTTGGAAGTATCTGTGAGTCACGAGGACTCAGCAATCTCACACCCGCGAGATCAAGACTATTTAAGCTAATGAAAAGGATGGTGTAATGAGATGGAGCTGCAGCAAGCACTAAGCATATATGGTGGCTAACATACGCAAATAAGAGCGAGAAGAGTAGCAACGGAACGGTCGTGAAGCGCGCGCCTTCCTCTCTTCCCCATCAACGAGAGCTCGCGGTGGCTGCCGGGGGCGAGCGGGCGCGTCGGCAGGAGGGGTGGCCGAGCGGCGTCAGGTCAAGGCAGGGCGGGGCGCGCGCACCTTCCTCTCTTCCCCGTCGACCAGAGCTCGCGGTGGCTGTCGAGGGCGAGCGGGAGCGGCAGAGCGAGAACGCGGCCGGCACGGGCGAGCGCACGGTCGGGCAGCAGCCAGTGCGGCGGGGCACGACTGGGCGCGGCGGAGCCGGAGCAGGGCCGCTACGTCCTCCTCTCCCGAGGGCGTGGCCGCAGGGCGTAGGCAGCAGGGCGGCGTGGCAAGGCGGGGCCGGCGAGCACAGTGCACGGCGGGCAGCTGGTGCTGCGGGACGCGGCGGCACGCGGGCACAGCAGCAGAAGGCGCGTGGGTGCGCGAGCGGGCGCAGCTACGCGGACGTGCGGGCATGCTGCAGGTGTGCGAGCTGCGTCGAGTGCGGCGACTGTAGACGGGCGGGCGGCGGCCGCAACTGCTGATGGCGCCGGCTTGCTTCCTAGCTAGCCAGCCCGTGGGCGTGCTTGCTAGCTAGCTAGCGAGCCGCCACGGTGTGCATGCTAGCTTGGGGCTTGCAGGGCGAGCGCGGCCGGCGCGTGAGTGTGCAGACGGGCGCTGCCGGCGCGCGAGCACGGGGGAGGCATGGTGGGGTTTGGGCCGGACAGTTTGCGATGGGTTTGTTACCATTGCGTGCATAAGTTAGCGAACGACCCAAGCCGGACACGCATGTCCGTCGGTTTGAAGTCACGCGGTGGAGTTGGCCTAACTCTCGCGGCACGCAGACCACTCACACGCGCCTGCGCCGGACGATGCGGACCCACTGGTCATTCACGGCGTCGTGCCCTTTGACGATTCCGCGCCTTGCCGCCTGCGGTGCTCTTGTCCTCTTTGTCCAGTGGGGCCGCTGTGGCAGCCGTGACAGAGATGCCCTAAGTTATGTCCATCATCATTTGAAATGGTTGTCTTGTTTTTTTTACCACCAACGACTCCCCGCTCATCAAATTGCGGCCTGCACCTGATCAACATACATCACCGCCGACCCAAAACTCCCGCCACAAGACTTAACTACAATGCTTCAATGACCACGAGCGGCACCATCACGCACAATTTTTGCCGGTATACACAAGAGATTGATGTACTTGCATGATTGGTTCCTGAGACTGAACAGCGGCCGAAAGATTGGCCACGACACATGCTCCTCGCCTCCTCGGGCCGTGTACCAGGTACTCGGACGGAGCTGAAGGCGAGTAAACGACGGGAATGGTTGGCTAGGTCTCGAAGGCATCTCACGACCGTCCAGCCACGCTGCAGCGCCATGTGTGGGCATTTACTTGCTTCCTTTTCTGCACCTGACTGATAAAAGACTTTGGCAGTAGCCTGCACTGCAACCCGGCTGGCCAGCTCGGTTGTCTGTATGCACGTAGGTCTTGTGCAGACCACGGCAATTGTGGTGTGCGCGCACTGTGCTTGGGCGCTAGCGGGACTGCCAGACCAAGCTGCGGAAGCAAGCGATTTGCTGTTGATCCGGTGGTCTGTGAGATTGTGACTAATCGTGCCAGAACGGAAAAAGATAAGGAGGGCCAGCCGAGTGTAGTATGGTCCAAACGACACAAGATGTCTTGTCCATGAGTCCACACCAGACCCGACCGTGTACAGGATTTCTCGAGAGCACGAGAGCATCTGAAACCGGAACTGTACCAGTCCTAAACACCCGGCCAGATTGGCTAATTTTTTTAAAATAATACATTTTTTTATTAATTTGCACAAATATTACGCCCAAAAAATGATTTTTAAAAATAATACACCCACAGCAAGCCGACTGATCCTAGTCGGCCCACAGCAGGCCGACTGGGGGCCTATCTGCTTGCTGCTGGCCGATTGGCCTGTCGGCCACCAGGTCAAGTCCAGTCGGCCAATGGGGCCCGACAAGGTCCAATCGACCTGCTGTGGGCCGACAGGAACTAATTGGCCTGCTGTGGGCCGACTAGTGCATGCATACCATATTACAGATTTTTTTTGCCCCGTACGATATTACAGATTTTTTTTCAAAACTATGACGTATTTTCGCGCAACCCTTTCCTCTCAATATCCCCCCCCCCACCCATTTCCCGCCATATGTTCCCGCCAACTCTTTCCCGCTACCCGTTTCCCGTCATATGTTCCCGCCAACTCTTTCCCCCCACCCGTTTCCCGCCATATGTTCCCGCCAACTCTTTTCCGTCACCCGTTTCCCGCCAACTGTTTCCCGCCATACTGCAGTCGTTCTTTCCCGCCATTTTCTCCTCTCTACCTATAAAACCCCCTTCAGACGGAGGTGGATAAGCATTCCAGTGTAGTGTAGTTGAGATGTCCCATTATCCTTTCGATCATAGTTTTCACCCTGGGATGAGCAGGACTCTTCTGAGGCTAGCTACCGATTTCAGGATGGACAATAGGATAGTTCCATGGGACGAACTCACCGGTAGTGACACCATAATGAATGAGTTGGCTCACGAATTACGTAGGTCTGGGTGGCCTGAAAGGACCTATGAGGAGGTACGTAAAGAATTTCTTAGGTTGCATGAAAGGTGGAAGAAGGTAGTGGAGCCGAAGAGTGAAACTTTCAGAAGGACTGCAGAAAAGAATCCATTTTTATGGACCGAGGACGAAGATGATATCTTCATGCCGCCGCTTCCGGGTTCCGCATACTCGAAGGGCAAGAGTGATAAGCGTGGATGAAAGGTTGGCATGATCTTGAGGGATGCAGGGAATAAGACAAGTGTGATTAACTAAGTCACTTATCACCCAACTTGTGCCATACTTAGGGAGAAAGCCGTGCACCCTGGCGGGACAATCTGCGTTCTTGCATACCATTGTCAGGAATTTCTAACTGGACACCTGAGCTATGAAAACCCTTTGCGTGGACATTGCCTAATTAATTATTGCATCCTTCAGGGCTTGCTTGTTCGGATACATAGCACCCGTCGCAATATTGTTCTGGTGATATTGCCAGGCTGAATCATGTCCATCATTCACGGTCATTGCAGATGAGAAGTCATGATTCCACAATGCAGGATTCGGGACCTCCTCTGCATTTTCTTCTTCATCTGACTCGTCAGAATCATCGGCATGACCCCTTTCAACATCGGTGTCTTCTTCTTCCATCTGGTCCTGCATGTGCCCATCTACCTCGTCGCCATTGTAATCACCATTGACATTTCCTCCATCTACCTGACTACTCTGCCCTGGTTCATAACCATAAGCATTTCCTCCTTCTACATGACTGCTCTGTCCTTGTTTGTAACCATCAATTCCAGCATTTGACATAGATAAACTGCCTCCCTACACTGCTATGACCAGGATCGTAGCCACCCTCACCTTCATGTGCAGTGACCTCCTTCACGACGGGAAGCACTAAAACAACAGGATTGCATCCCCTTCATTCACAACCTTGTAACCAGCGCACCCAATCGGAGTCTCGCTCTATAGGCCTCAAATAAAAGTAAATTATTGTAGTTGACCGTGTCCATAATGCATGAACACCGACGGTGTGTGTTTCAGTATCAAGACCTAAACTTGCCGCAATCCATTCTTTCAACTGACTGACAGACCATGTTTGAGGTGCGCTCATTGGCACCTCTATGTGAGTAAATTCACTCAGATCTGCTCCCATCTCAGTTGTTTGGACAGTACCAGGACCGTAGTAAAATCTGAACTTCACAACATCAGACATCTCGGCTCACCTATTTTTTTTCAACAACGAAATACAATTCACTAACAAATATTAGACATGTCTATATATATTACAGAATATTAACGGAGCAACTAATACAATTCACACACCTACAAGTATATTACAAATATTTGCCGGAGCAAGTACAAATATTTACAGATTTTAATATTTGACTGCCTATATTACGGATTTTACCGGAGCTACTCCAAATACCGACACTCCTAAATACTTCACATCCACATATAGTACGGAATATTACCGGAGCAACTACACATTTTTACACAAATAATTAGTTGACATCTAAATATATTTACGTATACTACCGGGGCAAATAACAATAATTGCACACCTAATTCATTTCACATCGAAACATATTAACAAATACTACTGGAGCACCTACGAAAAATAAAATCAGGCTCCCCAAGAACGTTGAAAATTTGTCCGAGAGTAGCTCCACCGACCGGAACACTGAGAGGAGCTCCCGTGTCAATCACTTCCATCCCTCTCATCAACCCGTCCGGTGTTTGCTGAAATATACCCTTGAAGCGTTCGTGCGAACGAAGAACGACGAACGGCGGCCACCAAACTGTCGGTGCTATATCTCCAACGAAGAACGACGAACGACGAGCTTCACCTCCACCACCTCCACCACACTGCCCCAACTTCACCACCACCACCTTCACCTCCATGAGCTACCAAAATGCTCACCACGACCACCACGAGCTACCCCATCAGTAGATCGAGGACTCTTTTGGCTGCCCTAACTAAGTTGAATCCATTCACGGTGCCAAATCCGCAAAAAACTGGCTCATTTAGGTGTAGAAATTGCATAGATTTGGGTATCAAGATCTGAGAAGTGTGGTTGTGGAGAGGGACAACTGGGATCTGTCCGCGGGCGCATCCGCGGGCGTATAGGGTTCGGATTAGCTATTGTAGATGCTCTAAGAGCAACTCTAGCAGACCCCGCATCCGCCCCCGACCCGCAAAATAACTGCTAAAATGCCGGTAGGGGCGGAAAAACCTATCCGATCAGACCCCGAATCCTGCCCCGGCCCGCAAAAAAATTTGAGGGGCGCGGCAAAATCCCGACCCCAACCCGGGAATACGCAGGTTTCCCCCTTGCGGCTGCGGTACCCTGCATCATAGAGAAGCAGTGGCGCGGGAGGGACATTTCAGCCCGCGCGCTTTCCCCCCTCCTTCCGCCGCCGACCGCCCTTGCTTCCGCCCGCCCACCGCCGGCGATTCCGGCCAAATCTGCGGGCGGAATCAGTCCGCGGGGCCGCCCCACACCCTCCCGCGCCGAGACGTTACACCGACCCCCCGGATCCGGCTAGAAGAGCCGCCCTCGTCGCTGCCGCCGTCGGGGATCGACCACCGTCGGGCCCGCCTCCTCGTCGCCGCCCGAGATCACCCGCCGCGTCCGCCACCGGTTAGTGCCTTTTTGTGATTTTTGCGAGCGATATAGTTAATTTGATGCGCCGGTACGCATGTAGATGGAGTTGAGCCCGTGCGAGAAGTTCTTGCTCTCCGATTCGTCCGATTCGGACGACTCGGATGTTGAGACCATGCTTGCAAACTTTCGGCAGCAAACATTGGTCATGGCACTTGCCGTGAAGGAGCACGAAGACGAGAACCGGAAGAGGAGGCGAGGATCGACCATCGGGCGTCTTTGCATTCCCCGGAATCGTCATCTTGGGAACGAGATGTTGATGCAAGACTACTTCGCGGAGAATCCTACATATCCACCGCACCTCTTCCGGAGAAGGTACCGAATGCGCCGATCCCTCTTTGTCAAAATTGTTCAAGCTTGTGAGGCAAATTGCCGGTATTTTACTCAAAGAAGAAATGCTGCGGGCTTAAAGGGATTTAGTGCATATAAAAAGATCTCCGCGGCAATGCGGGTGATTCCATTTGGTGTTCCGGCTGACTATGCCGATGAGTACCTTCGCATTGGTGAAGATACTACATTTGAGTCTGTGCGTAGATTTGCAAAGGTGATCATCTGTGTCTTTGGTCCTGAGAATCTTCGGGCACCCAACGAAGATGACACAAAGAAATTGATGGCAACTAATGAGAGGAGAGGTTGGCCTGGCATGCTAGGTAGCATTGATTGTATGCATTGGACTTGGAAAAATTGCCCCAAGGCATGGCAAGGAATGTATTGTGGCAAGTCTCGTGATGCAACAATTATGCTAGAGGCCGTAGCATCCGAGGATTTATGGATTTGGCATTGTTTTTTTATTATGCCGGGCACTCTCAATGATATCAATGTGTTGCAACGGTCTGATTTGTTTGCTAGGCTTGCTAGTGGTGATGCTCCTGCTTGCAACTACACTATCAATGGGCACAAAGGGGTATTATCTTGCAGATGGGATATACCCTCCTTGGTGCACATTTGTCAAAAGCATCAAAGAACCCAAAACTAAAAAGCAATTTGAATTTGCAAGGGTGCAAGAGGCAACCCGGAAAGACATTGAAAGAGCATTCGGTGTTTTGCAATCTAGGTTTGCCATTGTCCGTGGTCCTGCTCGTTTTTGGGATAAGAAAACCTTGAAAAATAGCATGACATGTTGTGTTATCCTGCACAATATGATTCTTGAAGATGAGAAAGGAATGAACTTGGAATTCTTCTATGACAATGTGGGTAGTCGTGTCAAACCAGCTAGAGACCCTAACCGCATTAGAGCTTTTCTTCAAACATACAAGGAGATTGAAAATGCAAACACCCACTTTCAACTTCAGGAGGATCTCATTGAGCACCATTGGCAAAGGGTTGGACAGTGACTCATTTTTGTATTCATTTGTAGTTGTATTCATGACAAGTTTTGTATTGCGTTATTTAAGTTTGCTACGGTGATTTGAATAATTATTTGTAATGTGGATGATTATTGTATTATGTTTGATTTGAATAATTTAGTTTTGCTTTCGATTGTTGTATTATGTTGGATTTGATATTTGCGGGTCGATCAGATGCGGGATGCAGCGGCGCAAAGAGCAGACCCCGCAAAGCCGACCCGTAAAAAAGCATATTCCCGGAATATGCTTTTTTACGTGTCCGTTTGAGGGTTCTGCATCTGTGGCCGTCCGCGCCGGCCCGCAAAAACGGCTTTGTGCGAACTGCAAACACGTTTTGTGGCCGGCGGGATGCAGGGTCTGCTAGAGTTGCTCTAAAGGCATTCCAACACCGTGCATTAAATTGAACACATCAAACGTTGTTGGACATGTCCAGACATGTCCACGCAGGCATTAAGTATCTGTCCAGTTTGTTTTATCCAAAGTACTAAAAAAAATAAAATAAAAATATTCCTTCTTCCATAGTCACAATGGGAAAACATTGTAATGCAACAGTAATTTATATATATATATATATATATATGTATGTATGTATATATATATATATATATTATAGCCAAAAATAAAAAATTGAAATAAAACTTTCCAAGTTTGAATTCAATTTATTCAGACATATTTTGTAGTTTTCCTGTCAAAGCGCCTACAGATCTTCAACCCGGTCATTCAGAAGCTCCCATGAGTTGCTCGATGGCAAATCCGTTGATGCATCTACATCTATATCAATATAAAAGACCCAGAGGGGCATATCCAGCTAATCTCGGCCATTAACCAATCCAACGATATGAATTGCTCTGATGGTAAGCGCTCAGCATGTTAACATGCAATTAATACCATATCAAATATCAATATGAACGCTAATCACACTATTACCATACCACTGATATCGTACCTAATATCACTGTGCAAGTAACATTCTACCAAATATTAACAATCAATTTGCAATTAGTATTCTACCATATATCAACATGCATTGCATGGACGCATTTACTAGTTTGTATAAATTCCTCAAACATCGTTGTGTTATGCTATGGAAGTTTGATAGGATTACTCATGTGCTCAGATCCCAAATCGTGGCGAACTCCGTCACCCTTACCCCTGATAATCATGTTATGCATGATCACACTAGCTATCATCACCTCACACAACGTTTACGGGTTTTTTTGCAGGTCCTCGAACAACTTCACAACGGGCTTGGAGTACCCTAAATGTTCTCTCCAGAACCTTTCTAGATCCTCATTCTCTTTGGGCAAAGTTTAAATAGTGCACTACAACAAATATCGGCAGCCTCAAAATATGCTAAGTTGGTGCTATAGTACACTTTGATATGTTGTTGATATGTGTATGATGATCTTGCAATGTTTAAATTGTATTCATAGCTCATGTTATGTTTCAATATGTATGCAACTGTGGAGATGAAAAAGATAGTTTGTGACCTATTTTACATCATCTTCTATATTGTAGATTTTTTTTCTAATGCCCTATTTTACATCATCAGCTATGAAAGAAAAATTTCTAGTTACCTTAAACCTTTTAGATGCCCTAATTTTTTTGAGTGCTGCACCATCAGATGAAGAGTTCTTGTTTTTTTACCTTGTAGGTCGCTGGGTTACTACAAACAACATTGATCCCTCATGATTTCTCGAATGTTGACAACATTTTGGTACGAAACTATGTAGACCAACTGGGCTCATTGTTGTGATCTACCATTGTCAACGACATTGATATTTGACACCCATCTCAAGCTGGTGCTGCCTGTGTTGGCCATGACACATCTACTCCGTGCAAATCCAATGAGGCGTCCTGGCTGATTCTGGCTGATTGTAATGCAATCTCTTTCTTGAGGCATCCATTGATTCTGCCTCGCTCATCCAGGTTTATATTGAAGAGGAAAGAGAATGTAGCCTGCAGATGGTTCTTAAATCAATGATTTTCCTCATATGTTTCTAAAACAATTTGTCACTATTTTTCTACTATATCTATGGATTTTAATCTTTGTTATAACCCCCCCTCCTCTCTGGAAATACTTATCCGAAGGATGTGCGTAGACATATTTTAACTTTAGATACATTGGCATTTATTCGATTTCTACGAAAAGTAATTCCGGACATAGGGAGTACAATATTCCTCACCATGCATTCGAATGCTATACATATATCACTAATCTATTGGTTGAGTGAAGTCACACACATGAGAAGAATTACAAGCCGCAGTTTATTTAGGCTCTACACTAGCAATCTGTAGTGTAGTACTAATATCATTGAATCATTACCACTAGAGCTACCAATATATGAAGTTCTATATCATATTATTTATTGAAGCGTTATCTTATTTGATATGTGGGTATTACTTAAAAAATCCACAACAAATTCAAGGAGCGGGCGTCATTTAGTTAGGGTCCAAATTGAAACCTTGACTCTACCCTTTTCTTTAGGGAAACCTTGACTCTACCCTGACTATACCCATATTCCATCCTCCAGGAGAAAAGAAGTAAAAATTTCTCGAATATCTAAATTTACCATGAATGCAAAAGGATAGATAGGTGTGCATGCTGGGTCCCAAAACGAGGCGCTTCCCACGGTACAGACCCGAGCCAAAAGCAGACAGCGTGTTTGGTTCGGGAGAATTCGAGATGGGGAATGGGAGTTGAGGGGTGAGGAGATTAAAAGTTCACTGTTTGATTAGAGGGAATGGGAGTTTAGGAAGGGGAATGGGAGTTGAGGAAGCCAATTCCCACCTATTTCTTCCCAGGGGTACCCTGTTAATTCGTGAGCAGAGTTTTATCCCACGCTAATTAGCATCATATACCAAACAAGGGAATGAGAGTAAAAATCTACTTTCCATGACTAATCCCTTCATAAACACCCTTGTGCAAACTCCCATTCCCCTGCCTGCCAAACAGGCTGAGAGTGGTAGAAAGAGAAAAAACCCTCGGCACTAGGACTCACATCTGCTTCTCCTCCGGCGCCGGCAGGGCAGCACACCGTCGAGGCGGAAGCGACCCGGCAGGACTCGACGCGATGCCTTCCTCCCCATCCCCCGTCGTCGTCCTCAGCGACGACGAAAGCGGCGACGACGGCGCCGCATCCGGCGCGCTCTCGAGGTCCGCCGCCGACCGCATCGCCTCCACCCTGACCACCCAGGCCGCGGTCGACGCCCTCTGCAAGAATCGCGACGTGCCGCGGAAGTTCGCCGCGCGCCCCGCCGGCGCCCCGCCACCGCCTCAGCCTTCTCCCCGTTCAACTGTTGCCAAAGGTAATAAGTGTTCTACTCCCGATTCCCCTTGTCCAATTAGCACATACTCCCGGCAAAAGGAATTTTACTGGTGTGGTTTGTGTGCTCTAGGGATGGATCCACCCGCCCGCGACATGACTGACAGTATGCCAGCGGAGAAGACGGCGGCGCCGGCGGCAAGGACGGGGCAGGTGAAAAGAGAGGCGCACGGCGACACGCTTCCATTGTCCGGAAAGAAGAGGAGACGGGAGGAGGTGACTGCAACAGACGGGCATGACGGCGCCGCCCCGGTGTCCAACCCGCGTGCCCCGCCGGGCTTTGACCCACGGTCACCGCACTCTGCCGTACCCGACACACTCGACTGGAAGGCCGTGCAGAAGATTCTAGAGGGCCTGGTCACGCCGTCGCGGGAGCGCCACTTCGCGGCCTCGAAGCCCTCCGACCTCCTGGCGTCGAGCTACGTAGCAGTGCTCCAGGTACATTTCCAAACAAATCGTTCGTCCGTAGGTGCATGTCTGGATCAGCATCACACTGTTTGTTATGCCATTCGGCGGCAACAATGGCGCGTGCAGGCCGCGAACTACGCGACCTTCTCCACGTCCTACGCGCTGGAGCTGGACGAAAAGGTTCTGGCGTGCGAGCGCGACAACCTGGCGCTGTGGGAGCAAGTGGAGAAGGAGAAGGCGGCGAGGCAGGCCGCGGAGGCGGAGCTCGAAAAGGTCAAAGCAGAGCTGGAGAGCGCCGAGGCGACGGCGGTGCAGCAGTTCCTGGGGTCCGAGGAGTACACGCGGCGGCTGGCCGAGCATGCGCTGCCGGCGTACTTGCGCGGCGCTGAGGAAATGAGGCGCGTCGTGCTCCGGCACTACCCGCACGTCGACGCCGGCAAGCTGGAGCTGCCGCTTGATTAGCTCGGTCTGAGTCTGATTAGTTGGAACTTGGAGTCGTTTTTGTTGATCTTTTGTACATGGGGAAACTGCTCTAGCACATAGCAACATCATGCGCAAAGATTTAGCTGGGCCATGATTTGTTGCTGGTTTGGTCTCTTCATGGTTTCATGATCTGGCACTTCCGTGGAGAAATCGACTCGACGATGGTGCATGCAGTCAATGGGTTTCATGGTT
Organism: Aegilops tauschii subsp. strangulata; assembly: GCF_002575655.3. Taxonomy (NCBI): domain Eukaryota; kingdom Viridiplantae; phylum Streptophyta; class Magnoliopsida; order Poales; family Poaceae; genus Aegilops; species Aegilops tauschii. The sequence continues at coordinate 94,609,351 of NC_053041.3, read as the reverse complement.
CAGATAGAAACTCACCATTCACTGTTCATGTATGTGATTACTGGATCGGCCATGGGGATTTTTATCTTCCAAAATGGGGAATAGTACCGAATTTGCCATGATTCTGTGGAGATCCAGGTCCAATGCTGTATGTTGCATGCGGTCTTCTAGCAAAATGCGGTTTACGTTTGTGTTCCACGGATGGTTCATGAGTGCTAACAATGATAATCATCAGAAGCATTTCATATCCATTTGGTGCAAAATATGTTGACGAACAATGGTTCTTATATCTCCATTCAGCAATGCCAAAACAAGCGGCGTGGTTTCCATGCTCTGATGTCTGGTCTCATCTGAAAAATGATGGATATGCTCCAAAATGTTAACAAAAATATGAACATATTTCATTAAATCACATCGCAGTCAGATGTAGTGCAATCAGTAACCTGGCATTGGAGTGACCCTTGCCGATCGGAAGACTTGGCCCTATCTTGTCTTCCTTTCTCCAATCGGCGACATTTGGTCAGTTTCGGTTTTGTTGGGGCGATGATGAGGTTCGGAGTAGGTCTGATCGAATATGGCATTGTTGTCCAGTCCTCTTTATCGCATTTTTTTCCAGGACAACGTCCAATTTCACTCCTCGGGCGCTGCGTCAACGCCTTTTTTCTGGCTTCGATGGTGTTTTAGATATCCAGAATGGGGATGTTGCTTCGCACATGACCAATCATTGAGGAGTGTGGGGGGAAGAATACATCGATTATTCCAAAGTTTTTATTTAATTTCTATTGTGTTTCTTAAGATGATCTTGAAAAAGTTGGTTGGCTTTAATATAGGACAGGTGTTTCTGGTTTTCTTTGTTATGAAAAGTAAGGAAAACCGTGAAAAAAAGGATACGTTAAGAAAGAAGAATAACATGTGCAACTCTAGTTGGGCGTGCAAATGTGGTTGCGCATCGGGTGCGATAGTGGGGCACCATGCAAAAGTAAAATGAAAAGAGAAAAATGTGAGATAAACAATGAAAAAATGCGTATAAAAATAAAAGGAGAGAAAAGGTTAGGTAAAAATTAGAAAAATACATGTTCAGCTCTAGTTGAATGTGCTGCCGTGGTTGCACATAGGGTGCGTGAGGGTGGTGGAGGGGGATGCAAAAGTATAAAAAAATGATAAGCGAAAAAAAAAATGTGCGCAACTCTAGCGGGGGAGAATCCTAAAATCTGCTTATCCCTATGTGGATGCATTGGAGCTTAGAATTCAGAATTGAAAATGGGTTTCCAAGTTGTACTGTTTCTATTTGGTTGTCTACGTAATTCAAAATTGGGACTGTAATTCATTTTCTTGGTATTAACACCTTTGGGATACCGAGCCTTGCCCCTCTATGTTAGTGGGAATTCAGACCGCTCCATGATCCAGCACCGCGGGTAGGCTCTCCGACGAGTTGATGCCACCTACCTCTCCCAGTAGCCACTAACGCTGACGTTGTGTATCCTCGTCTTCCTCAACTCGGATCACCTCCTCGGAGGGATACATGTGAGCGTCTGTTTTTTTTTGTTTGTTTCTTCTTCTTTATTTGCGGGTGATGTGGATCGTCCGTTGGACAGTATGCAAGATGTTCAGAGCGTCTGGAAGAAAAGACCGGGCATGCACATGATCAGGATCCACCTCCCGCAGCTGGTCCACTAGTAGTCCATAGTCGTGGGTGCTGACGGGGGAGTGTGGGTGGGCCGAACGAGGCGAAGGCACACTCACGCAGCTCGTCAAGGCACGCTGTACTCCAAAAAACCAGAGTCAGGTGCGCACTTCCAGTCTTTCACCGATCAAGACACTTCTCCGCGCCTGATTGCTGGTTCACGCAAGGTGTGCTCCGTGCAGACGAGAAACCACAGGTGCGTGCGTGCGAGAGATCGGCCTTGGGCAACAGGTGGTTCCACAGTGGCCACATGCCGGAGGGCCATCTAGCGAGTCAAAAAGAATTGGCTGCTGATCCGGTGGTCATCGCCAGAGGACCGACCCTTGACTCAACACCTCATCCACTTTGATTTTTTTTTGGAGGAAAGAAATACTCGTTCCACTTTCACACCAATGGGTTTTGAATTTGGAACACATCATACAGGGGACGGTTTGCTTGGTGTGGACGACTTCCGTCGGACAACAACTTTCCATGCGAGTGGCTCTCCTATTCACAGGTCTAATGGAATTATAGAGTTTCAAGACTTAACACGTTTTCCAGTAAATGCTAGACTCACGAGACTTTTGTTAAGATGCTCGTAGATGTAGCATTAGTCGGTTTTCTGCATACCTTGTTTTCATATATAATTTTAGCTTGTTTTACATACCTTGTTTGATTTAAAACATTGTTTATTTTGGACATTTTCCTTATGAATCACATTGCTTTGAATATAAAAGAAAAATTTATGTCCAGTTCAAATTTCACAATATTTCATCTCTTTATATTCTAACGATGGCATGCACCTATATCTAAAGAACAAAACATGCATGCATTTTCAGTTTGGGAAACCAAACTACTTACGTTACATACTCCCTCTGTAAAGAAATATGAGATCATTTAGATCACTAATTTAATGATCTAAACGCTCTTTTATTTGTGTACACGGAGGGAGTATTATTTGTTTGTGTTTCGATGCTCTGAAGTAAGACATTAACATCCAGTTCGTCATTTTTTTCCCTTCTACGAACTCAATAAAATCCTGAATTTCGGAGCAACTAGAGGGGGTGTAATTGTAGGGGTGAAAATGGAGTGGAAAGTTTCCACTTTTTCGGAGGAAAAATGAAAATGGAGATGAAATATGAAAATGGAAATGGAAATTTGCAAAACGGAAATGGAAATGGATTTTTTATGCCGAAACGGAAACAAAAACGAAATGGTGTTTTCTGGTGGAACACACGTGGAAACGGAACTTTTCATTTCCGTTAATATGGAATTCCCGATTCTACTATAGGCCCATGGCTGCTTTGTAGCCCAACTACCAAACAACACACAATGACACAATGAGTAGAATGAGCAAAGTGTATCATTTGAGTACCAACTTTTACTACCACACACATACTCAGCTAGACCCTATACGGAATTGTCATGTACTACTACAATACTACCCTATGCTACCAACCCAAACATATTATTTTGTAGCCATGTTAACAATTCCATCAATTTGTTTGCTTTTTGTCTGTATTTCTCCATGATTCAAGGGGGCTTTAAGTTCCGGTCAACACACATTTTTGTTTCCGTGTCCGCTCTGTATTCGCTCCGTGTTTGTTTCAGGTAGTATTTGTTTCCGGGGTATCTGTATTCGTTTCTGCTTCTGCAAAAAATGTGAAAACAAATATGGTAGCACCTAGTTCCGCCCGTTTCCGCGCCGTTTTCAACCCTATTAATTGTGTAATTGTATGCAAATTCTTGGGTGAATTTCAACACATCTTATTTATTTTTTTGTCCCTCCCATCACATAATCAAAATAACAAATGATTAAAAAATCATACTTTCTCTACCCGTCATTCGCTTTTCTTGACTAAAATGTGCAGAGCAATTTATTTGTTTTTCGCATGTAGCATGTATATACTCCAACACTTATCCGCTGATGGATGCAAAAATAAAAAGAAAAGAACTAACTTGCTCACGAGAAAGGTTTGGATTCTCCAATTTTCCTTCGATTCTCTCAATAAAGCTTTAGTGTCTCTTTAAATTTGGGACTGTCTATTTGGCATTCGACTGATTTGTAATTAGATATCATTCAAGTTTTCCAACCAATCAGCTATTGACAGCTGTTATTGAAAAAACCTACGACAATTGTATGTATGTATGTTTTTCCCGAAGAAAACGGGTCGGGCTGAAAATCTGACCCGTCAAGCAACTAACAGCAACAAAAGTATAACTGATCGGGCCACCTGTCCTTTCCTTTTCGTGGAGAACAAAATCACCTGACAGGAAAAAAACAACGCATGAGCAAACAAACTGGCGACTCCTTCAACTTGGAACCCATGAAAAGGCCCCCGACTCTACTACCCCCCTTTCATAGATCTCACCGAACACACCGTGGGAGAGGGGGGAAGAAGGAGATAGAACAGACGCCGTGGGAGATGGGGAAGGAGGGGAAGAACATGGCGCATACGCTATGGGAGAGGGGTGGGGGGGGGGGGGGGGGGGGGGGAGAACATACAACAAACACCATGGGAGAGGGCTGGAGAGAAGAAGAGGCATGGCAGAGAGGCAATTACCTGGAAGAAGAACACAAGCAGTCACTTGGGGATCACAACAAGATCATCCCAGAGACAAATCGCAGGTACATGAAAATCTTCAACTCCTCAAGCTACAGCAGAACTATTCCACCTCTGTTTTGAGTGCCTACATTAGGTCCAATTAGAAACAAGAAAACAAAAAACATTTTAGGAATGCATCAGGGGAAAATCATCAGGGGATTGAACTTACTGGTAAGATGAAATCAAACAGGAATACACTGTAAAAAACACTCCTCTGAGAACATACATCCAGTGAAATCCTATAATGTTTGTCGGCGTTTCCATTTTTTCCTATATTTGGGCATACATCTGTTGGTATCTAGCTGCATATTTGGCATGATCAGAGAAAACTGAAAACTTCAATAGATAAAAACAACATTTCAGTATCCTCAAAAGGAACAATTCAGGACACACTAAAAAAGAAGAAAATACACTTACCTCTCTGCATACAAATACACTATACAATCTGAAAAACAATTACGAATACTAACAAACGGAGCGTTGCTAAGAAAGTCCATCAGTGTTGTTCTTCAATTTTTTGCAATTGTACTGACATTACTTCAAACTTAATTGCAGGGGGCAGCAAGCAACGAGCAATAACTGGAGAAGATCTACTATCAATGTCACTAGAAGACCTCATACTAAATGTGAGTTACAAATGCCCAGAAATAACAAAGTATAAGTTGAACTACTCTGCAGACATGGCAAGAAATGCATGAAGATGATTCAACAGGCGAAGAGGTAGCAGCAGAAGCTAATCCCTGGGAGGCAGCCCTGTTTGAGAACATGAACATACAACATGAGTGAGAGAACTTAAGGAAAAAGATGCTAAGAACAATACTTGATTTGTACTATGAGGGCAAGCATTGTTTGCTACCTACTAACTATCAAAAGACTACTTTGATAGGCGTATATTCCATGCATTGTTTCTGCCTTATGGATGAAAGTTTAAGATTCCAAGCGTTTAAGATTATTTGGCTGAGTTTTAAATACATTAGGAAAACTAACAACAAAGTGCAGCGAAAGGGGCTTAGAGAATACAATAGAGAACAAAAATAATTAGCTGAGCAATGAATTACCTTTGTAGCCACTCAAAAAGATTTAGTTGTTTGAACAATTCTTCAAGAACTTTAGAACTATAAAACAACACTGCAACAAATAAGAAGAGACAACTAAATTAAAATAGAAGAATGCAAAATGAAAAATAATAAACTACGAAAAAGTAGCTATAAACAATTATTATACGCTGAGAAATAAAGATGATGAGGTAACCAAAGATATAGTGCAACACAGAACTAAAAATCCAGAATATCTAGTGAATGTTGAACAAACGGGGAAATCAGAAGATCGTTCCTGCCTCTACAAAAAACATAATAAGAACTACATTAATAATGCAAAATAGACTAAAGATACATAGGGGAAACCCCATCGAAGATAACATCAGACAAGCAACCAAAAGAGAAGAAGGGACAGAAAATAAAACACAAGAAGAGAAAAGAGACTTACAACATTCCTTCTACTAGCAGATGATAATTTCCTCTTTAGGTAATTGACTTTCTGTACAAAACAAATACAAAAATATCAAACCAACATAAAAAGGATAAATAATCAGAAAAAGATAAACATGGAAATAAAACTAGATCGTAAAAAGACTTACATTATTCACATAAAAATTGTATAGAGCTTTATCAAACTCTTCATCATCACCAGAACAATCCTGAAAAAAAATTCAGACAACAAGCACAAAAATTAATAAAATGAAAATAGAAAAATAAATGGAAGTGAAAGAAGATAAGAAGACAAAAATAACTAACAAAGACATAGCATTAGAACCATCATCAGCAAAATCATTAGGCACGAAAGGATCTTTCAAAGAATCAGCACTCTCAACTGAAGAAACTAGCGGAACATCCTTGGGATAGACTTTCCGTAGTCTACCCATTAAGAAACTAGCTGAAAAACAACAAAGAAATGGGGCTCAATTATATAGATACGGAAGACAAAACTGGGCTTATAGTGATGATTGCACAGAAAATACTAGGACAAAAAAACAAAGAAAATAAGCATGAACTAGGCACTGAAAAATGCGGTGAATATGGGAAAAAAATACTGGAAGTGCAATTATGGGGAATTACACTGTAAGAAAATATGTGGGGTTACACAGTAACGTACAAACTAAACAGTAATTATGGGTAAAATTACACTGTAAAAGGGCATAGGATTACAATGTATACAGTACAAACTACACAGTAATTATGGGAAAATTACACTGTAAAAGGGCATCGGATTACAGTGTAACTATAGTACAAACTACACAATAATTATGGGTAAAATTACACTGTAAAAAGGGCATCGAATTACAGTGTAACTACAGTACAAACTACACAGTAATTATAAATTTACACTGTAAAATGGCATCGGATTACAGTGTAACTGCAGTACAAACTACACAGTAATTAAGGTGAATTTGCACTGTAAAAAGGCATCTGACTACAATATAAAGCAGTTTAAACTATGCAGTAATTAAGGGTAAAATTTACGCTGTAAAAACACATCGGATTACAGTGTAAAAGCAGGCCAAACTACGCAGTAATTAAGGGTAACATTACATTGTAAGAGCGCATCAGTTTACAGTGTAAAAGCAGGCCAAACTATGCAGTAAATAAGGGTAAATTTACACTGTAAAAATGCATCGGATTACACTGTAAAAGCAGGTAAAACTAAGCAGTAATAATAGAGAAATTTACACCACTAAATCAAGAGAAAATTACATTGTAAATGAAGTGAAAATTGCACTGTAAAATTAACACCACTTATTGTAAATATGCATCGGATTACAGTGAAAAAACAAAGACAAACTACACAATAGTTATAGAGGGATTTACGCCGCTAAATTAAGAGAAAATTACACTGCAACTACAGCACAAATTACAGTGTAATTATACATGCGATTACAGTGAAATTACACCACAAATTAGGGGGGAATTACACTGAGAAAGAGTGTAGGGTTACAATGAAACTATAGAACAAATTACACATTACCTATGCGGGGATTTACACCACAGTAAAAGGGGGGGGGGGGGGGGGTTACACTTTGAAAATGCAGGGCTACAAAACCAACTACGGGATATACTACATCGAAAAAGTGCAACAACAAGCTACACTGAGTACACTAAAGTAGGGGTTTAATACGGGGAAATTACACCATAAACTAGGGCTTACTAAAAAAAACAGGAAAAAGCTACATACAGACTACTGAAACAAATTACTCTGAAACTATGGCAAAACCACTGAACGCATGAGGTTGCAGTGAAGCTCTACAGGACAAGGTACAGGGAATCTATATAGGGCAACTAATAGGGTTAAAAATTGCACAACAGAACTGCATGCGGATACTCTGTATATCTCGGTGTAACATACACTCCTATTATAGGGGAACACTGAAAAACAAGCATGAAAATTCAGGAAGATGCAGAAAGGAAACATTTGGAACATAGAAATTCAGTAACCAGCGGGATGAACAAACATCAGGGAACAAATACATTACAACATGACGAAATTCAGGAGCTAGAACATCAAAACAAGAGCAGCCATCTACAACTACAACTACAACCCCAAAGAAGACACCAGAAGACGGCAAAATGTCCCCAACAAACAACCAGAACCCGATCTTCAGAGTCAAGCTACAGCATCCACCGCTGAAAACTAACGCCTACTATGCCTACCTCCACATCAACAACAGAGAAACTTACATCAAAAGCAGAACACTGCCCCAGGATTTTGCCTACAGAAGCCAAACCAGGCGGGATTTGGCCTGCGTCCACAACAAAAAGAGAAGACCACGGCATGGCGGACTACGCATGGCGCGCTGCAAGCTCTAACCAAAACTCAGGCGCACAACCATGGTGGACTAGAACACCATGGCGGCAACATGCACATCCCGCGGATAAAACAAACACCTGCCGGGGATCCATGAGACCCCAAATCACCTGGATCTGGAACTACAGAGCCATGAAAGCACGGGCAAAAATGGGAGAGACAAGGACAAGCAACCAGGGCAGCCGGGGGATGAAGAGGAAAGGAGAAGAGATCAAAATCCTGCGATGGAAGAGCTCGGAATCGCCATGAAAAGAAGGAATCACCTCCCCCACCTCCGCCGCTCGAGCTCTCTCCTCTGCCTTATCGAAATGAGAAAGGGGAACGACACTCGCTCCTAAATTCAAAAACGACAAAAAACCTACGTGCCCGGTCGGGACGGGGCGGGGCCAAGGAAAACGGGTTGAAGCAGAAAACCGCGCCCGATAGGAAAACCAACCCGAAAACCACCACAAACCCAAGACCGGGCGCGAATCTCAGGGCGAGATCGAACGGACACAGAGTTGAATGAAAGCGAATTGAAAAACAGTCGACTGAAAAATAGCAAATCCGTTAAATTTTAGGAATTTCGAGGATTTCAAAATTTATGTATTTTTCTGTACAAAAGTCCTGTGCATTTGTAAAACTTCCATGGTTTCTAACTGGGTGTACATAATCCCCTAAAAAAAAGGAAGAAAACGATTCTCCAAACACTTTTTTGCCTGAATGCAGAGTGGACCCAGAGCGGAAAAGAACACTTTGCCAGGACTGTAGAAGCCACCCTCCACGAAGCCACCGCGGCTCATCTGCTTCTCCGGCAGGGCGGATCGCCGTCGAGGCGGAAGCGGCCAAGCGCGCCGACTGCGCAAGCGCCACGCGATGCCTTCCTCCCCCGTCGTCGTCCTCAGCGACACCGAAAGCGGCGGCGACGGCGACGCCGTCTCCGACATCGCGCCCTCGAGGCCCGCCGCCGAGCGCATCGCCTCCACCCTGAGCACCCAGGCCGCGGTCGACGCCCTCTGCAAGAAGCACGGCGTGCCGGCGGAGTTCGCCCGGCGCCCCGCGGGCGAGCTGCGCGCGTGCAGCGTGCCGCCGCCGGGGGCCGTCTGCGTGTACGCCCACGCGCTGGAGGCCGGAGTGCGCTTCCCGCTGCACGCGTTCTTCGGGAAGGCGCTCGCCCACTTCCGCCTCGCGCCGGGCCAGCTCACGCCCAACGGGTGGCTCGTCCTCGTCGGATTCGTCGTGCTCTGCCACGAGGCCGGCGTGCGGCCGTCGACGGCGCTGTTCCGGCACTTCTTCTCCCTGTCGACATGGAAGAACGGGAACGGCTGGTACTTCTTCCGCTGCAGGGGAAAGGGAGCCGCGCCGACGCTCTTCACTGGCCTTAGCTGCTCCAAATTTGAGAGTGATTGGAAAGGCAGGTTCTTCTTCCTGACGTCGCCGGGGCCATGGCCGTGCCCCGTGAACTGGGGCGACTCGCCGCCCAAGAGCTCCGTCGCGGATCCGGTGCTTATGAGCCAGCAGGAGTCGGCGGGTAAGCTGCTACAGGCACACGGCGTCCCGCTTGACCTCCGGGTTTACCTCCGCGATGCAAATCTTGCTGCGGTCTTCTCCTCCAACCCCGTCGGCACATCACCACCACCACCTCAGTCTTCTCCCCGTTCAACTGTTGCCAAAGGTAAGAGTTCGACCCCGCTTGTCCAATCAGCACTCGCAGCGAAAGGTATTTTACTCCTGTTGTTTGTGCTCTAGTGGTGGATCCACCCGTCCGCGACATGACTGACATTATGCCAGTGGAGAATACGGCGGCGCCGGCAGCAGGGACGGAGCAGGTGAAAAGCGACGCGCACGGCGACACGCTTCCATTGTCCGGAAAGAAGAGGAAACGGGAGGAGGCCACTGCAAAAGACGGGCTTGGCTGCGCCGCCCCGGTGTCTGACCCGCGGTCACCGCGCGCGCCCGTGCCCGACACACACGACGGTGACACTGCCGACTGGAAGGTCGCACGGAAGGTGCTGGAGTGCATCGTCACGCCGTCGCGGGAGGACAAGTTCGCGGCGTCGAAGCCCTCAGACATCGTCGCGTCGAGCTACGTGGCAATGCTCCAGGTATTCTTGCAACCAAATCGTTGGTCAGTAGGTGTATGTGCGGACCGGACCCGAACCACATTGTTTGTGTGCAGGCTGCGAACTACGTGTCCTTCTCCTCGGGCTACGCGCTGGAGCTGGAGGAGAAGCTGGTGGCGCGGGAGCGCGACAACATGGCGCTGTGGGAGCAGCTGGACAACGAGAAGACGGCGAGGCAGGCCGCGGAGGCGGACCTGGAGAAGGCAAAGGCCGAGCTCGCGGCGGCGAAGTGGGCGACTGAGGCGGAGCTGGAGAGCGCCAGGACGACGGCGGTGCAGCAGTTCATGGGATCGGAGGAGCACAAGCGGCGGCTCGCGGAGCATGCACTGGCGGGGTACGAGCGCGGCGCAGAGGAGATGAAGGGCGTCGTGCTCCGGCACTACCCGCGCCTCGACGCCGCCAAGCTGGTCCTGCCGCTTGATTAGCCGGTGCTTTCAACTTGGAGCCGTTTTTGTTGATCTTTTGTGCATGGGAAAACTGCTCCGGAGAACTGCGACATATGCCTATCCTAACTTGTTGTTGGTTGAAGGTTTGTTCATGGTCAAGATTGATTTCATGAGGAAATCTTGCCTGTTATCTAGAGACCGCTTTTATGTGGAAATCGACTCACTCGTGCATGCAGTGAATACTTCTCAAGCTTAGATAAAAGCTCACCTTTCATGTTTCATTTTGATGAATTTTCTACGGTTTTGCTATTTTTCAGCTGGCTGAAAAGCAATTGGCTTTCATTCACACTGCGGTCCGTCTGATCAAGGGGAGCTCCTATACGCCGCTTATTGTGGCAAATGGAGGGCGCGCCGCACAGGGGGTCCCCGACTGGGCTGGCCCACTACAATCAAGTTAAGCTGAACGCAAAACTTTTTTTCGAGAGTACGCAAAATGCGTACCTTAGCTGTATAGACGAGAGAGGGTTATGTACAAGAATTACAGACGATGGAATGCACTACCACACACGGCAGGCACGTCCACCCCACCACTCCACACACTAGACTACTACTCTAAGCCATGTTGAACTCCTCTCCCTCTCGCCGAGGCCCAAAGCCTAATTTCCTGATGGATAATATCGGCTGCTCCCCATTCATTGGCGATGTTGCTGTTGTGAAATACTCTGTCGTTTCTCTGTTTCCATAGATTCCAATAGACTGAGATGCAGATTGTGTCGAATCCTCTTCGGTATCTCTTATCAATGCGCTTTCTAGCGGACACCCATGCAAAAATGACATCACTGGTAGTACTCGAACGCGCGACCTCGCGACTCTAATCACTTGCAGCTAGCCACTTGAGCTGAAGCCGCCAGATGTCCCAATGGTTAGCACGAAACAATAAGAACAGACAAAAGAGGAACGTATTTAAAAGTCAAACATTTTTTAAAGTTACAGCAAATTTTTGAAAATGTGATTTTTTTTTCAAAATTCCTGAACATTTTTTGAAAATTCTAAATGCGAACATTTTTTACTGTAGCGCCTTGAACTGTAGCTGCTTTTTTTTAATTCCGAACAAATTTTCAAATTTGCGAAAATTTTCTGAATTTATGAACAAAAAATGAAACAGGAACATTTTTTGAACTTCTGAACAAATTTTGAATAGCAAGAACATTTTTGAATATTTGAACAATATTTGAAAACAGGATCATTTTTCGTAAAAGCACGAACATTTTTATAAATTGTTGAACCAAAATTGGAAATAGGAACATTTTTCGAACTTCTGAACAATTTTTTTATAGCAAGAACATTTTTTAAATTCTCAAACAATTTTTGAATTTCTGAAAAAATAAAACGGGAACATTTTTCGTAAAAGCACGAACATTTTTTAAATTTCTGAACCAAAATTGAAAACAGGAAAAAATTTCAAACTTCTGTACAATTTTTTAAAAAGCACAAACATTTTTTTAAAAAGCGAACATTTTTCTAATTTCTGAGCAAAATTCGAAAGAGAAAACATTTTTTGAAATTTTAAACAATTTATAACAAATGCAATTTTTTTTTGAAATTTACGAACAGTTTTCCAAAAACACGAACATTTTTTTAAAAATAAAAATAAAACGAAAAAGGAAAAAGTAAAAAGAAAAAAGAAAAAAGGAGAGGAAGAACAAAAGAAACATGAAAAAAAACAAAAGAACGAAAAGAAAACAGAAAAATAAGAAATAAAAAGGAAAATAGAAAACCAGCTGAAGGAACCTTCTAGAAGGTTCCCAAAACCGATAAAAACCGGCTGGGAAACTTTGAGAAAGTTCCCAAAAACCAAAACTGCCTACAGTGGGAGATGGGCCGGCCCAGCTGATCGCTCCCCTATGCGTTCGCCCGACATTTTGACGCAACGAGCGTCGAATAGGAATTTCCTTGATCAAGTGCCAAGATTCGTGTTGATTTCCCATCTCGGTTTTTCTCGGGCCTAGGATCTGTTCGGGCTGCCTACAAGCCGCCCAATAGTGGTTCTCTTTAGTTTTTTTATTAGTTGCTTCCCCTCCTGCTCGCAAGGCCCCCGCTTGTTTGTCTGTTTGTTCATTTCGTGTCGCTCGAGAGACAGGGAGAACAAAGTCAGAGGGAGAGAAGCTACAGGGAAAGAGAGGGAGAATAGATAATAGAAGCTACAGGGAGCACTACCTCATCTTCTTCCCATGGCGATTCCAACGGCTTTTTGAGTGTTTGTGCTCGAAGTTTCCTGCCCTTGGTACCAAATTTCGATCAAAGGGGATCCCCCCGGCTCCATTTCATAGAAATGAAACCAAAGCCTTACAAAAGCGAAAACATCTAGGCTAAAACGTCAGGTTCAAGGTTCCACGAAGGACACAAATGCGAAAAATCTATAGGCCACGAAACTGGTGCCGGTCTTTTAAACATAACAAGGTTTGCCGCACTTTATGACTCTAGAAACCTAACCACATAACTAAAAGAAGACCACAATCATCAGGACATGGGAGAAGGACCCCTGGTATCCGATTCATGTGGGGTGTAGCGGTTTGTCACCTTGTTTGCTCAACCTTCTCCTCTCGATTGTTTGTTTTTATTCATCTCTAGGTCTAGACTTTTGGTTTGCTTAGATCGTTTCCCGCCTCCATCCTCCAATTTCTAGGAATTCCTACGTATTCCTAGTTGTTTAGGTGTTTTGTATGGTGGGATTTAAGTTCGGGTTGTTGTCCTCCCCTTGGGGTGTGCTTGTTAGATATTCTAGGGGTTTGTAGTTGCTGATCGAGGCCTGCAGATGGATTTTTGCTTCGATTGTACAAGTTTTGGTGTGCTCTGTATTTTATATGGAGCTAGTGTTGCTAAATCTTGTGGGCAGTGTTCATGTAGCTTGATTCCCCATCCCCTTCTGTTTTGTACTTGTTATTAGGAGGTTCCAATTGATTGGACATACTCTATGAATGATTATTTCTAGATATTGTGGTACTTCTTCGCGAGGAGGTATTGTACAAGTTTATTTTGTTTTTGAGGTTTCAATTCTTTGTAATCTCTTGAGCAGATGTATCTGACTTTCATTGTTGTCTGAACTTGATTAATGGAGCATTACATTGGATTTTACTCTTCCATGTCTTCCTTTTGCAGTTAAAACACATCCAAGTTACAGTAGTTAGAAATAAGTAAATTAAGTTGAAATTTCCATGTAATCTTTTTGCACATTTTTGGTTGGTACCAATTTATGGGGTCCTTTGTAACAAACATGAATTACTGTTTTTAGGCCACTATAATGATTTAAATTTTGTTGGTATACCTTTCATACAGCTGTGATTGAAGGAAATATGCCCTAGAGGCAATAATAAAGTTGTTATTTATATTTCCTTATATCATGATAAATGTTTATTATTCATGCTAGAATTGTATTAACCGGAAACTTAGTACATGTGTGAATACATAGACAAAACAGAGTGTCCCTAGTATGCCTCTACTTGACTAGCTCGTTACTCAAAGATGGTTAAGTTTCCTGACCATAGACATGTGTTGTCATTTGATGAACGGGATCACATCATTAGAGAATGATGTGATGGACAAGACCCATCCGTTAACTTAGCATAATGATCATTAAGTTTTATTGCTATTGCTTTCTTCATGACTTATACATATTCCTCTGACTATGAGATTATGCAACTCCCGAATACCGGAGGAACACCTTGTGTGCTATCAAACGTCACAACGTAACTGGGTGATTATAAAGATGCACTATAAGTGTCTCCGAAGGTGTTTGTTGGGTTGGCATAGATCGAGATTAGGATTTGTCACTCCGAGTATCGAAGAGGTATCTCTAGGCCCTCTCGGTAATGCACATCACTATAAGCCTTGCAAGCAATGTGACTAATGAGTTAGTTACGGGATAATGCATTACGGAACGAGTAAAGAGACTTGCCAGTAACGAGATTGAACTAGGTATGATGATACCGACGATCGAATCTCGGGCAAGTAACATACCGATGACAAAGGGAATAATGTATGTTGTTATTGCGGTTTGACCGATAAAGATCTTCGTAGAATATGTAGGAACCAATATGAGCATCCAGGTTCCGCTATTGGTTATTGACCGGAGAAGTGTCTCGGTCATGTCTACATAGTTATCGAACCCGTAGGGTCCGCACGCTTAACGTTCGATGACGATTTGTATTATGAGTTATGTGTTTTGGTGACTGAAGTTTGTTCGGAGTCCCGGATGAGATCATGGACATGACGAGGAGTCTCTAAATGGTCGAGAGGTAAAGATTGATATATTGGAAGGTTATATACGGACACCGGAATGGTTCCGAAGAGGTTCGGGGATTTTTCGGAGTACCGGGAGGTTACCGGAACCCCCCGGGAAAGTTAATGGGCCTCATGGGCCATAGTGGAGAGGAGGAGGCAGGCCACGGGAGGTGGCGCCCCCCAAGCCAATCCGAATTGGACAAGGGGTGGGGGCGAATCCTACTAGGAGTGGAGTCCTAGTAGGACTCCCCCCTCCTTGGCGCGCCCCTTGTGGCCAGCCTCCTCCCCTCCTCCTTTATATACGGGGGCGGGGGGGGGGGTGCACCCCAAAGGCACATCAATTGTTCTCTTAGCCGTGTGCGGTGCCCCCCTCCACAGTTTACTCCTCCAGTCATAGCATCGTAGTGCTTACGCGAAGCCCTGCGCGGATCACATCACCATCACCGTCACCACACCGTCGTGCTGACAGAACTCTCCCTCGCCCCTCTGCTGGATCAAGAGTTCGAGGGACGTCATCGAGCTGAACGTGTGCTGAACATGGAGGTGTCATACATTCGGTACTAAGATCGGTTGGATCGTGAAGACATTCGACTACATGAACCACATTAACCTAACGCTTCCGCTTTCGGTCTACGAGGGTATATGGACACACTCTCCCCCTCTCGTTGCTATGCATCTCCTAGATAGATCTTGCGTGATCGTAGGAACTTTTTTTGTAATTGCATGCTACGTTCCCCAACAGTGTCATCCGAGCCAAGTCTATGCGTAGATGATATGCACGAGTAGAACACAAAGAGTTGTGGGCGATAATAGTCATACTGCTTACCACCAACGTCTTACTTTGATTTGGCGGTATTGTTTGATGAAGCGGCCCGGACCAACTTACATGACCACGTTCATGAGACCGGTTCTATCGACGTGTTTTGCACACAGGCGGCAGGCGGGTGTCTGTTTCTCCAACTTTAGTTGAATCGAGTTTGACTACGGCCGGTCCTTGTTGAAGGTTAAAACAACACACTTGACGAAAAATCGTTGTGGTTTTGGTGCGTAGGTAAGAATGGTTCTTGCTAGAAGCCCGTAGCAGCCACGTAAAACTTGCAACAACAAAGTAGAGGACGTCTAACTTGCTTTTGCAGGGCATGTTTAAAGGAAATATGCCCTAGAGGCAATAATAAAGTTGTTATTTATATTTCCTTATATCATGATAAATGTTTATTATTCATGCTAGAATTGTATTAACCGAAAACTTAGTACATGTGTCAATACATAGACAAACAGAGTGTCCCTAGTATGCCTCTACTTGACTAGCTCGTTAATCAAACATGGTTAAGTTTCCTAGCTATAGACATGAGTTGTCATTTGATGAACGGGATCACATCATTAGAGAATGATGTGATGGACAAGGCCCATCCGTTAGCTTAGCACTATGATCGTTTAGATTATTGCTATTGCTTTCTTCATGACTTATACATGTTCCTATGACTATGAGATTATGCAACTCTCGAATACCGGAGGAACACTTAGTGTGCTATCAAACGTCACAACGTAACTGAGTGATTATAAAGATGCTCTACAGGTGTCTTCGATGGTGTTTGTTGAGTTGGCATAGATCAAGATTAGGATTTGTCACTCCGTGTTTCGGAGAGGTATCTCTGGGCCCTCTCGGCAATGCTCATCACTAGAAGCCTTGCAAGCAATGTGACTAATGAGTTAATCACGGGATGGTGCATTACGGAACAAGTAAAGAAACTTGCCGGTAACGAGATTGAACTAGGTATGATGATACCGACGATCGAATCTCGGGCAAGTAACATACCGATGACAAAGGGAACAACGTATGTTGTTATGCGGTTTGACCGATAAAGATTTTCGTAGAATATGTAGGAGCCAATATGAGCATCCAGGTTGCGCTATTGGTTATTGACCGGAGATGTGTCTTAGTCATGTCTACATAGTTCTCGAACCCGTAGGGTCCACATGCTTAACGTTCGATGACGATTTGTATTATGAGTTATGTGATTCGATGTATCGAAGGTTGTTCGGAGTCCCGGATGAGATCACAGACATGACGAGGAGTCTCGAAATGGTAGAGACATAAAAATTGATATATTGGAAGGTTATATTCGGACACCGGAATGGTTCCGAAGTGTATCGTGTATTTTTCGGAGTACCGGGAGGTTACCGGAACCCCCCGGGGGATTAATGGGCCACAATGGGCCTTAGTGGAGAAGAGAGAGGGCCGGCAAGAGGTGCCCCCCCTTGCCTAGTTCGAATTGGACAAGGGGAGGGGGCGGCGCCCCCTCCTTCCTTCTCTTCTCTCCTCTTTCCCTTCTTCTCCTACTTGGACTAGGAAAGGGGGGGGGTTGATTCCTACTTGGACTAGGAGTCCAAGTAGGATTCCCCCCATGGCGCGGCCCCTCCTAGGGCCGGCCTCCTCTCCTCCCCCTTTATATATGTGGGAGGGGGGCACCCCAAAGACACATCAAAGTTTCTCTTAGCCGTGTGCGGTGCCCCCCTCCACGGTTACACACCTCGGTCATATCGTCGTAGTGCTTAGGCAAAGCCCTGCGCCGGTAACTTCATCATCACCGTCGCCACGCCGTCGTGCTGAAGAAACTCTCCCTCGGCCTCAACTGGATCAAGAGTACGAGGGACGTCATCGAGCTGAACGTGTGCTGAACACGGAGGTGCCGTACGTTCGGTGCTGAGATTGGTCGGATCGTGAAGACGTACGACTACATCAACCACGTTGATATAACGCTTCCGCTTTCGGTCTATGAGGGTACGTGGACACACTCTCCCCGCTCGTTGCTATGCTTCTCCTAGATAGATCTTGCGTGATCGTAGGATTTTTTTTGAAATTACTGCGTTCCCCAACAGTGGTATCCGAGCCAGGTCTATGCGTAGATGTTATATGCATGAGTTGAGCACAAAGAGTTGTGGGCGATAATAGTCTACCAGCATGTCATACTTTGATTTGGCGGTATTGTTGGATGAAGTGGCCCAGACCGACATTACATGACCGCGTTCATGAGACTGGTTCTACCAACGTGCTTTGCACACAGGTGGCTAGTGGGTGTCTGTTTCTTCAGCTTTAGTTGAATCGAGTGTGACTACGCCCGGTCCTTGTTGAAGGTTAAAACAACACACTTGACGAAAAATCGTTGTGGTTTTGATGCGTAGGTAAGAACGGTTCTTGCTAAGCCCGTAGCAACCACGTAAAACTTGCAACAACAAAGTAGAGGATGTCTAACTTGTTTTTGCAGAGCTTGCTGTAATGTGATATGGTCAAGCCGTGATGATATATAAATTGTTGTATGAGATGATCATGTTTTGTAAAAGTTATCGGCAACTGGCAGGAGCCTTATGGTTGTCGCTTTATTGTATGAAATGCAATCGCCATGTAATTGCTTTACTTTATCACTAAGCGGTAGCGATAGTCGTAGAATCAATAGTTGGCGAGACGACAACGATGCTTCGATGGAGATCAAGGTGTCAAGCCGGTGACGATGGTGATCATGACGGTGCTTTGGAGATGGAGATCAAAGGCACAAGATGATGATGGCCATATCATATCACTTATATTGATTGCATGTGATGTTTATCCTTTATGCATCTTATTTTGCTTAGTACGGGGGTAGCATTATAAGATGATCTCTCACTAAATTTCAAGGTACAAGTGTTCTCCCTGAGTATGCACCGTTGCTACAGTTCGTCGTGTAGAGACACCACGTGATGATCGGGTGTGATAAGCTCTACGTTCACATACAACGGGTGCAAGCCAGTTTTGCACATGCCGAATACTCGGGTTAAACTTGACGAGCCTAGCATATGCAAATATGGCCTCGGAACACTGAGACCGAAAGGTCGAGCGTGAATCATATAGTAGATATGATCAACATAGTGATGTTCACCATTCAAAACTACTCCATCTCACGTGATGATCGGACATGGTTTAGTTGATTTGGATCACGTGATCACTTAGATGCTTAGAGGGATGTCTATCTAAGTGGGAGTCCTTAAGTAATATGATTAATTGAACTTTAATTTATCATGAACTTAGTACTTGATAGTATTTTGCATGTCTATGTTGTTGTAGATCAATGGCCCGTGCTACTGTTCCTTTGAATTTTAATGCGTTCCTAGAGAAAGCTAAGTTGAAAGATGATGGTAGCAACTACACGGACTGGGTCCGTAACTTGAGGATTATCCTCATTGCTGCACAGAAGAATTACGTCCTGGAAGCACCGCTGGGTGCCAGGCCTGCTGCAGATGCTACTGATGACGTTAAGAACGTCTGGCAGAGCAAAGCTGATGACTACTCGATAGTTCAGTGTACCATGCTTTACAGCTTAGAACCGGGACTTCAATGACGTTTTTAACGTCATGGAGCATATGAGATGTTCCAGGAGTTCAAGTTAATATTTCAAGCAAATGCCCAGATTGAGATATATGAAGTCTCCAATAAGTTCTATAGCTGCAAGATGGAGGAGAATAGTTCTGTCAGTGAACATATACTCAGAATGTCTAGGTACCACAACCACTTGACTCAATTGGGAGTTAATCTTCCTGATGATAGTGTCATTGACAGAGTTCTTCAATCACTGCCACCAAGCTACAAAAGCTTCGTGATGAACTATAATATGCATGGGATGAACAAGACTATTCCCGAGCTCTTCGCGATGCTAAAGGCTGCGGAGGTAGAAATCAAGAAGGAGCATCAAGTGTTGATGGTCAACAAGACCACTAGTTTCAAGAAAAAAGGTAAAGGGAAGAAGGGGGACTTCAAGAAGAACGGCAAGCAAGTTGCTACCCAAGTCTGGACCTAAGCCTGAGACTGAGTGCTTCTACTGCAAAGGGACTGGTCACTGGAAGCGGAACTGCCCCAAGTATTTGGCGGATAAGAAGGATGGCAAAGTGAAAGGTATATTTGATATACATGTTATTGATGTGTACCTTACTAATGCTCGCAGTAGTGCCTGGGTATTTGATACTGGTTCTGTTGCTCATATTTGCAACTCGAAACAGGGACTACGAATTAAGCGAAGATTGGCTAAGGACGAGGTGACGATGCGCGTGGGAAATGGTTCCAAAGTCGATGTGATCGCAGTCGGGACGCTACCTGTACATCTACCTTCGGGATTAGTTTTAGACCTGAATAATTGTTATTTGGTGCCAGCGTTAAGCATGAACAGTACATCTGGATCTTGTTTGATGCGAGACGGGTATTCATTTAAATCAGAGAATAATGGTTGTTCTATTTATATGAGTAATATCTTTTATGGTCATGCACCCTTGATGAGTGGTCTATTTTTGCTGAATCTCGATAGTAGTGATACACATATTCATAGTATTGAAGCTAAAAGATATAAGTTTAAGAATAGTGCAACTTATTTGTGGCACTGCCGTTTGGGTCATATTGGTGTAAAGCGCATTAAGAAACTCCATGCTGATGGGATTTTGGAATCACTTGATGCTTGCGAACCATGCCTCATGGGCAAGATGACTAAGACTCCGTTCTCCGGAACTATGGATCGAGCAACAGACTTGTTGGAAATAATACATACTGATGTATGTGGTCCGATGAGTGTTGAGGCTCGCGGTGGGTATCGTTATTTTCTGACCTTCACAGATGATTTGAGCAGATATGGGTATATCTACTTGATGAAACATAAGTCTGAAACATTTGAAAAGTTCAAAGAATTTCAGAGTGAAGTGGAAAATCATCGTAACAAGAAAATAAAGTTTCTGCGATCTGATCGTGGAGGTGAATATTTGAGTTACGACTTTGGTCTTCATTTGAAACAATGCGGAATAGTTTCGCAACTCACGCCACCCGGAACACCACAGCGTAATGGTGTGTCCGAACATCGTAACCGCACTTTATTAAATATGGCGCGATCTATGATGTCTCTTACTGATTTACCGCAATCGTTTTGGGTCTATGCTTTAGAGACGGTTACATTCACGTTAAATAGGGCACATCTAAATCCATTGAGACGACGCCATATGAACTGTGGGTTGGCAAGAAACCAAAGTTGTCGTTTCTTAAAGTTTGGGGCTGCGATGCTTATATGAAAATGCTTCAACCTGATAAGCTCGAACCCAAATCAGAGAAATGTGTCTTCATAGGATTCCCAAAGGAAACTGTTGGGTACACCTTCTATCACAGATCCGAAGGCAAGATATTCGTTGCTAAGAATGGATCCTTTCTAGAGAAGGAGTTTCTCTTGAAAGAAGTGAGTGGGAGGAAAGTAGAACTTGATGAGGTAATTGTACTGAAGGAAATATGCCCTAGAGGCAATAATAAAGTTGTTATTTATATTTCCTTATATCATGATAAATGTTTATTATTCATGCTAGAATTATATTAACCGGAAATTTAGTACATGTGTGAATACATAGACAAACAAAGTGTCACTAGTATGCCTCTACTTGACTAGCTCGTTAATCAAAGATGGTTAAGTTTCCTAGCCATAGACATGAGTTGTCATTTGATGAACGGGACCACATCATTAGAGAATGATGTGATTGAATTGACCCATTTCGTTAGCTTAGCACTTGATTGTTTAGTATGTTGCTATTGGTTTCTTCATGACTTATACATGTTCCTATGACTATGAGGTTATGCAACTCCCGTATACCGGAGGAACACTTTGTTTGCTACCAAACGTCACAACGTAACTGGGTGATTATAAAGGTTCTCTACAGGTGTCTCCGATGGTGTTTGTTGAGTTGGCATAGATCGAGATTGGGATTTGTCACTCCGATTGTCGGAGAGGTATCTCTGGGCCCTCTCGGTAATGCATATCATTATAAGCCTTGCAAGCAATGTGACTAATGATTTAGTTGCGGGATGATGCATTACGGAACGAGTAAAGAGTCTTGCCGGTAACGAGATTGAACTAGGTATTGAGATACCGACGATCGAATCTCGGGCAAGTAACATATCAATGACAAAGGGAACAACGTATGTTGTTATGCGGTTTGACCGATAAAGATCTTCGTAAAATATGTGGGAGCCAATATGAGCATCCAGGTTCCGCTATTGGTTATTGACTGGAGACGTGTCTTGGTCATGTCTACATAGTTCTCGAACCCGTAGGGTCCGCACGCTTAATGTTCGGTGATGATCGGTATTATGAGTTTATGTGTTTTGATGTACAAAAGGTAGTTCGGAGTCTCGGATATGATCAAGGGCATGACGAGGAGTCTCAAAATGGTCGAGACATAAAGATCGATATATTGGATGACTATATTTGGACATCGGAATGGTTCCGGGTGAGATCGGGCATTTACCGGAGTACCGGGAGGTTACCGGAACCCCCCGGGAAGTATATGGGCCTTATTGGGCCATAGTGGGGGAGAGGAAAAAGGAGCAAAGGAGGGGGCGCGCCCCCTCAAGCCCAATCCGAATTGGGAGGGGGCCCGCCCCCTTTCCTTCCTCCTTCCTCCCCCTTCCTTCTCTCCTAATCCAACTAGGGAAGGGGGCGGGGGGCGATCCTACTCCCGGTGGGAGTAGGACTCCCCTTGGGGCGCGCCTAGGAGGCCGGCCTCCTCCCCCTCCTCCACTCCTTTACATACGGGGGAGGGGGCACCCCATAGACACACAAGTTGATCATTGATCTCTTAGCCGTGTGCGGTGCCCCCTCCACCATAATCCACCTCGGTCATATCGTTGCAGTGCTTCGGCGAAGCCCTGCGCCGGTATCTTCATCATCACCGTCATCACGCTGTCGTGCTAATGAAACTCTCCCGCAACCCTCTGCTGGATCGTGAGTTCGTGGGACGTCATCGAGTTGAACGTGTGCTGAACTCGGAGGTGCCGTGCGTTCGGTACTTGGATCAGTCGGATCGTGAAGACGTATGACTACATCAACCGCGTTGATAAAACGCTTCCGCTTACGGTCTACAAGGGTACTTGGACAACACTCTCCCGCTCTTTGCTATGCATCACCATGATCTTGCGTGTGCGTAGGATTTTTTTTGAAATTACTGCGTTCCCCAAACAGTGGCATCCGAGCCAGGTTTATGCGTAGATGTTATATGCACGAGTAGAACACAAGTGAGTTGTGGGCGATACTAGTCATACTTCTTACTAGCATGTCATACTTTGATTCGGCGGTATTGTTGGACGAAGCGGCCCGGACCGACATTACGCGTACGCTTACGCGAGACTGGTTCTACCGACGTGCTTCACACACAGGTGGCTGGTGGGTGTCAGTTTCTCCAACTTTAGTTGAATCGAGTGTGGCTACGCCCGGTCCTTGTTGAAAGTTAAAACATCACATACTTGACGAAATATCGTTGTGGTTTTGATGCGTAGGTAAGAACGGTTCTTGCTTAGCCCGTAGCAGCCACGTAAAACTTGCAACAACAAAGTAGAGGACGCCTAACTTGTTTTTGCAGGGCATGTTGTGATGTGATATGGTCAAGACATGATGCTAAATTTTATTGTATGAGATGATCATGTTTTGTAACGAAGTTATCGGCAACTGACAGGAGCCATATGGTTGTCGCTTTATTGTATGCAATGCAATCGCCCTATAATTGTTTTTACTTTATCACTAAGCGGTAGCGATAGTCGTAGAAACAATAGTTGGCGAGATGACAACGATGCTACAATGGAGATCAAGGTGTCGCGCGGGTGACAATGGTGATCATGACGGTGCTTTGAAGATTGAGATCAAAGGCACAAGATGATGATGGCCATATCATATCACTTATATTGATTGCATGTGATGTTTATATTTTATGCATCTTATTTTGCTTTGATTGACGGTAGCATTATAAGATGATCTCTCACTAAATTTCAAGGTACAAGTGTTCTCCCTGAGTATGCACCGTTGCGAAAGTTCGTCGTGCCGAGACACCACGTGATGATCGGGTGTGATAAGCTCTACGTTCACATACAACGGGTGCAAGCCAGTTTTGCACACGCAGAATACTCGGGTTAAACTTGACGAGCCTAGTATATGCAGATATGGCCTCGGAACACTGAGACCGAAAGGTCGAGCGTGAATCATATAGTAGATATGATCAACATAGTGATGTTCACCATTGAAAACTACTCCATCTCACGTGATGATCGGACATGGTTTAGTTGATTTGGATCACATGATCACTTAGATGATTAGAGGGATGCTAAGTGGGAGTTCTAAAGTAATATGATTAATTGAACTTTAATTTATCATGAACTTAGTACCTGATAGGATTTTGCATGTCTATGTTATTGTAGATCAATGGCCCGTGCTACTGTTCCTTTGAATTTTAATGCGTTCCTAGAGAAAGCTAAGTTGAAAGATGATGGTAGCAACTACACGGACTGGGTCCGTAACTTGAGGATTATCCTCATTTCTGCACAGAAGAATTACGTCCTGGAAGCACCGCTAGGGATGGATAAGACAATTCCCGAGCTCTTCGCAATGCTAAAGGCTGCGGAGGTAGAAATCAAGAAGGAGCATCAAGTTTTGATGGTTAACAAAACCACTAGATTAAAGAAAAAGGGTAAAGGGAAGAAGGGGAACTTCAAGAAGAACGGCAAGCAAGTTGCTGCTCAAGTGAAGAAGCCCAAGTCTGGACCTAAGCCTGAGACTGAGTGCTTCTACTGCAAAGGGACTGGTCACTTGAAGCAGAACTGCCCCAAGTATTTGGCGGATAAGAAGGATGGCAAAGTGAAAGGTATATGTGATATACATGTTATTGATGTGTACCTTACTAATGCTCGCAGTAGCACCTGGGTATTTTATACTGGTTCTGTTGCTAATATTTGCAACTCAAAACAGGGACTACAGATTAAGCGAAGATTGGCTAAGGACGAGGTGACGATGCGCGTGGGAAATGGTTCCAAAGTCGATGTGATCGCCGTCGGCACGCTACCTCTACATCTACCTTAGGGATTAGTTTTAGACGTGAATAATTGTTATTTGGTGCCAGCGTTGAGCATTAACAATATATCTGGATCTTGTTTGATGCGAGATGGTTATTCATTTAAATCTGAGAATAATGGTTGTTCTATTTATATGAGTAATATCTTTTATGGTCATCACCCTTGAAGAGTGGTCTATTTTTGTTGAATCTTGATAGTAGTGATACACATATTCATAATATTGAAGCCAAAAGATGTAGAGTTGATAATGATAGTGCAACTTATTTGTGGCACTGCCGTTTGGGTTATATTGGTGTAAGGTGCATGAAGAAACTCCATTCTGATGGACTTTTGGAATCACTTGATTATGAATCACTTGGCACTTGCGAACCATGCCTCATGGGCAAGATGACTAAAACTCCGTTCTCCGGAACAATGGAGCGAGCAACAGATTTATTGGAAATCATACATACTAATGTATGTGGTCCAATGAATATTGAAGCTCGCGGCGGGTATCGTTATTTTCTCACCTTCATAGATGATTTAAGCAGATATGGGTATATCTACTTGATGAAACATAAGTCTGAAACATTTGAAAAGTTCAAAGAATTTCAGAGTGAAGTGGAAAATCATCGTAACAAGAAAATAAAGTTTCTACGATCTGATCGTGGAGGAGAATATTTGAGTTACGAGTTTGGTCTTCATTTGAAACAATACGGAATAGTTTCGCAACTCACGCCACCCGGAACACCACAACGTAATGGTGTGTCCGAACATCGTAACCGCACTTTATTAGATATGGTGCTATCTATGAAGTCTCTTACCGATTTACCGCCATCGTTTTGGGGTTATGCTTTAGAGATGGCTGCATTCACGTTAAATAGGGCACCATCTAAATCTGTTGAGACGACGCCTTATGAACTATGGTTTTGCAAGAAACCAAAGTTGTCGTTTCTTAAAGTTTGGGGCTGCGATGCTTATGTGAAAAAGCTTCAACCTGATAAGCTTGAACCCAAATCGGAGAAATGTATCTTCATAGGATACCCAAAGGAGACTGTTGGGTACACCTTCTATCACAGATCCGAAGGCAAAACATTCGTTGCTAAGAATGGATCCTTTCTAGAGAAGGAGTTTCTCTCGAAAGAAGTGAGTGGGAGGAAAGTAGAGCTTGATGAGGTAACTGTACCTGCTCCCTTATTGGAAAGTAGTTCATCACAGAAATCAGTTCCTGTGATCCCTACACCAATTAGTGAGGAAGCTAATGATAATGATCATGAAATTTCAGATCAAGTTACTACCGAACCTCGTAGGTCAACCAGAGTAAGATCCGCACTAGAGTGGTACGGTAATCCTGTTCTGGAGGTCATGTTACTTGACCATGACGAACCTATGAACTATGAGGAAGCAATGGTGAGCCCAGATTCCGCGAAATGGCTTGAGGCCATGAAATCTGAGATGGGATCCATGTATGAGAACAAAGTGTGGACTTTGGTTGACTTGCCCAATGATCGGCAAGCCATAGAGAATAAACGGATCTTCAAGAAGAAGACTGACGCTGACGGTAATGTTAATGTCTACAAAGCTCGACTTGTCGCGAAAGGTTTTCGACAAGTTCAAGGAGTTGACTACGATGAGACCTTCTCACCCGTAGCGATGCTTAAGTCTGTCCGAATCGTGTTAGCAATTGCTGCATTTTATGATTATGAAATTTGGCAAATGGATGTAAAGACTGCATTCCTGAATGGATTTCTAGAAGAAGAGTTGTATATGATGCAACCTGGAGGTTTTACCGATCCAAAGAGTGCTAACAAGGTGTGCAAGCTCCAGCGATCCATTTATGGACTGGTGCAAGCCTCTCGGAGTTGGAATAAACGTTTTGATAGTGTGATCAAAGCATATGGTTTTATACAGACTTTTGGAGAAGCCTGTATTTACAAGAATGTGAGTGAGAGCTCTGTAGCATTTCTGATATTATATGTGGATGACATATTGTTGATTGGAAATGATACAGAATTTCTGAATAGCATAAAAAAATACTTGAACAAGAGTTTTTCAATGAAAGACCTCGGTGAAGCTGCTTATATATTGGGCATCAAGATCTATAGAGATAGATGAAGACGCTTAATTGGACTTTCACAAAGCACATACCTTGATAAAGTTTTGAAGAAATTAAAAATGCATCAGGCAAAGAAAGGGTTCTTGCCTGTGTTACAAGGTGTGAAGTTGAGTCAGACTCAATGCCCGACCACTGCAGAAGATAGAGAAAGAATGAAAGATGTTCCCTATGCTTCAGCCATAGGCTCTATCATATATGCAATGTTGTGTACCAGACCTGATGTGTGCCTTGCTATTAGTTTAGCAGGGAGGTACCAAAGTAATTCAGGAGTGGATCACTGGACAGTGGTCAAGAACATCCTGAAATACCTGAAAAGGACTAAGGATATGTTTCTCGTTTATGGAGGTGACAAAGAGCTCGTCGTAAATGGTTACGTGGAAGCAAGCTTTGACACTGATCCGGATGACTCTAAGTCACAAACCGGATACGTGTTTTTATTGAACGGTGGATGTTGGGGATATTTCTACTAGATGTAAACCGGCCAAGGAAGCCGGGTTATCCCCATAATGGATTGTTTATACTTAAAAGCCCATGAAGACAAGGACTAAAGCGGTTTACTACAGAGACTCGAAGGCCCAAGGCCCAAAGGTATATTAAGGCCTGTAGCTATAAACCGCCATGTAGTACATGACTTGTATGACAAAGTAGAGACCGAGCCGGTATGTGTATAAACCGGCATCGGGACTCTATAAGCCGGCGGGCGTCGACCTGTGTATATAAAGGCACGCCCCGGCGGCGGTTCAAGGATAAGAAACAACAACTTGAGATCTAGGTAAAGCGATTCCGCTCCTTGATCCTCGAGACCACAGCAATTCCACCACAACTGGACGTAGGCTTTTACCTTCATCGCAAGGGGCCGAACCAGTCTAAACCCTCGTGTCCTTTGTCCGTTTTAACCTCTTTAAGCTAACCCGTTGCGATGGCTCCACGACTAAGTCCTTTCGCTAGGACATCTGCCGTGACAAAACCACGACTGTTGGCGCCCACCGTGGGGCTATCGCGCGATGGTTTCGAGTTCTTGAAGGGCAATTTTGAAGGGCTCAAGGGATACGCCATGGGCCGGATGACCAAGAGTCGTCGCGGCAAGCTCTACATCAACGACGCAGGCTGGGGCCCCGAGGCCGGCTCAATCGAGTACGGGTACCGGGTCCCCTTTGGAGGAATTCACGTCTTCATCGGCAAGATCGGCGAACCGGGCCCTGAGCCGGACATTTGCACCGACCTCGTCGAGACGGCTCAGCGTGCAAGCCCTGCCCGGGTTCAGCCCGCCATGAAGCGTGCGTTCGTAGGATTCATCAACGGATCGGAACTTGAACCGGCGTCCGATGGCGAGACCGTCGTCTACTCAGATGACGAGTCGTCCACCGGGGAGACCGAGTCACTGTACCAACTGCAAGATGGCCAGTTTGGGGGCTATTCCGATGGTGACAGTATTCCGGACCCCTTTGAACCGTCAAACCGGGTTGCGATCTTCATGGCTGGAACTCAGCCCACGTTGCAATCTTGAACCGCGGCAACAATAATTTCCGGATCGGCAGCTGGGGCGGGAGGCCCCGCGCGCCGGCCGGCCCAAATCTTGTCTGGTTTATTGGACGCCTGGACGACCTTACTGACCACACAAGTTACCGCCGACACCCAAGATCAGCATAATGCGGAGGTGGCTAAGCTGCAGGATCAGATAACTCAAGCTAAGGAGGACTTAGCGGCTGAAGAAACCAGGATGGCTGAGGAGCGGGCCGCTTTAGAGGCACAAGCACAACGGATTCAGGCGGAAAATTATCGACTCCTGTTGGATCAGAACGCTTCAAATGACGTGTTAAGCAGAAGGCATCGGTCACGACTACCACCGGTTTATGAGGCAATGAATCTCTTTGGCACGCCAGGAGCAGGAACCAGTAATCCGGCAGCGGTGAACTGGATTGAGACGCCGAGGACCGGAGCACCGGATCAGCCACGGGTGACGGACCCCCCTCGACGGACCCATAACCCGCTGCAGTATGTACCGGCGCCGCCGGGTCACTTCTCCACCCCTTTTGATTGTTGCCGCATCACGATTAGCCGCTATTCCAATGGAGGGTGAATCCCCAGCGGCGGTTGAGACGCGGTGTGCTAGGGATCTTCTTCAGACGGCTATGGTGCAGCAGCAGGCTTATTCATACAGCCGAGACAGATTCATTCAACCCCACGCCTGAGCCGGAGTTATAGCAGGCACATCGATGAACCGGCTATGTCAAGCGGTGCGCGGAACCGAGACGCTCCTCGAGGACCTAATCCGGCGCGTGGTGGGGCAAATGCTCAGGATGTGGTGAACAACGGAGCACGTCGAGAAGCCGAGTTAGCAGCGCAGGACCGTCAGCTCACTCCGGTTCGTCCGGTGGCTTCCGTAGAGCAAGGTCTTACTTTCAGCTCTTGGGGGGGTGCCCTGCCTCGTCCCGGCTTTGCGCAATGTACGGCTGCCCAAGGATTTCAAGGGCCCCCGTAAGGTGCCTAATTACACCGCTGATGTGCCTTCCGAGTCATGGATTGAGAGTTATGAGATGGCTATGGAGATGTTAGATGTGGATGAAGCGGCCTGCGCGAAATATTTCGCTATGATGTTGGATGGAACAGCTCGCACGTGGTTGAAAAGCTTACCAATTAATTCCATTGGGACATGGGCTGAGTTAAAAGCTCGGTTTATAACAAACTTCAAAGACACGTGCAAGCAACCTATGTCAACTATGGACTTAGCCGCCTGCGTCCAGGGAGAAGGCGAGTCAACAACCCATTGGGTGCGCCAGGTTTCAGAGATCTTACATTCTTCGGATCGCATCAATGCCGACTCGGCGATTATAACATTGGAGGGGAATTGTCGGTTTTAGCCTTTAAAGTTGAAGTTGGGATGGCTCAAGCGTCACTGCAATGACATGGGAACACTTATGGCTGCTCTGGTTAAGTATGCTGATTCTGATAGTACCAAGGGCCCCGAGTCTGACGATGAAAAACTGGGGAAGGGAAAGAAGAGCGGCAATGCCAAGGGGCAGCAGCATAACCCGACGGGCCACAATAATAATGGTAAGCGGAAAGCAGATCATAATTCAGATTTTGTGGCTAACACCAATACACAGGGTAATGGTCAGCGTCGTAAAGGAAAGCCGCCCCCAAGAAGGGCAGATCCCAGTCCTAATCCGGAGCGCCTGAATTACCTGTTAAACCAGCCCTGCCCGAAGCATTGAACGCAGGACAAACCGGCCACGCACCTCTGGAAAGATTGTTATATCATGCGAGAATTCAAAAATTCAGATTTCTTCCGGAATGATCACGGACCATCCGGCGGTTCAGGATCCGGGTCCTATGGGCCGGGTTATGGAGGAGGCAACTCCGGTTCAGGATTCCAAGGCAATCAGGGTGGACATGGCAATCAAGGCAATCAGAGCAACCAGGGTGGTTATAACCAACAAGGACCGCAACAGCAACAGTCAGGGTACCAAAGTCACCCAAAGCAGTTGAATAGTGGACAATACCACGTTTTCACCACCAGCTTATGCAAACGCGATCAGAAGCTTCATAAACGAGCGATGAACTCGGTTGAACCGGCAGTGCCTCGTTATTTGCGATGGTCTGAGCAGCCTATTGTCTGGAGCCGAGAGGATCACCCGCCCCGGGTTGACAATCCAGGTCATTTGGCGTTGGTGGTGGCGCCTCAGGTTGGAGGTTATAAGTTCACTAAGGTGCTCATGGACGGAGGCAGCAGTATCAACATCTTATATTATGACACCTTCCATCGTATGGGGTTGACAGATAAGAATCTTAAACCGTCGAACACTGTTTTCCATGGTGTGGTGCGTGGCAAATCAGCCTATCCGGTTGGTAAAATAGCTCTGGAAGTCGCTTTTGGAGATGGGTATGACTCAAGATCATAGACATTGACTTTCGAAGTGGTGAAAATCCAAAGCCCGTATCATGCCCTGTTTGGACGGCCGGCTTATGCTAAGTTCATGGCACGACCCTGTTATGTTTATCTGCAGCTCAAGATGCCGGGTCATAAAGGGACTATCACAGTACATGGAAGCCGCAAGATCGCTTTGGAGTGTGAGGAAGGTGATGCGGCCTATGCTGAGTCGGTTTGTGCAGCAGCGGAGTTGAAGTTCTATAAGGACAACGTTGATCCGGCGGACATGACTTCTTTGAAGAAACCAACCACAGAGCATGATCTGGCCTTGAAGTTTAAATCGGCTGATGAGACTAAGATGGTTGATTTTGTGCCCGGCGATTCATCCAAATAGTTCATCATCAGTGCAAATCTGATCCGAAATAGGAAAGCGCGCTCATCGAGTTCATCCGTGAGAATCGGGATATCTTTGCATGGAAGCCTTCTGACATGCCAGGTGTACCGAGGGAACTCGCTGAGCACACCCTTAATATTGATCCCAAGTTTAAACCGGTCCAACAATTCCTTCGCCGGTTCAATGAAGAGAGGCGCAAGGCTATTGGTGAGGAGGTAGCCCGGCTCTTGGCGGCAGGGTTCATTATTGAAGTTTTTCATCCGGAGTGGTTGGCTAATCCGGTGCTGGTGCTTAAGAAGAATGGCACCTGGCGTATGTGTGTGGATTATACGGATTTGAACAAAGCGTGTCCAGCTGATCCTTTTGCCCTCCCCCGTATCGATCAAATCATTGATGCTACGGCGGGTTGTGAGCGTTTGAGTTTTCTGGATGCTTATTCAGGTTATCATCAGATTAAGATGGCAGTTAAGGACCAGGAGAAGACAACTTTTATAACTCCCTTTGGAGCCTTCTGCTACGTGTCTATGCCCTTTGGGCTCAAGAGTGCCCAGGCAACTTATCAGCATTGTGTTCAGAATTGTCTTCATAACCAGATTGGGCGCAACGTTCATGCTTATGTGGATGATATTGTGGTGAAGTCCAGGAAGGAGGAAACATTAATAGATGACTTAAAGGATACCTTTGATAACCTCCAGGTTTATAAGATGATGCTCAACCCGGCCAAGTGTGTTTTTGGTGTGCCAGTAGGCAAGCTTTTGGGTTTTCTGGTGTCTAACAGGGGCATTGAAGCTAATCCGGAGAAGATCAAGGCTATTACTTCACTGGCTAAACCGAAGTGCATCAACGATGTTCAGCGACTGGCAGGCCGGATTGCAGCATTGAGCCGATTTATAAGTCGTCTCGGGGAGAAGGCCATCCCTTTATATCAAATGCTGAAGAAAACGGACAACTTTGTCTGGAGTGATGCGGCTAATGAAGCATTTGAGGCTCTAAAGCGGTAGCTTGCCGAACCACCTGTTCTTGCTGCTCCCATGGACAAGGAACCATTGCTGTTATATGTGGCTGCTATTGCTCGGGCTGTCAGCGTGGCTATTGTGGTGGAGCGCAAGGAGGCAGGAAAGAAGTATCCGGTTCAACGGCCAGTTTATTATATCAGTGAGGTGCTCATTCAGTCAAAACAGAGATATCCACATTGGCAGAAGCTTGTATAGGGGGTTTTTATGGCGAGCCGGAAGCTGAAGCAATACTTTCAGGGCCATCCCATTACTGTGGTCAGTTCTGCTCCTTTGGGAGATATCATCCAGAACAGAGAAGCGACTGGCCGGGTTGCTAAGTGGGCTATTGAGCTTGGGCCTCACGGATTAAAATATATGCCTCGCACGACCATCAAGTCTCAAGCACTCGTGGATTTCATCAATGACTGGACAGAGTTGCAGGTGCCGGAGGATAGACCAGATAATACATACTGGACGATTCATTTCGACGGATCCAGGCAATTGGAGGGCTCGGGGGCTGGAGTGGTTCTTACTTCCCCTCGAGGTGACAAATTTTGTTATGTTCTCCGCTTGATGTTTCCTTGTACTAATAATGCAGCTGAGTACGAGGCCCTGCTCCATGGTCTTCGGATGGCTAAGGAGATGAATCTGAGCCGGGTTAAATGTTTTGGCGACTCGGACCTAGTGGCTCAACAAGTTTCTGGTACTTGGGATTCCAAGGACCCCTCATGGCAGTGTATCGTCGAGAGGTGGATATTGTTGCAGGTCATTTCAAGGGTTATCAGGTTGATCATGTAGACCGGCGAAAGAATGAAGCGGCGGACGCTTCAAGCCGGTTGGGCTCCCAGCGTAAACCGGTGCCGCCCAATGTTTTTCTTGATGTTTTTGCATAACCTGTCGGTCAAGCTACCCACGGAGGAGGACTTAGCTCAATTGGTGGCGGCGCTTCATGTCGCCCCAGATTGGACGATCCCATATTTGGTGTATATGAACCGGGGTGAGTTACCAGAGGATGAAGTTCTGGCCAGGCAGATAATCCGGCGTTCCAAGTCCATGACTATTGTCAATGGCGAGCTACATCATTGCAGTGTCTCAGGGGCTTTTCAACGTTGTGTTTCTCCTGAAGAAGGTCGTGAAATTTTATGCGAGATTCACGAAGGTGATTGTGGTCATCATGCCGGTTCAAAGTCCCTGGTGGCTAAGGCTTTTCGTCACGGTTTCTATTGGCTGACGGCTCATGATGATGCTGAGGACTTGGTCAAAAGGTGCGATGGCTGTCAGAAGTTTGCACGCTGGGCTCATGTTCCGGCTCAGGAGCTGAGGATGATTCCAATTACCTGGCCGTTTGCAACCTGGGGGCTTGATATGGTTGGACCCTTTAAGAGGTCTAAGGATAAGAAGACCCACCTCTTGGTGGCGGTTGATAAATTTACCAAGTGGGTGGAGGCAGAGCCAGTTAGCAAATGTGATGCAGCCACGGCGGTTCAATTTATGAAGAAGGTGATATTCCGTTTTGGTTTTCCACACAACATTATAACAAACAATGGCACGAATCTTTCCAAGGGTGTTATGGAGGAGTTCTGTCAAAGAGAGCACATCCGTCTTGATGTGTCTTCAGTGGCCCACCCCCAGTCTAATGGTCAAGCGGAGAGAGCTAATCAGGAAATCTTGAAGGGGATCAAGCCCCGGCTCATGGTTCCTTTGCAGAGGACACCGGGTTGTTGGGTTGAAGAGTTGCCTTCCGTTTTATGGAGCATTAACACCACCCCCAATAGATCTACGGGTTATGCACCCTTCTTCATGGTTTATGTTGCGGAAGCTGTCCTTCCAAGTGATATTCGTCATGACTCACCACGAGTGGCGGCTTATGTTGAAGCAGATAATGAAAGAGCACGCCAGGATGCGTTGGACCTGTTGGATGAGAAACGGGACGTAGCGGCGGCTCGCTCGGCGATTTATCAGCAAGACCTGCGGCGTTATCACGGTTGCCGGGTTAAAACCAGAACTTTTCAAGATGGCGATCTAGTGCTCCGGCTTATCCAAGATCAGACCGATATGCACAAGTTATCCCCGCCTTGGGAAGGGCCCTTTGTGGTCAGCATGAATCTGAAGAACGGATCATATTACCTCATTGATGTTCGAGAGCATAAAGACTCACGCAAGTCAGAGGAGGAGACGATCCGGCCATGGAACATAGCTCATCTACAGCCGTACTACACCTGAGCCATAGGCTCGTGTCATGTACATATTTTGACGATGTATATATTATGATCAATATAATAAACCGGAGCCCCAGCTAAAGCGGGGTATCTGCTGTTCTTCTCATATCATGAGTGGTTACACGGAGGTTTTTGTTTGTAAAGCGACATCCGGTTTACCCTTTGATTCAGCCTTACAGCTGTCTATCAATATAAGTCACTTGGGGGCTTGGTCGTATTTGAACCATAGCTACACCTCTTGGCTGGCTCAAGGCCACAAAAGAAAGTCACTTGGGGGCTTGGTTGTATTCGAACCATAGCTACACATCTTGGCTGGCTCAAAAGCCACGACAGTAAGTCACTTGGGGGCTTGGTTGTGTTCAACCATAGCTACACCTTTTGGCTGGCGCAATGCCATTACTTAGGGGCCAAAGAGTGTTGTCAAGAACAACTCAAACATAGGCACCCGTTGAGCACAACTCAAAATGTTGCTTGGGGATTCTTTGCTATCGCAATGAACAAAGAAATCTACACTTGCAATAGGCTATCAAGCCATGGCTTGGAAGCCTGGTATATACACCTAAAACCCCGGGTTAACCTGCCTTCATTAAGTAAGTCACTGCGCCCAGGAAAGCCTAGTATGACCCGCCAACTTGACAAGTCAATCACATATGACCCTGAACTTGTCAATGATAGACCGGCGATTGGGTAAGGATTGAGGACCATCTTAAAAGGCTTTGTAAATCGGTTTAACTCAGTGGCCTGGCACCCCATGAAAAGCCTCGCATTTGGGCCTGGCAGCTCTTGAAAAGCCTCGACTACAAGTTTTTTCTCTCATTTTTATTGGTCAGTTTTGTTTTTCTCCCTTGTTAAGGTTTTGAGCTAAACCGGCGTCCAATGGCCCGGCCTGATTATAAGTCATCCGTATAAACCGGTGTTTATTTAACCCGGCCTGGAGTTAACTATAAGTTGCCAGGATGATCATCCGGTGTTTATCATAACCCGGCATCACTTATTATATACCAGCATAACATGGTTTGAGTTAACAATACTCAGTATTTGGGTTGTCTCCCTTATTACAAGAATGTTGGTAAACCAACAAAGTGATTCAATATCACAGGTATGATATGTTTCATATTTCATTATTAAAAGCTATGCATGGTTATCAACCTTGGCTATATATTGGGCATTATGACCCGTTCGGCGGTAAAGCGCCAGGACAGTTTTCACTTTGTTTTATGCAGAAACAGGGCTGTATAAAACCGATAAAGATCATAAGCAAATATAGCATGACGGATTAACAATATTGTGTGCAACAAGTATGCACGATGGCATATCAGCTCAGCTGTTCAAGCTAGCCTATTACAAGGCGTTTCGACTGCCCATAAGAATGATTGTTTTTCACAAGGATGACAATAGGCACAAGTTAAACCGGCTTCCGGATTATGATTCTGCCTCAGGTTGATGTGAAGGTTGCGGATCTTCCTGCGCCGGTTCATCCTCCTTCTCTCCACCCAGTGGCTGGAAGTCAATAGTTGTCCAATCAATTCCTGATAATGCTTGAAAGATAGCTTCGTCATGTATAAGATCAGACGGTTCAACATCAGGAGCGTAAGTGTGCTTACGGATCAGCAGGATCAGATTTTCCACGTCATAAGTTGGAGCACTTATTCGCTTGCCACTGGCGTCGTATACATTCTGGTAAATTGACAAGTTAGTATCTTCAGCCAACTTACTTGCCAGTGGTTGCATCTCTCTTGTGATAGCCCGGAGATCGTCATTGTTAAATTCTGAACCGTCCTCTTTTTGGCTTGGGTAACCATTTCCAACATCTTCCGAATGAAGATCAGAGATCCAGGCCTTGGCGCGCGTCAGTGGAGTAAGGGCACCGGACCTAGCAGCGGATTTCTTCAATTCCACAATCCGGGCAGGCATCATAGACAATTTTTCCAGCGTTTCCTTGATTAGCAACGGGGGCGGATGGTTATTGGAAGCTGTGCAGATGGCTCGTTGCGCGCCGGTATAAAGCTGCTCTACCAAAGTATAGACGGCCTTCAATTTTTTGCGCATATCTGTGCCAAGATGAGTAACACGGCTACCTGCAAAAGGATCATATTATTATTAAACCGGAAGTTTTTATAACTGGTGTTGTTACATATTGGTGAAGAGATTGTTACCAAAGATGGCAAAGGTCATGGCATCAATCTGCCGCTTCAGGCTGCTCAGCTCTTCTGTGGCCGGTTTAAGGGCGTTTTCCGCATCTTCTGCCCGCTTTAACAAGGTGGTTTTTTCAGTTTCCCAATCTGCATGTTCGCCTTTGAAGAATTCCTTCAGCTGCTCCATGGTTGTTAAAGCGGTGGTCAGCTCGCTCTTAACTTTGCAAGTTTCGTCTTGCTGAGACTTGATGTTTCCTTGGAGATAAGTGATTTGGGAGTCTTTTTTGAACAACTCAGCCTGCAAAATACAGATAATAAGTTAGCATTACAACATTGAAGTCCCAACCACATAACAAGTTATCTACTTGACACTTGGGGGGCTAATGCGGATTGCTTCTTATCAGCTATTAATTTAAAGTCTCAAGCACATAACAAGTTATCTACTTGACACTTGGGGGCTAATGCGTATTCGTTCAGATTCAGATGGATTGTCATCATTATAAGTGGTGAGATTAATAGGATGTACCGATTCATTCTAAAAAGATATAAGCCGGTTCATGGGGGCTACACCAGCAAAATGCAAATATCGATTCAAGACCCGGTTCAAACCAATGTTATGCACCGGCCCTTGGGGGCTACTGGAGTTGATACGTTAGACCAGTTCTAACAAAAGGACTATTGGAATATTTATGCAAAGGGAAAGTGACATTTACCTCATACCGCTCCTTCATCAGGCCTACTAAACCGGCTTCAAAGTCGCGGCTTGTATACAGGCGGTTTAAAAAACCAGAATGAAGGTCTTCAGCGCTGAGGTTGGTATAATTGGATAACTCGGATTTCCATTTCCCTTTGTCCATAGCAGAAATTTCTTCTTTGGCGCTATGCTTTGATAACGCGACAGGACGACCAGGGGAGCTGAAACCAAGGCCAGTTATGACAACATCGTCGTCCGTAGTTTTGGCAGGGTTTGGCGGTTTATCGGATGCTTTAGCCAGACTCGGCGGATCAACAGTTGGACTTAGTGGATCAGCTGTCTGGCTTGTTGGATTATTTTCTACCGGTTCAACAAGCGTGTCGGTTGCTTGAGGTTCCGGATTATCAATAACAGTGTTAGCCTCCGGGTCAATAGACTCTGGGGTTTTCTCCGGCTCGGTAGCCGGTTCATGGTCGGTTGGCCTATTCAATCTAGCCTTCTTTCTTGGTCTGGCTTTAGCACTGAAAAAGAGCAGACACGAAGATCGATATGACAATATAATACAAGACCAAAAAGTTAAAAGTATGTTATGCTTACCCAGGGACGGTTTTCAGAGGAGGAAGTTGTGTCGCTGACGACTCACCGGACGATGAATGGGAAGTTCCCTGATAATTTGAGTCAGACGGATTAAGAGGATATCGGATGTAAACCGCCTTAGGGTAAAGGGTGTCAGGAGTATAAGCAACCTCTTGGCGGCGTTTGCGAACCGGCGAATTTGGTAAACCGGAGGAGGTCACCACTTGGCCGCTATGTCGAGTTGTGCGGCGAGCTTCATGCTGCTGCGTCTTTAAAAGAAAGTGCGGGTCCAAATAAGAAAGAGGGCATGAAAATTTTATTTTCTGAATGGCTCGACGG
This sequence comes from Aegilops tauschii subsp. strangulata, assembly GCF_002575655.3. Taxonomy (NCBI): domain Eukaryota; kingdom Viridiplantae; phylum Streptophyta; class Magnoliopsida; order Poales; family Poaceae; genus Aegilops; species Aegilops tauschii. The sequence continues at coordinate 94,571,269 of NC_053041.3, read as the reverse complement.
ATTCTTGGTACTGGCACATGATCAGAATCAGAAGAAAGAATAGTTACCTCATCAGCATGGCTGGCTTCCGCTTCATCCTGATAATGATCATTGTCAATAAGGTGTATAAAAAATGAACCGAGAGAGTCAAGTTCTACCTCTGAATCCGGAATATCCAGATCATCATCAATAATGGGCTCGGACAGTTCAGCGTTCCTTCTTTTCATAGGCTTTTTTGAAGCCTTGGTCTTAAGCCGAGGATTCTTTACCGGTTTATCTTGTGATTTTTTCTTCCAGAATGGATCATCGGCCTACATAGACAAATAGTAAGTCATCAAAGGAGAAATTTAACAAAGGATGGATAAAGGCAGAAATACGGTAGATTATACCTTTGGCGGTTTATTGGCAGCATAGAAAGGACTGAGCCCGGTTTTGCTGCATACATCTATTGGCTCATTAAGCATCTTTTTAACAGCTTCGGTGACTTCATCATCAGTCAGCTGGATGTCAATATGGCGTTGCGGGTCTTTCAGATCCCCTGTGTATTCACACATTAAACCGGGCCGCCGGCTTAAAGGTAAAACGCTCCATGAAACCCAGCATCAGACAAAATCCACGCCTGTCAGCCCATTTGCAACAAAGGCTCTGAGCTTTGCAAGTTGAGGGGCATATTTTGCTCGCTCCTGGGCGGTCAACCGTCGAGGGAAGGGATGAGCTTGGGTAAGCCGGTGTGGACGGTAACCCGGCAAAGGATTTTCATTTGCTGGGGCTGTGTTGCGGCAGTAGAACCAAGTCTGATTCCAGTCCTTAGGATGACTATGAAGCTTGGCATGAGGGAAATCAACATCTCTCCTCTTCTGAATTGAAACCCCGCCTAGTTCAGTATTGGGGCCATCCGTAAACTCAGTACGGCGGTTTAGATAAAAGAAATCCCGGAACAGATCAACAGTAGGCTCCTCTTGCAGGTACACTTCACAGAATACTTGCCAGTCACAAATATTGGATATGGAGTTTGGACTGATATCTTGGGGATGGATTTGAAAGTCGGCGAGCACGTCACGGAATATTTTTGATCCCGGAGGAGTGAAGCCTCGGCTCAGGTGATCAGCAAATACAATAACTTCTCCGTCTTGGGGTTCAGGAGGAAATTCTGGACCGGGGACTCGCCAATGGATAGTGTCCTTATTTGCTAAAGCGCCCGTTGCAACACAACCAGCCAGCTGCGCTTCCGTAACCCGGGAAGGAACCCAATTACAGGAACAGAATTGGTTGGCCATTTCTGGTGACAAGCTGGAAAAAAGCACGGTATCAGGGTTAAAGTTCATGGTTACAACTTACAAACCGGTGCAATGATGGAAGACGATGATATTTCAAGCATTTGGGTGTACTAAACCGGATTTCAGCATTTAAAGCAGGTTGGCGGTTTAACAGAGGGCTAATGGTATATGATGAGTTATCAAAGTTTAAAGGATAAACCGCCCACAATGGTATAGAGGCTACAGATTTACAAAAATTTCTAAGTATGGTGCAAACAGATTTCACAGATCGGTGGTATAAATTTGGATCTGCCACAGTTCTAAAAAGAGGAAATAAATTTAACCTAAAATGGTGGCAGTGGAAGAACACGTTTGTTTGATTGGATCTCAGGCAGTAAAAGGTGTTTTCTGAGGTTGGTAAAGGACGCTAGACTATCATCGCCTACTTCTACTATCAGTTGCAAATCAAGTTATGAGATCTAAGAACAGAAAGAAGACGAACAGGGAAGAACACCGACGAACGGCGGAACCCTAATGTAGATCTGAGGTTGAAAAGGAAATGAACTCACCGGTGCTGCGGAACAGCGGAGGAGCGCCGCATTGCTCTGGTTCGATTAGGTTGATGCAGCAGCATTGGTTGATGCAGATACGAAGGTCGACGGCAGCGGCAGAGCTCGGGTTCCGAGACGTCGCGAGGAAGAAGAAGGAGATGAAGAGAAAGGGGGAAAATGTAAAGGACCCTCGGCCGTATTTATAAAGACGAAAGGATAAGGGTCAAGCGCAAGAATCGAGGAGCCTAACAAATGGATATGTGATAGATTTGTCGCCTCGATTGTCGGAGGCTCATTAATGATGGTGAGGAATATACCATTTAAAATAACAAATGACGTCATGGTGGTTTATTATGATTCTGGATGATGACGTCATGGCGGTTTACAAGATTTATGCGAAGATATGGAAGAAGAAATTTTCTCAAGGTTTTGGAGATTGACATGAACCAGTTCAAATCAATCTGGGGCCTAATGTTGGGGATATTACTACTAGGTGTAAACCGGCCAAGGAAGCCGGGTTATCCCCATAATGGATTGTTTATACTTAAAAGCCCATGAAGACAAGGAATAAAGCGGTTTACTACAGAGACTCGAAGGCCCAAGGCCCAAAGGTAGATTAAGGCCTGTAGCTATAAACCGCCATGTAGTACATGACTTGTATTGTAAGGTATGACAAAGTAGAGACCGAGCTGGTATGTGTATAAACCGGAATCGGGACTCTGCAAGCCGGTGGGCGTCGACCTGTGTATATAAAGGCACGACCCGGCGGCGGTTCAAGGACAAGAAACAACAACTCGAGATCTAGGTAAAGCGATTCCGCTCCTTGATCCTCGAGACCACAGCAATTCCACCACAACTGGACGTAGGCTTTTACCTTCATCGCAAGGGGCCGAACCGGTCCAAACCCTCGTGTCCTTTGTCCGTTTTAACCCCTTTAAGCTAACCCGTTGCGATGGCTCCACGACTAAGTCCTTTCTCTAGGACATCTGCCGTGACAAAACCACGACATTGGAGCTGTAAGTTGGTGCAGTTCTAAGCAAAGCGTCGTGGAGGGATCTACGTGTGAAGCGGAGTACATAGCTGCTTCGGAAGCAGCAAATGAAGGAGTCTGGATGAAGGAGTTCATATCCGATCTAGGTGTCATACGTAATGCATCAGGTCCAATGGAAATCTTTTGTGACAATACTGGTGCAATTGCCTTGGCAGAGGAATCCAGATTTCACAAGAGAACCAAGCACATCAAGAGATGCTTCAATTCCATCTGCAATCTAGTCAAGGAGGGAGACATAGAGATTTGCAAGATACATACGGATCTGAATGTTGCAGACCCGTTGACTAAGCCTCTCTCACGAGCAAAACATGATTAGCACCAAGACTCCATGGGTGTTAGAATCATTACTGTGTAATCTAGATTATTGACTCTAGTGCAAGTGGGAGACTGAAGGAAATATGCCCTAGAGGCAATAATAAAGTTGTTATTTATATTTCCTTATATCATGATAAATGTTTATTATTCATGCTAGAATTGTATTAACCGGAAACTTAGTACATGTGTGAATACATAGACAAACAAAGTGTCACTAGTATGCCTCTACTTGACTAGCTCATTAATCAAAGATGGTTAAGTTTCCTAGCCATAGACATGAGTTGTCATTTGATGAACGCGATCACATCATTAGAGAATGATGTGATTGACTTTGACCCATTTCATTAGCTTAGCACCCGATCGTTTAGTATGTTGCTATTGCTTTCTTCATGACTTATACATGTTCCTATGACTATGAGATTATGCAACTCCCGAATACCGGAGGAACACTTTGTGTGCTACCAAACGTCACAATGTAACTGGGTGATTATAAAGGTTCTCTACAGGTGTCTCCGATGGTGTTTGTTGAGTTGGCATAGATCGAGATTAGGATTTGTCACTCCGATTGTTGGAGAGGTATCTCTAGGCCCTCTCGGTAATGCACATCACTATAAGCCTTGCAAGCAATGTGACTAATGAGTTAGTTGCAGAATGATGCATTACCGAACGAGTAAAGAGACTTGCCGGTAACGAGATTGAACTAGGTATTGAGATACCGATGATCGAATCTCGGGCAAGTAACATAACGATGACAAAGGGAACAATGTATGTTGTTATGCGGTTTGACCGATAAAGATCTTCGTAGAATATGTGGGAGCCAATATGAGCATCCAGGTTCCGCTATTGGTTATTGACCGGAGACGTGTCTCGGTCATGTCTACATAGTTCTCAAACTCGTAGGGTCCGCGCGCTTAATGTTCGGTGACGTTCGGTATTATGAGTTTATGTGTTTTGATGTACGGAAGGTATATCGGAGTCCCGGATATGATCACGCACATGACGAGGAGTCTCGAAATGGTCGAGACATAAAGATCGATATATTGGATGACTATATTTGGACATCGAAATGGTTCCGGGTGAGCTCGGGCATTTACCGGAGTACCGGGAGGTTACCGGAACCCCCCGGGAAGTATATGGGCCTTATTGGGCCATAGTTTGGGAGAGGAGAAAGGAGCAAAGGAGGGGGCGCGCCCCCCTCAAGCCCAATCCGAATTGGGAGGGGGGCCGCCCCCCTTTCCTTCCTCCTTCCTCCCCCTTCCTTCTCTCCTAATCCAACTAGGGAAGGGGGGGATCCTACTCCCGGTGGGAGTAGGACTCCCCTTGGGGCACGCCTAGGAGGCCGGCCTCCTCCCCCTCCTCCACTTCTTTATATACTGGGGAGGGGACACCCCATAGACACACAAGTTGATCATTGATCTCTTAGCCGTGTGCGGTGCCCCCTCCACCATAATCCACCTCGGTCATATCATTGCAGTGCTTAGGCGAAGCCCTGCGCCAGTAGCTTCATCATCACCGTCATCACGCCGTCGTGCTAACGAAACTCTCCCGCAACACTCTGCTGGGTCGCGAGTTCGTGGGACGTCATCGAGGTGAACGTGTGCTGAACTCGGAGGTGCCGTGCGTTCGGTACTTGGATCGGTCGGATCGTGAAGACGTACGACTACATCAACCGCGTTGATAAAACGCTTCCGCTTACGGTCTAAGAGGGTACGTGGACAACACTCTCCCGCTCATTGCTATGCATCACCATGATCTTGTGTGTGCGTAGGAATTTTTTTGAAATTACTTTGTTCCCCAACATGTACCTGCTCCCGAATTGGAAAGTAGTTCATCACATAAATCGGTTCCAGTGATTCCTACACCAATTAGTGAGGAACATAAAGATAATGATCATGAAACTTCAGATCAAGTTACTACCAAACCTCGTAGGTCAACCAGAGTAAGATCTGCACTAGAGTGGTACGGTAATCCTGTTCTGGAGGTCATGTTACTTGACCATGACGAACCGATAAACTATGAGGAAGCTATGATGAGCCCAGATTTCGCGAAATGGCTTGACGCCATCAAATCTGAGATGGGATCCATGTATGAGAACAAAGTATGGACTTTGGTTGACTTACCCGATGATCGGCAAGCCATATAGAATAAATGGATTTTCAAGAAGAAAACTGACGCTGACGGTAATGTTACTGTTTACAAAGCTCGACTTGTTGCGAAAGGTTTTCGACAAGTTCAAGGAGTTGACTACGATGAGACCTTCTCACCCGTAGCGATGCTTAAGTCTGTCTAAATCATGTTAGCAATTGCTGCATTTTATGATTATGAAATTTGGGAAATGGAGGTAAAGACTGCATTCCTGAATGGATTTCTGGAAGAAGAGTTGTATATGATGCAACCAGAAGGTTTTATCGATCCAAAGGATGCTAACAAAGTGTGCAAGCTCCAGCGATCCATTTATGGACTGGTGCAAGCCTCTCAGAGTTGGAATAAACATTTTGATAGTGTGATCAAAGTATATGGTTTTATACAGACTTTTGGAGAAGCATGTATTTAAAAGAAAGTGAGTGGGAGCTCTGTAGCATTTCTAATCTTATATGTGGATGACATATTGTTGATTGGAAATGATATAGAATTTCTGGATAGCATAAAAGGATACTTGAATAAGAGTTTTTCTATGAAAGACCTCGGTGAAGCTGCTTACATATTGGGCATCAAGATCTATAGAGATAGATCAAGACGCTTAATTGGACTTTCACAAAGCACATACCTTGATAAAGTTTTGAAGAAGTTCAAAATGGATCAAGCAAAAAAGGGTTCTTGCCTGTGTTACTAGGTGTGAAGTTGAGTCACACTCAATGCCCGACCACTGCAGAAGATAGAGAGAAAATGAAAGTCATTCCCTATGCTTCCGCCATAGGTTCTATGATGTATGCAATGTTGTGTACCAGACCTGATGTGTGCCTTGCTATTAGTATAACAGGGAGGTACCAAAGTAATCCAGGAGTGGATCACTGGACAGCGGTCAAGAACATCCTAAAATACCTGAAGAGGACTGAGGATATGTTTCTTGTTTGTGGAGGTGACAAAGAGCTCGTTGTAAATGGTTACGTCGATGCAAGCTTTGACACTGGTCCGGATGACTCTAAGTCACAAACCGGATACGTATTTATATTGAACGGTGGAGCTGTCAGTTGGTGCAGTTCTAAGCAAAGCGTCGTGGTGGGATCTACGTGTGAAGCGGATTACATAGCTGCTTCGGAAGCAGCAAATGAAGGAGTCTAGATGAAGGAGTTCAAATTCGATCTAGGTGTCATACCTAGTGCATCGGGTCCAATCAAAATCTTTTGTGACAATACTGGAGCAATAGCCTTGGTGAAGGAATCCAGATTTCACAAGAGAACCAAGCACATCAAGAGACGCTTCAATTCCATCCATCATCAAGTGTTAGAAGGGGACATAGATATTTGCAAGATACATACGGATCTGAATGTTGCAGTCCCGTTGACTAAGCCTCTCTCACGAGCAAAACATGATCAGCACCAAGACTCCATGGGTGTTAGAATCATTACTATGTAATCTAGATTATTGACTCTAGTGCAAGTGGGAGACTGAAGGAAATATGCCCTAGAGGCAATAATAAAGTTGTTATTTATATTTCCTTATATCATGATAAATGTTTATTATTCATGCTAGAATTGTATTAACCAGAAACTTAGTACACGTGTGAATGCATAGACAAACAGAGTTTCCCTAGTATGCCTCTACTTGACTAGCTCGTTAATCAAAGATGGTTAAGTTTCCTAGCCATAGACATGAGTTGTCATTTGATGAACGGGATCACATCATTAGAGAATGATGTGATGGACAAGGCCCATCCGTTCGCTTAGCAATATGATCGTTTAGTTTATTGCTATTGCTTTCTTCATTACTTATACATGTTCCTATGACTATGAGATTATGCAACTCCCGAATACCGGAGGAACACTTGGTGTGCTATCAAACGTCAGAACGTAACTGGGTGATTATAAAGATGCTCTACAGGTGTCTCCGATGGTGTTTGTTGAGTTGGCATAGATCAAGATTAGGATTTGTCACTCCGTGTTTCGGAGAGGTATCTCTGGACCCTCTCGGTAATGCTCATCACTATAAGCCTTGCAAGCAATGTGACTAATGAGTTAATCACGGGATGATGCATTACGGAACGAGTAAAGAAACTTGCCGGTAACGATATTGAACTAGGTATGATGATACCGACGATCGAATGTCGGGCAAGTAACATACCGATGACAAAGGGAACAACGTGTGTTGTTATGCGGTTTGACCGATAAAGATCTTCGTAGAATATGTAGGAGCCAATATGAGCATCCAGGTTCCGCTATTGGTTATTGACCGGAGATGTGTCTCGGTCATGTCTACATAGTTCTCGAACCCGTAGGGTCTGCACGCTTAACGTTCGATGACGATTTGTATGAGTTATGTGATTTGATGTACCGAAGGTTGTTCGGAGTCCCGGATGAGATCACCGACATGACGAGGAGTCTAGAAATGGTAGAGACATAAATATTGATATATTGGAAGGTTATATTCGTACACCGGAATGGTTCCGAAGTGTATCGGGTATTTTCTGGTGTACTGGGAGGTTACCGGAACCCCCTAGAGGATTAATGGGCCACAATGGGCCTTAGTGGAGAAGAGAGAGGGCCGGCCAGAGGTGGCGCCCCCTTGCCCAGTCCAAATTGGGCAAGGGGAGGGGGCGGCGCCCCCTGAGGGAGTCCTGGACTAAGGGTCCTCGGGCGTCCGGCCTGTTAGCCATGGGCCGGACTGATGGGCTGTGAAGATACAAAGACCGAAGACTCCACCCATGTCCGGATGGGACTCTCCTTGGCGTGGAAGGCAAGCTTGGCGATCGAATATGAAGATTCCTTTCTCTGTAACCGACCTTATGTAAGCCTAGATCCCTCCAGTGTCTATATAAACCGGAGGGCTAGGTCTGTAGAGGCCAATACTCATAACCATAGTCATACAGGCTAGACTTCTAGGGTTTTAGCCATTACGATCTCGTGGTAGATCAACTCTTGTAAACACCCATATTCATCAAGATCAATCAAGAAGGAAGTAGGGTATTACCTCCATAGAGAGGGCCTGAACCTGGGCAAACATTGTGTCCCCTGTCTCCTGTTACCATCAACCTTAGACGCACAGCTCGGGACCCCCTACCCGAGATCCGCCGGTTTTGACACCGACATTGGTGCTTTCATTGAGAGTTCCACTGTGCCGTCGTCAAAAGGGCTGATCGCTCGCCTTGTCGTCAAGGAAATATCACCTCCGGCGGAGCCCTGGCCCCAAGCCAAACCCTCCGGCTGGGCGGCTTCATCATGACCGCCTGTTCGCACTACAAAAAAAGACACATCCGTGACATTTTGGGCCGAACGAAAATCTTTTCTGTCATACTTATGACACTTCTATGACGATAATTGTGACAAAACCCGGTATCATCATAGATGTGGTGGGGTCCTACTTCTATGTCAAAAAATCATGACAGAAAATGGGCTTTTCATCCTGGGCGGGCCGTAGACGCAGCTACATGACATTCTTTGGGCCGTCCATGACGGAAAAAACCGTGGTAGAAGCGAGGGCGCGGAAAATATCGGGGAGTCCCCGGTTACGGTGGGTGGTCGGGGGCCGATCGATGCGCGTTTCTCTCGTATGTACGCGCGTGTGTGCCAGGCGTTGGGCTCTAACTGAACCCGAGCGAGGCGTTGGGCTGTAACTGAACCCGATTGATTGCACTGCAGGCTACGCGTTACTGAACCCGAGCGATCGATCGATGGCTGTTAACTGAACCCGATCGAGCGATTCCTTCGCTACTGCTGCTAACTGAAGCTGATCGATGCTGCCTCTGGATGAACAGTGAGCGTTGCTGGGGGGTTTGGATGAACAGTTCCCGGTGGGGGTGGATGAACAGGACCCCGTGGCGTTGCCTCTAGATGAACAGTGAGCGTTTCTGGGGGGTTTGGATGAATAGTTCCCGATGGGGGTGGATGAAAAGGACCCCGATCGTTCGAGCCGGTTGGGGCTGGATGAACAGGACCCCGTGGAGGGCAGGATGAACAGGACCACCCCGTGGAGGGCAGGATGAATACTAGACGGTGGAGGGCAGGATGAACAGTAGCCCGTGGAGGGGTGGTTGAACAGGAGCCCGTGGACAGGGCTGGTTGAACAGTAGTCGGTGGAGTAGCGCGCGGTGGAGGGTGGATGAACAGGAGCCCGTGGATGAACATTCGCAGGTGGAGGCTGGAGGAGGTCGACGGTGGATGAACAGTAGCCCGTGGAGGCTGGATGGGGTCGACGATGGAGATGAGCAGTATCCCGTGGAGTCCCGTTTTGCGGTACGCCACACCCCTCCCGATCAACAGGACCCCCGTTCCGACCGTAGCGCTCCAACACAAGTCCGTTTCCTCCGTTTTGCGGTACGCCACACCCCTCCCGATCAACAGGACCCCCGTTTCGACCGTAGGAGGTCCGTTTCCTCCGTTTTGCGGTACGCCAGACCCCTCCCGATGAACAGGATCCCGTTTCGAACGTGGCCGGTCGAACACAAGGCCGTTTCCTCCGTTCTGCGGTACACCAGGCCTCATTTCCATCGGCTGTTTCGTCCAAGCCCTCCCGATGAACACGACGACGCATTCCGTTCCGACCCAGCCGGTTGGCTCCCCATGAACACGACGATGACGCTGTTTCTCCGTTCCGACCCAGCCATGTACACGAGCCCTGGCCGTACGTATGCGTGAGTAGGCGTTCGAGACCCTGCCCGTATGTACGTACGTGGCCGTATTTTCTTTCTTGCACACTGGACGTTGTACGTACGTGTACATGCTACATGCGCGCCTCTACTATGACACGTGCGCACCTCTACATCGACCAATATGTACGTACACGTTCGCGACCAGAATGACAACGCTACGTACGCTTCGACCAGGTGGGTCCCGACTGTCAGGCACTTCCTTGCGTGCCAAGATGTAGCTGGTGGGTCCTAGCAGTCAGGGGGGCGAATCGTTTTTTTTGCCCGGACGCACTTCCTTGCGTTCGAAGATGTAGCTGGTAGGTCCCAGCAGTCAGGAAGAAACGTTTTTTTCGCGAAATACAGTTGCCCGTCCGGTGGGTCCCTGCTGTCAGGTGGAGGAATAATTATTTTCCGCGTAATAAGGAGGCACTTCCTTGCGGCTGCCGTGAACCCAGCTATCAGCCTCTCGACGACTATACTCTTCCGATGGAAGTCGTTCCTTGACCACGTTGACCACGCCGCGCCGAGAGCACCAGGGCGGTGGACGACGGCGAGGCCTAGGAAGGGGATGACGCAGAGCCGGGGAAGACGCGGCAGTGGATGCCCGCGCGGAGAGGAGTACGAGGGTTCACTGGTTCGGCTGCGGTGTGAGGCTGCCGTCGCCGCAGAATAACAGGGGGTGTGGGTGAGTAGAGGGATGCCGTGGCCAGCGGTGGGAGTAGTAGGGGGCGGTGAGGCCTGCACGGGAGGCGGGAGCAGGCGGTCCCACCGGCGCTGGATTTGGCGGCTGTAGCAAGAAGATCAGAGATTGAAGAAACACGACGGCCGTTGGATTGACATCCAACGGTTACGTCTGCTAGAATCGTTTGTTGATGTATATAATAACTAAAAAAATCTTGCATACGCGTCAACTTAATAGGCCCATAAGTCAGACCATTCCCTCTTTTTTTAATAATTTATATATAGCTCATTGCGACTTCTTATGCAATTTATTGCAGTCCGTTTTTTGGTTGGCCAGGGCCAATTTTGCATATTTCTGTGGGTTCCAAACTATTTTTAACACCGAAATGTCAAGCCAGATTTAAAGTACTTTGAAGATATATTTGAATTAGGTTAATGCCGAGTGAAATAGGAATCTGAAAATGTGAAAAAATTCAGAAATTATAAAGTAATTGCCAATTTGTCATCTGTTTTTATATTTACAACCCAGTTCATATTACTTTCAAGATTTGCAGGCGTCTTGAAAGAGTTGCAGCCCATCAGGGCGTAGAAAAATAAGTAGGCCTGGATTGGGTATTCTTCAGAAAAAAATAAACTGGGCTCATTTTCACAAAGAAAAAATAGCTGGGCTGGTCACATGGTGAACATAAAATATAAACCGGGGCTAGACGGGCCACAGCGCAGTTCAAACCCTGCTCTGTCTCAACAATAACAAAAAAAATACTGCTTGAGTTGCTACGTCCCAGGTGTCAGCCGATCTTGTGCTGTTCTCTTGTCTATTGACTATATACGCTCACAATGTCGTAGGTCCCAGTGAAGGAAATATGCCCTAGAGGCAATAATAAAGTTATTATTTATATCCTTATTTCATGATAAATGTTTATTATTCATGCTAGAATTGTATTAACCGGAAACTTGATACATGTGTGAATACATAGACAAACATAGTGTCACTAGTATGCCTCTATTGACTAGCTCGTTAATCAAAGATGGTTGAGTTTCCTAGCCATAGACATGAGTTGTCATTTGATTAACGGGATCACATCATTAGGAGAATGATGTGATTGACTTGACCCATTCCGTTAGCTTAGCACACGATCGTTTAGTATGTCGCTATTGCTTTCTTCATGACTTATACATGTTCCTATGACTATGAGATTATGCAACTCCCGTTTACCGGAGGAACACTTTGTGTGCTACCAAACGTCACAACGTAGCTGGGTGATTATAAAGGTGCTCTACAGGTGTCTCCGAAGGTACTTGCTGGGTTGGCGTATTTCGAGATTATGATTTGTCACTCCGATTGTCGGAGAGCTATCT